>NC_037529.1:37568640-37570545 GCF_001531365.2 Cynara cardunculus var. scolymus
AGGTCGTGTCAGGAAACGGTTACTTGCTTGTATAAATAGCAGCGTAGGCCTTTGTATTTTGTGTGCTTCCATATTTGTAATCGTCGATATTTTCAATCTATTGAAAATCATTTAAAGCAATTCTCTTTGTGTTCATCATCTGTTCTTCATTGTGTTCTTACTGTTTCTACCTGTTTGATTGATATTGTCTCCGCTGCTCTACTACTACTGTCAAACCGATCATTCAAGTAAGTTTTAGTACCAAGAATCTGAGTTATTCGATCCTAACAATTGGTATCAGATTTGGTTGGTTTATGTCTTCTTTGGCCTTCTTTTGAGCCTGTACTTTCGATTTTTCTCCCTTTTGAGTGGCACATTTCTTTTTTATGAGCCCAATCATATCCTCAAAAATGAGTTGAGGATAGTCCAAAGGAAGATTGAAGTAAACACCATATAGGATTGACAGCATGGCGTGTGAAGCTTGATCATGGCTACCTACCTTTCCTGTGAGGCAGCAATTTAGAATGGAGAAGAGGGTGTTCCACACAGGAGGTAGGCATTTGCGCCTGAATTGAGTTCATTTCGAAATGGGGGTGGCATAAGAAAGAAAGTCCAAAAATTGGAGTAATTCACTGTCGGTGGGTGTAGGGGCAAAAGCATTTAGGTTAAGAGATTGAAGAGAAGGCAAGCGAAGGGCGGTTCGAAGAGTGTCCACATTTAATTCCAATAGGACAAGAGATTTGTTCACAGGGTGTGAGGCGTAACCAACAATGGTTAGCCCAGTGTTATCAAGGGTAGTTGTATATGAACTAAAAAAAATTGAGTAATATAGGTTTCTGGGGTTGAAATAATAATGTAGGTAGATTCGAGAAAACCTGAGAGAGATGGGACGAAAAAATAGTTGTTGGGCTTCTTCACCAATACGATCTTTTCGTACTTATTTTAGATGAATGAAATAACGTGAGAGGTTAGGGCTTGTGCTTGAGTGACCTCGTTGTCACTTGAGGCGTTCACAGATTGGGCGGAAGCAGTTGAAGAAGACATATTTGCAAGTGACCTTTGAGAGAGAGAGAGAGTTGCAGGTTTCGTTGAGAGAGAGGGAGTTGCAGGTTTTGCGTTCGACTGGGAGTTATGAGAGCGTAAGGTTTAAAATGGGGGGGGGGGAAAGAGGGCATTTATAGGTAGGGTATTTTAAAAAAAATGAACCGTCAAAAGTAATGAGTGACAGTAGGATAAACGGTTCAAATTAATCTGACACGTCGTATGGGGAAGACGCGCAATTGATGACGTGCGCTCCCTTTTTCTGACACGTGCGTGTGAATTGTTACCCTTAACCACAGAACCACGTGCATCATATCAATAGACAAGAACTATCAAGAGAGTTCTATCAGAGGCCTAAGGGTTACAGAGCCTCTGTGATATGTGTCGGGCCTTCTATCAAGTGTTGCACCTTTATACCTAAATGGTTTTACCAAAAATCCACAGAGAGATGAGTATATTGCTCATCACAAACTACAGAGCCTCTGTTAGAAGCGCCAGAGGTTCTGTTGAGATGACTTCTAAGAACAAAATACTTCAAAACATTTTTAGCACCTTCTGTGGTTTTAAGTTTTAGAAAAAACTCCCCTTCTGAGCCAGCTTCCTTGGCTCCCCCTTGAATAAAAACCATTTCAAAAACCTTGTGAAGAAGTACCATAGAAGATCCATTCAAAGAGCCTCTGTAAACAGTCATAGAGGTTCTGTGAAAAGTCTTCTGTGAGCTAAAACAGTTTATTCTTCTAAAGGTGTTATCTTTTGCAAAACAACTCCCCCTTAACCATGCAAGCTTCTGCATGATTAACCTGTCAACTAAAGAATCAAGTGAAAAGATTATTCAAGAAATATAACTATTTGTACAGAAATGAATAAAAAGAAATATGTATACAA
>NC_037529.1:37572435-37578197 GCF_001531365.2 Cynara cardunculus var. scolymus
CCTGCAGAAGGTTCTCCTATGATTTGAGATTGTGGATGACTTTGGGTCCATTTAGTGACGTGATGCGGTTGAACAGAGGGCACTTCTTCTTGTGCAATCTAAGGATGAGGTTGAGATGTAGAGTTTCGTTCAGTCTCTTGAGCTTCATTAGAGGTTGGAACCGTTGGACTTTTATTAAGAGAAGCTTCTTCTTGTAGAACATCATTAGAAGATGAAATTGGAGGACTTTCTGATGTTGGTGCGGCCTCTGGTAGTGAATCATCAAGGGAAGGGGTCACAAAGGTTGACGGTAAGGGAGCATCCTTTGTGAGAGGTGTTGTGGAAGGGCTTTCTGCTTGATCTGGATTGGCAACTGCTACAGAGGGTCTTTCAAGTTCTGCACTTTCTTCGTACCACTCTGTAAACAGCTGCTCGAGTTCTGGTGTGATTGTAGCGTTTGGAGATTTGTTGGCCTGGATTTTCAACTCTTCTGTGAACTTTTCCTTCGACACTTGAAAAGAATCATCAAATCTTACATTTGTGCTTACAACCACGATTCGAGTCCTGGGAATGCAGGCTCTGTACGCTGCGGTATCCCACGCATAGGCAATGAAAATAACGTCATCTCCTTCGGGTTCGAATTTTCCCAGAGACTCTCTGTCGTTGAGAACGAAGCATCTACAACCAAACACATGAAAGAACTTGATGTTTGGCCTTCTATCGAACAGAAGTTGATAGGGAGTCTTCTCGTAGCGTTTGACCACCAAGGACCGGTTTTGAGTGTAGCAGGCGGTTGAAAYARCTTCTGCCCAAAACGATAATGGAAGCCCAGAAGCGTTCAGCATCGTTCGAGCAGCTTCGACAAGCGATCTGTTCTTTCTTTCCACTACTCCACTTTGTTGCGGAGTCCTTGGGGCAGAGAAGTTGTGTGTGATGCCAACAGAGGCCAGGTATTCTTCGATCACAGAGTTTTTAAATTCTGTGCCATTGTCACTTCTTAATACCCTAACCTGTAAATGGGAGGAAAGAGGGTATTTATAGGTAGTGTTTTCTAAAAAAAAAAGAAAATATACGAGAGCATTTTAGAGAATTCTTTGTAAAACATAGATTTAGATTCATCATATGAGAGTCGATTAGGGTTCTTGAGAGTCTGTAATTTCCATTCAATAAAGAAAGCGGCGTTGTTTTCTATTTCATCTTCTTCTTCTACAAATCTCTCTTGATTTCCTTTATTAAATTGTTCTACTGTCAGATCTGGGTTATAACAAGTGGTATTAGAGCCCAATCGATTATCTTCAATCGATACGATCTTTCTGGCAGAAGATTCAATTTTCTTGAAAAAAATACTCTAATGAACTGCTTGCTTTGTTCGACTGCAGTTTGGTCTCAAGAAACCCTAATTTCTTCTTCATATGCTTAAATGTCTATAGAGTTTCTTGGAGTCAGTCGATTTATTGAACCCTGTTCTTGTCAAATCTACGCTAGGCGTTTAGCAAGAGTTTATGGTACTCAGCCTAAGGCAATTGGTGGTTTATTTGCCAAACATATATTTATCACCAATTTATTGAGTATTATTTCATCTTCCCTCTTTGTGGATTTAAATCTATAATAGCTTACTGTTTTTCTTGCCTGTTATCTCTATTCCTTCATGTTTAATGGCAATTTCCTTCATGCTTTGCCCTTAGAAGAATTAACAGCATATCTGTCAATTTTTTTTTTTTAAAATTGACCTGCTGTTTCTTGAAGTTATAAAGCTTAATTGTCAATTCTTCTCCCCGGTTCTTAATTTCAATGGTGTTTGCTTCGGTTATTCAAGTTATCTCTAATTGAATCTAGCTCTAAAGCTGAATTCCTACTCAATTTGCGGTTCATTGAAAGTTTCTTTGTCATTAGACTGTTTGCACTGTTTTGTCAAGTAATCCACACATTTATCTAACTTGTTTTGGATGAATTAGCTACTTTTGGGGTGAGTGGCTATTCCATGCTTCAAAGAATATACTGGATTGTGGGCAGATTAAAGCTGCATCTTGTGCATTAAGTAGTGCTGCATTCACATTGAAACTAATTTGATCTAAAAGTTGAAAATGAAGAACATAGAGCTACATTCTGGGGGGAGCTTGAATATTCCATTCATGCTAAAAACACTAAAGCTTTTTGAAGATAGCAGAGGGGAGAAGACATGAAGACTTCTTGAAGATGCTTGCTTTATAAAACTTTGGGGGGAGATTGTTAGCATCAATTTGATGCTAATAATTAACTTAAAAAGTTTTATTAAGCAATCTGGGCTAAAGATGGATCATCTGAAGACGCTTCTGTGCTAAAATGTCTAAATCTGGAAGAAGACCAGCCGCTGTGATAAATCGACCAAGTATGGACGACCAGAGCCTCTGTAAGAAGAACCAGAGCCTCTATGATACGTCACAGAGCCTCTGTGAAGACACACGTACCAGAGCCTCTGTGAGAGACACCATAGCCTCTGGAGGACCAGAGCCTCTGGAGTGACAGAGCCTCTCTGATCTATCTATCCTCTGGTCTATCCTCTGGTCCTTCAAGACGACTATCTTTAGAATCCTAATCTGGATAAGGCTAATCCTATTTTGGATATGGCTAATCCTATTCAGATTATCATGGAGTTATGCCTATATATAGCAGTGTTTCAGGCAGAGAAAATGTACGAGAGCATTTTAGAGAATTATTTGTAAAACATAGATTTAGATTCATCATATGAGAGTCGATTAAAGTTCTTGAGAGTCTGTAATTTCCATTCAATAAAGAAAGCGGCGTTGTTTTCTGTTTCATCTTCTTCTTCTACAAATCTCTCTTGATTTCCTTTATTAAATTGTTCTACTGTCAGATCTGGGTTATAACAAAAACTTTTGCAAAACCTGGCCGACCCCAAGCCTTATCGCACATGGTCGTCGTACAAGAATTCATATGTTTCGAAACACCCAAAGCACTAGCAATCCGACTAACCCTTTCCTTATTAAACGCTACCAAAGGGATATTATGCAACTTTACCCATAAAGGACAAGGCGTGTGTTCCGGTTTTCGCAGCCCCTTAGATGGGTTCCATCGATAGACAAACAATGGTACCCCACGAATCATTAAAAGCCCAGCCTCAATAACCTGATCACATCTGCCTTCATCATTGAATTTGAATAAGAAAATACCATTCTCGTTCATCATAGAATCATTGTATCCATATTTACCCGAACAGCTTTGACAAAATTTTGAACAAGGGGAAAATGAATGCGTGGGCCCAAAAAATAACCATATAGAACTGAATTGTAGGACTTTGCAGCCTCTTTGGCCATTTCAATAAGGATCTTCATGCTCGTTTGACTTTTGTCGGCAAGAGGGTAAAAATTCAGATTCGTGGCCACCAAACGACCAACTGCTTTTGCGAAATTAAGTTTCCAATTAACCATCCCTTCTTCTACAATAGTTTGACAAGCGTCCTCTAGAGACGAATGTTTCTCAAAGACAAACCCTGACAGATTCTGCATGCATGGGTTCAAATTCATCAACCGTTCCCATGGCACGTGTTAAGAAGTCGTGGTGCTGAAACCCTCGTTAAGCGTCCTTAATAGGTTAGAGAAAGACCCCAGAGACCCGAGGTGCTGAATATCTATCAAGGAGCCTCTTAGAAAGCAATGAAGACCACATAAACACTTAGCACGTGAGTAGGAACATAGAATGAAAAAAACAGCAACAATCGAGTTGAATTCATCCTATTCATTTCTATTTTGGGAAAGAAAAAGGGAAAGAGAGAAAAGAAGTTGATTCTGTGTTAAAGTTGTCGCTCTTTAAATACGTGCATATAAGGTGAGTGTTATATGGTTTTGATAATTTATGAGTTTTTACCTTTCATATAGATATTGCTTGTGTTATAATGTTAGATGAATATTTCTTTAAGTCTGTATGAGATTTATCGCTCAATGCTTCATCCGGATCGACCCTTATCATACATAGTACTGTCCGATAAGGACCTTATTGCTCAAGGCATCAACCAGATTGGGTGTTTATCGCTCAAAGCCTTGACCGGTGAGGGTGTTCAGCCCAAGTGTTGACCGGTGGAGGTGTTCATCGCCCATGTGTTGACCAGTGAGGATGTTCATCATCCATGTGTTGACCAGTGAGGGTGTTCATCGCCCATGTCTTGTCCGATGAGGGCAGTTATTGTGATAACAGGATCCTGATTATACACTGAGGTAATATTTATATGATTAATTGCTATAATTGGTCATGTGGATATATGGTTACATGAGATTAGTATGTGAGTATGTATATTTTCATACATGGAAAACATGTATATGTGTTGATATTAAATAGGTGCATGCATGCATAGGGGATATGCATGAATTGTTGTGTGCATGTGTTTAGAAATATATATGTATGAAAGTGTATGGGTGCATGGATATTACATGTGCATGTGTGTGTGCACAGGGTGAGAAGAAAAAGAATTTTTTATAATATCTTTTCTAAAACCGCCTTCATGATTAAGCCAACATAAAAGGGAGACTTTTTGAAGAGGCCAAGTTTTTGCCATATCTGGAAAGTTGAGAAAGTGAGTGAGAATTGTGTGTATTGCTTGCTATTTTTGGAAGTGGGTTTAGGAATCAAGTAGAAGAAGATTCAAAATGTTAAACTCCTCTTCTTTCAAATTCAAAACTTGCAAAGGTGAGTTTTTGTAACACCCCAAAACACACATTGCATGTAACACATATTTCATACAAAAGAAATACATGTTTATATCACATTCAGGTCTCTTAGTACAAGAAATCTCTATACATAATACAAGGTCCAAAATTTCTAATACATTTCTTGCACAATCAACGTTCAATAATCAAAACTATACATCAAAGATAGATCTTCATGTAGAAATGCATATAGGAAAATATTACATTTTCCCCTTCCCCTTACCATCGGTACCTCCTACAATACATATTTTTTTTTTTTGTAAGGGTGTCCAGGCCAAAGCCCGACTAATCCCCGGCAAATTTGGAGGCTAAACATGGCCCCACTTAAATGTCGCCAACACTCCCCTCCTAGTGCTCGAACTCGGGTTCATGACTATGTCATGCCCAAGCCTTTACCACTAGGCTGGAAGGTCTTTGACTGCAAAACATAGTTAAAGTCACAAAACGAGGGTTAGACCAAAAGGTCTAGTGAGATACCCTATTTATGTCATTGCAGGGTGAAAATCACCAAAAACTTCTATGGAAAACAACTATTGATATATATGAACAAATAGAGACATAATACCAAATTCTTTCCACTTTTCAAGCTAAGCACTCAGCTATTCAGATATCATACCTTTGAACCAATCAGGTTTCATACAATGCCACTTTTAAACCTTTTTCTAACCAGACAAGGTTTATATAAAGTTTCAGGCCAAACCTGTTATTTTCTCCTCAATAACATCCAGACTATGATTTTCAATAAGAACCTTGATCCTAAATCTTTAAATCATAAAGAAATAAAGATTCCAGACCACAGTAGTCTTAAGGGATATAATAGAAAGAGTTATATTATACAACACACATACAAATGCCACCCTTATATCAAATGTACACCTCTCCTTGATATGTCACCCTTATCCCATGGTACACCTCTCCTTGATATGCCACCTGTATTTCTTCATCAAAACTATTCGCAAAAACAATTCCGAATAGACTGCAGCCAATGGAATTATTATTAATCCAAAATCATTTATATCAAATTTCCATTTTATGATAAAATAATAATTTTCATCAATCAAGCACAAGGCATAGAACAAATCC
>NC_037529.1:37578837-37584727 GCF_001531365.2 Cynara cardunculus var. scolymus
TCATGTAATCACTTATCAAATAATCACATATTACTTACCTTGGGTGATAACCAGGATCCGGTTATCACATTATCCACCCCTTAAAAGAATTCCGTCCCAAAATTCCTTTAATTGAAAAGCCAAGGGTATTCTGTTATCATTTTTTATTCTAGTTCCCATGTCGCTTCTGGTCCTTTGTGAAACTTCCATTTAACCTTAACCAGACTTATCTCTTTGTTTCTCAACACCATGATCTTTTGATCAATTACAGCTTCCGGTGTTTCCACAAAGTTCAGCTTACTGTCTAATTTAATCTCTAGCAACGGTACAACTAAACTTGGATCAGTCAAACATTTCCGTAGATTTGACACATGGAAAGTATTATGAATCAGACTTAGCTCTTTTGGCAGTTCTAACTAATATGCTACTGGCCCAATTCGTTTACATATTCTGAACGGCCCCATATACCTCGGACTGAGCATTCCTTTCTCCCCAAATCTGATGACACCCTTCCATGGAGAAATTTTTAACATCACAAAATCACCTATACCAAACTCAATCGGCTTGCGACGACTATCTGCATAACTTTTCTGGCGATCTTGTGCTGTTTTGATTCTTTCGCGGATCTGTTCGATCTTCTACGAAGTTTCTTGGACAATTTTAGGACCCGTCAGCTGTCTTTCACCCACTTCATTCCAACATAACGGTGTTCGGCATTTACGTCCATACAACACTTCATACGGTGTCGCTTGAATGCTGGAATGGTAACTGTTGTTATATGCAAACTCTATTAACGGCAAATGATCATCCCACGATCCCTAGAAGTCAATAATACAACTTCTTAACATATCTTCGAGAGTCTGGATAGTTCTTTCACTCTGCCCATCAGTCTGCAGATGATAAGTTGTACTTAGTCGGATTTCAGACCGTAAAGCTTTCTGTAAACCTTCCCAAAACTTTGAAGTAAACCGACTATCTCTATCAGAGACAATAGACAATGGAACACCGTGTCTGGTAACAATTTCTTTGATGTAAATCTGTGCTAGCTTCTCTAAAGATTATCTCTCTCTTATTGGCAGAAAATGAGCAGATTTAGACAAACGATCAACAATTACCCAAATCGCGTCGTACCCCTTTGGAGTTTGAGGTAACTTCATAACGAAATCCATAGTAATGTGATCCCATTTTCATACATGTATCTCTAAAGATTGAAGACTTCCATACGGCTTTTGATGTTCAATCTTAACCTATAAACATGTTAGACACTGTTCCACATATCTAGCTATGTCTCTTTGAAAGCACATTATTGGTGCCTGGATGAATAGAGTATCGGGATGAATAGAGTATCGGAACTTATGGCTTTCATTTAATATTGTATTTCGGATTCTCCAAAATAAGGTATCCAAATTCGTCCTTGAAAGCACATTAGTCCTTCGTCATTTTGTTCCAAGGTTGAGATTATCTTACCCAACTTTTCTGCTTTAAAAAATTCTTCTTTTACAGCTTCTTATTGGCATCTCTGAATTTCCTTACGAAAGTTGGGGATCAAGTTCATTCTCATTGCCACAGCTTTAATGGTTCCACTCTTTTCTTTCYGACTTAAAGCGTCAGCCACCACGTTAGCTTTTCCCGGGTGGTAAAGGATTTCACAATCATAGTCATAAAGTAGTTCAATCCACCAAAGCTGTCGCATATTTAATTCCTTCTGGATGAAAGTCAGTATAAATCTGACATTTCGTTCCTAGAAGATAGTGTCTCCAAATTTTCAAAGCAAACACCACTGTAGCTAATTCCATGTCATGGGTTGGATATTACTTCTCATGAACTTTCAATTGTATTGACGCATAAGAAATCACTTTTCCTCTCTGCTTCAGAACACATCCTAACCCTAATATTGTGGCATCACTGTAAACCACAAAGTCTTCAAATCCATCTGGTAGAATCAATACCGGTGCACTACAAAGATGATCTTTTAACAGTCGAAAAACTTCTTATTGTTCTCCTTCCCACTGGAATTTAACGTTCTTCCGAGTCAATTTAGTCAATGGCACGACTATCTTAGAAAAGTTCGGAAAGAACTTACGGTAATAACCAGCCAATCCCAAAAAGCTTCGGAGTTCAGAAGGATTTTTTGGAGCTTCCCATCTTGTAACTGCTTCTATTTTCGCTGGATCTACTTTTACCCCTGTTTCTGAGATGACGTGACCCAGGATTTGAACTTCTCTCAACCAGAATTCACATTTAGACAATTTTGCGTACAACTTTTCTTTCTTCAATAATTCTAATATCAGATGAAGATGTTCCGCGTGCTCTTCTTTGGTTTTAGATTATATAAGAATATCATCGATAAATACAATAACGAATTTATCAAGATACTCTTTACATACTCTATTCATTAAATCCATAAAGACTGCTGGCGCATTAGTTAAGCCGAATGGCATAACTAAGAATTCATAATGCCCGTACCTTGTTCTGAATGCTGTTGTGGCGACATCTTCTTCCCTGACTTTGAGCTGATGATACCCTGACCTTAAATCAATCTTCGAGAAATAACTTGCTCCCACCAATTGGTCAAACAAATCATCAATCCTCGGTAAAGGATTTTTATTTTTGATTGTCAGCTTATTCAATTCACGATAGTCTATATACATTCGCATAGACCCATCCTTCTTCTTGACGAATAAGACCGGGGCACCCCAAGGTGAAGTGTTAGGCCTAATAAATCCCTTATCAGATAAATCTTGCAACTGTGCAATCAGTTCTTTTAATTCAGATGGAGCTAAATGGTATGGCGCCTTTGCTACTGGTGCAGCCCCTGGTACTAAATCAATTCGGAACTCAATGACTCCATCTGGTGGTAATCCAGATAAGTCTTCTGGAAAGACTTCTGGATCTGGATATTCATTAACAATCGGAATTGATTCTTCTTTTCCCTTTTCTTTCTTCAGATCAATTACGTATGCCAAACATCCTTGGCATTTCTGACGATCACCATAAATAACAATTGTTCCTTGGTCTGGCAACGTTATTCTAATCATTTTCTGATTACAAACAATATTGGCCTGATACCTTGCCAATCAGTCCATACCCACCACTACGTCAAATTCCTTCATTGGCATGGGAAATAACCGGATCAAAAGTTCACAACCCTCAATCATAATATTACAGTTATTAAACACACTTGTAACAGTTTCTTGACTATTAACAGTATCAACTACTAATTCATCATCAAGTATCACAGAATTTAGACATACAGTTTGAGCAAACATTGGTGATACAAATGAAAAGTTTGCACCAGAGTCAAATAACACCTTAGCACGTATTGAATTCAGAAGGAATGTACATGTTACTACATCTGGCGATGCTTCTGCCTCGTTTTTAGTCATCTGGAAGGATCGTCCTCGCGCCCCTCCTTGCCCTCCTCTATTCACAGTAGGTCTTCCCTGAGTACCCGATGCATTATTTCCCATTGTCAGTTGTGGAGTTCTTAACAAGGGACAATTCGGTCAAATATGATCCAGAGAATTGCAATTAAAACACCTTCGGTTAGCTGGGCAATTTCTGGACAGATGACCTGCTTCGCCGCACTTATAACATTTCCTTGGATCCATCATGCATTCACCCTGATGAACCTGTCGACATTGTGAGCAGACTTTCTCACTGATCTTCTGTTCAGATCTGTTATCATATCTTACAGTTTTTGGCCCTCGAAAAGATGAAGACCCCTCCCATTTTCTCTTCTCTACAACCTTTCCTTCTGGCTGTCGGTTCTTTTTTCGTTCGGTCACTTCGGCCGCATCTACCGTTAATGAAAAAATATTGGGGTTCATGGCAATTACAAATTCTCTGATTGAGGGTTTCAAACCCCAAATATACCTTTCTATCTTCCTGGGTTCGGTTGAAACATAATGTTCAGCAAAGCAAGAGTATTCAATGAATCTTTCGGTATACTCCCGAACTGTTCCATTTCCCTGTTCCAGCTTCAAAAAATATTCTTCCGTTTGCCTAACTGTTGTCTTAGAAAAAAACTGGTTCTTGAATCGTTCCACAAATTCTGCCCAAGACAATGATTCTAAAACATCTGTTTTGGCCGACGACTCAACTTCCCACCAGAACAAAGCATTTGACTTTAATACAGAAACAGCAAATCGAACTTTATCTGTTTTTGGACACTGAATGGTGTTGAATACTGATTCCATTTCTTTAATCCAGCACACGTCTTTCACTGGATCTCTTTCTCCAGAAAATGTTGGTGGCCTACATGCCAGAAACATTTTAATACCCCCCTCCTTGTTATGAGTAACTGGTATCGAGGGATGAACTTCTATTCTTTCTGTTTCTATCCTGGCTGGAACTCCCATAATAGAAGTCCAAGTTTCCCGCAACTTTCCCATTTCTTCAGCCAACATATTCCTGGTTACATATTTAGGGTGTGGCACCGATCTCTCCTGAACATTCCCAGAATGGGATTCTTCATGTTCAGAATGTATTTCGGTCCGGCCCCATCCCTGAGACTGACTTCTTCCTCTACCTCGTCCCCTTGATCTTCCCTGACCTCTATTTCCAGACGTGCTAGTCGGTAGGTTAACGGGTGATTCTTCCCTTTCCTCAGATTCTGGACGAGCCACTCTTTCAGATCTTCAAGTTCGGCTAGAGATCTGCAGATTTTAGTGTTAATAATTACGTATTCATATTCCCAAATATAATGAAGTATTCATGTTCAGATGTGTACTTGTAAATTCATAATTACACTAGCCAGATGTAATTAAAATTTACCTTACACACTGTTCTTTCAACCCATCATATTTATTTCCAATGGAGCTAACTATGTCCGAGACCCTTAACATGCAATAAAAATAGTTTAAGTCTAGGTATCATGCTGTTAAATACCTAAATCCCTTAAACTCAGGCTCTGATACCACTTTCTGTAACACCCCAAAACACACATTGCATGTAACACACATTTCATACAAAAGAAATACATGTTTATATCATATTCAGGTCTCTTAGTACAAGAAATCTCAATACAAAATACAAGGTCCAAAAATTCTAATACATTTCTTGCACTAATCAACGTTCAATAATAAAAACTATACATCCAAGATAGATCTTCACGTAGAAATGCATATAGGAAAATATTACATTTTCCCCTTCCCTTTACAGTCGGTACCCCCTGCAATACATAGTTAAAATCACAAAACGAGGGTTAGACCAAAAGGTCTAGTGAGATACCCTATTTATGTCATTGCAGGGTGAAAATCACCAAAAACTTTTATGGAAAACAACTATTCATATATATATATATATATATATATAGATAACAAATATTTGAACAAATTGAGACATAATACCAGATTCTTTCCACTTTTCAAGCTAAGCACTCATCTATTCATATATCATACCTTTGAACCAATCAGGTTTTATATAATGCCACTTTTAAACCTTTTTCTAACAAGACAAGGTTTATATAAAGTTTTAGGCCAAACCTGTAATTTTCTTCTCAATAACATCCAGACTATGATTTCCAATAAGAACCTTGATCCTAAATCTTTAAATCACAAAGAAATAAAGATTCCAAACCACGGTAGTCTTAAGGGATATAATAGAAAGAGTTATATTATACAACACACATACAAATGCCACCCTTATATCAAATGTACACCTTTCCTTGATATGCCACCCTTATCCCATGGTACACCTCTCCTTAATATGCCACCCTTATCCCATGGTACACCTCTCCTTGATATGCCACCCTTATTTCTTCATCAAAACCTTTCGCAAAAACAATTCCAAATAGACCGCAGCTAATGGAATTGTTATTAATCCAAAATCATTTATATCAAATTTCCATTTTATGATAAAATAATAATTTTCATCAATCAAGCACAAGGCATAGAACAAATCCGGTCAA
>NC_037529.1:37585487-37585963 GCF_001531365.2 Cynara cardunculus var. scolymus
TCCACACACTAGCATGATCAAATATAACAAATTTATCATGCTATCATGTAATCACTTATCAAATAATCACATATTACTTACCTTGGGTGATAACCTTGGATACGATTATCACTGTTTTATTTCACAAAAACAACCTATTTAATTTGTCATGGTTACTAGTTTTATTGATTTAAGAATCTGCTGGTGTATCTTGTATTTCTATATATGGTGTTCTTATGGAATTCATTGACCGATAAGGACTTGTAATCGGACATAGTATAGTCCGGTGAGTGTCCTTACCGGCCAAACCTTCACTAGTGAGGAGTTTGGTAGTTTTTATGCGTTGATTGATGAGGTCTTATCAGATATAGCCTTGTCCGATAAGGACTCTTTACCAGACATAGTGTTGTATGGATAATTACTTATCACCCAAGTTGTGATAATTTGATCCTGGTTATCACCTAAGGTAAATAATATGTGATTATTTGATTAAATGA
>NC_037529.1:37587046-37589171 GCF_001531365.2 Cynara cardunculus var. scolymus
CAAGGAGAGGTGTACCATGGGATAAGGGTGGCATATCAAGGAGAGGTGTACATTTGGATATAAGGGTGGCATTTGCATGTGTGTTGAATGATATAACTCTTTCTATTATATCCTTTAAGACTTCCGTGTTCTGGAATCTTTAATTCTTTGTGATTTAAAGATTTAAGATCAAGGTTCTTATTGGAAATAATAGACTAGATGTTATTGAGGAGAAAACATAAGGTTTGGCCTGAAACTTTATAAACCTTGTTTTGACTAAAAAGGTTTAAAAGTGGCATTATGTGAAACCTGTTTGATTCACAGGTATGGGATTTGTATAAGTGAAGCTTTGCTTGTAATATGGAAGAAGTCTGGTATTAAGTTCTTATTTGTTCATATATTTGTTATATATATGAATAATTGTTTTCCATAAAGGTTTTTGGTGATTTTCACCCTGCAATAACATAAATAGGGTATCTCACTAGGCCTTTCGGTCTAACCCTCATTTTGTGATTTTAACTATTTGTTGCAGGAGGTACGGACAGTAAGGGAAAGGGGAAGATTTAATATTTTCCTATATGCATTTCTACTTGAAGATCTGTTTAGATGTACAGTTTTGATTCATTAGTACAAGTGATGTATTAAAATTTTTGGACCTTGTATTTGGTCATGTTAGATTCTTGTACTAAGGGATCTGAATGGAAWAATATGTATTTCTTTTGTATGAAATATGTCTTACATGCAATGTGTGGGTTGGGGCGTTACACAAGTGTTGTTTGGGTTTTATGTTTGAGATTCCTAACTGTTGACCAGTTTGAAATGGTTATAGAGAGACCTTGTCCGGTGAGGATGTTCATTGGACAAAGTCTTAGCCGATTTATTATTATTGCTAAGTGTTAACCGATGAGGACTATATTCGGACATTGTGTCTTCCGATGAAAGTGTATCCAGACAGGGTGTGACCGGCGAGTATGGTTTCGATTTTCAAGTCTTTTCCGGATAGGTGTTGTCTAGATAAGTGTTTTCCGGATAAAGGTTGTCCGATGAGGAGGGTTCATAGGCCCTAGTGTTGGCAGATGAAGGGCAGTTATCCGCCAAGTCTTGTGATATAAAACAATGGTATTCACAAATGTTGTCTAATCAGTTTTCAAACTATTTTATATTGATAATAGGGTATTTTGTATCTTTTAAATGAGATTTGTGAACTGAGAAAAGATACTGATGTTTTCTTTCAAGACGGTTGTGACATAAAGTCTGTTTTGAAAGAAATATTGATTTGAGAAATGTTCCTTCCAAACGGTTGTGACGTAAGTGTGTTCTGCTATGGAACTAGGTTTCTTCAGGACAGTTGGGACGAAATTTTGTTCTGATATAAAACCATGTTTTGAGGCCATTATTGGCGAAAACTACAAATTTATCTATAGATTTAAGGAGGAAACAAGGGTGGCATATCAAGAAGAGGTGTACCATGGAATAAGGGTGGCATATCAAGGAGAGGTGTACATTCAGATATAAAGGTAACATTTGTGGGTGTGATTATTATTGTAACTCTTGTTATTATATCTGTAAGATGTGATAACTCTAAATCAACATTTTTTTGTGACTCGATGACTTAGAGATATTGCTCTTATTGAAATTATAACATTGATGTTATTAAGAAGGGGAAAACGGATTATAGCCAGAGGCATTAATTACCAGTGTTTTCAAATGATTTTGAGGTATCATATTTTGAGTATTTCAAAGAGTAGTGATTTGAAATAAAAATCGGAAGGTCGTTGGTTTTTATTTAATAAGTTCTTACTTAAATTTAAATCTAGTTGTAAGTTAAAAGCTACTTGATAAAAACCAAGAACTATGGTGGTTATTATTTTTAATCTTTTATAGTCAAGGGGATTAAGACGATAAGCTCTGAATCAATTGTGATTTGTGAGCTTGAGAGTTGTATTTTTCAGATGTTTGTGAGAACCTGTGACATCCGGAAATTCGAAATCCCAGGTTAGCTATTATTAAGATTATATTAGTATTATTGAAGTTATTTTATAGATTAGGAGTTAGTTAGATTAGTTTAGTTGAGAAATTTTTAAGAATTTCCGGCAGTTGCTTAGAAAGTCCGGTTCCGGCCCGAAATTATCTGAAACGTCCTATA
>NC_037529.1:37591901-37593812 GCF_001531365.2 Cynara cardunculus var. scolymus
TGGTGTTGTGTATATTCTATTGCTATGAGACTTTACCTGCCATACCTCGTGTATCCGCTTTAGCGGGGTGTGACAGAACCTGAGTGGTTAATCTTCTTATGTGGTAAGATCTTTTTATAACTTGCAATTTTTTTTACTTATGTTATATTTTATATAAAGCGATTGGATATTCAAATGTGAATTTCAAACAGGTTTTGGTGATCTTCACCCTGTAATTACAAAAACAAGGGTATCTCACTAAATCTTCTGGTCTAACCCTCATTTGTATTTCTAAAATATGTATTGCGAGAACAACTAGGTCTCTAGATAATAAGGGGAAGGGAAAATATGATTATTTTGCTAGTATTCGCTGTTTTGAAGATCAACCTGTTGATTGCTATATTTTGAAGATACATGTTGTTATACATGTGATAGTACAAGAACATTCTTTTGAAATTTTTGAGTTGTAAATTCTATATATAAGTTTCCTGTACTAGTGAGACCTTTATGGTGTAAATTGTATTTCGTTTATATGACGTACATGTTATATGCAAATGTGGAAATTTGGGATGTTACAGTTATCACCCAAAATGTTGAAACTGTTTTAATGCCATTAATGGCTAAAATGTCAGATTTATTTACGTTTTATGAGAAAATAAGGATGTCATATCAATGAGAGGTGTACCATGGGATAATGGTGACAATTATGAAATTTGTATTACGATTATAACTCTTGTTGTCACATCCATGAGATGCAACAATTGAGTTATCATTTCTTGGTGATGTGAAGACTTGGAGTTATTGCTCTTATTGATATGATAACAACGATGTTATGCAAAGGAGGAAACTGGCTTATAGCCAGAGGATTGCCTGTGTTTCGAATAAACAATGTTTTTGGGTGTGATAATTAGACCCTAGTTATCACCCGATGTAATTAATACGTGATTATTTGATTAAATGATTACGTGATAGCATGATAAATTAATACATTTGATCATGCTGGTATGTGAAAATTAATTGTGTAANCATGATAAATTAATACATTTGATCATGCTGGTATGTGAAAATTAATTGTGTAATGTGGTTATGTGTATCAGAATATGTATATATGTGGAAATATATATATATATATATATATATTATATTACACACTTGCATATTAAGAAATGCATAGTATGTGTGTGTGGATATATGTATGTATGCATGGTATGTGTAAATGCATGCATGTGCATGGGTTGTATGGGAAGAAGGGGCTGTTAACCGACCTTCCATTTTTGGAAGTGTATAAAAGGAGGGCTTAGCCTCCATATTTTCTCTTCTTCCTTCTGATTAAAAGTTGTGCGATTTAAAAGAAGAGAGTTAGCCGGATTATTTCTGTTTGGGGATTCAAGTTGATCTCAAGTGGTTGATTTCAAAAGCTTGATAAGGTGAGTAGTTTCTAAAACTCTTTTGCATAAAAATTATTACTGGTTTCATATKAATTTTGTTTGAATATGGATAGAAATCAGTCTTTTTGCTCTAAGTGTTTATCCGGATATTAAAYMGGACAAGGTTTGACCGGATTACTTTAAATCGGACAAAGGATGGATGATGTGTTGTCCGGACTATTTTAAATCGGACAAAGGTTAATCGATGTATTATCCGGATTGTCTTAAATTGGTTAAGCATTGATCGGGTTATGATTGGTAAGAAAAGTTATCTTTTTAAACTGAGAAGTAAGAATACGACCAAATAGTGGCTGAATTATTTTAAATCGGCTAAGTAATGAGCGGGGTATTGACCGAACATGTTATCCGGACAAAGATGGTCTATATTCTAAGTGATAAATTGTTCAAGCTTTATGCGGAGTATTGACCGAATTTGTTATCCGGACAAAGTTGAAATTTGTTCAAGTGTTAAATCGGACAAAGCTTAGGCTGTGTTGTCCGGATA
>NC_037529.1:37595209-37603356 GCF_001531365.2 Cynara cardunculus var. scolymus
AAGATTTAGGATCAAGGTTCTTATTGGAAATCATAGCTTGGATGTTATTGAGGAAAAAATGTCAGGTTTGGCCTGAAGCTTTATATAACCTTGTTTGGTTAAGAAAAGGTTTAAAAGTGGCATTATGTGGAACCTGWTTGGTTCAGAGTTTTGATATTTGAATAAGCGGAATGCTTTGCTTGATAAGTGGAAAAGATCTGGTATTACGTTTCCATTTATTCATATATTTGTTATATATATGAAATGATATTTTCTCTAAARGTTTTGGTGATTTTCACCCTGCAATGACATAAATAGGGTATCTCACTAGACCTTTCGGTCTAACCCTCGTTTTGTAATTTAAATTATGTGTTGCAGGAGGTTCGGACAGTAAGGGGAAGGGAAAAGTTTAATATGTTCCTTTATGCGCTTCTGCTTGAAGATCTGTTTTGATTGATTAGTACAAGAAATGTATTTTGAATTTTTTTTAGACCTTGTATCTGGTCATTTTAGATTCTTGTACTAAGGGACCTAAATGAAATGATATTATGTATTTCTTTTGTATGAAATATGTRTTACATGCAATGTGTGGGTTGGGRCRTTACATAATGGTATCAGAGCCTGAGTTTAAGGGATTTAGGTATTCAACAGCATGATACCTAGACTTAAACTGTTTTATTGCATGTTAAGGGTCCCGGACATAGTTAGTTCCATTGGAAATAAATATGATGGGTTGAAAGAACAGTGTGTAAGGTAAATTTTAATTAGATCTGGCCAGTGTAATTATGAATTTACAGGTACACATCTGAATTTGAATACTTCATTATATATGGGAATATGAAAATGTGATTATTAATACTAAACTTTGCAGATGTCTAGTCGAACTAGAAGATCTGAAAGAGTGGCTCGTCCAGAATCAGAGGAAAGGGAAGAAACTGTTGGTCACGGTTCCAACATCTTCCTAAATCGAAACGTGGCGCTGGCTGCTACGCTATAAAGGAAATAAGGTTGCGCCTTCACAAAGGCAATTGCTTTTGGTGTAGTGGGTAAGCGCTTGATCCTAANACGTGGCGCTGGCTGCTACGCTATAAAGGAAATAAGGTTGCGCCTTCACAAAGGCAATTGCTTTTGGTGTAGTGGGTAAGCGCTTGATCCTAACAGAAACACCCATAAATCCACCGACTAGCATGTCTGGAAATTGAGGTCGGGGAAGAACAAGGGGACGAGGCAGAGGAAGAAGCCAGTCTCAGGGAAGGAAAAAGTTTAATATGTTCCTTTATGCGCTTTTGCTTGAAGATCTGTTTTGATTGATTAGTACAAGAAATGTATTTTGAATTTTTTTAGACCTTGTATCTGGTCATGTTAGATTCTTGTACTAAGTGACCTGAATGAAATGATATTATGTATTTCTTTTGTATGAAAATGTGTTACATGCAATGTGTGGGTTGGGACGTTACATTGGGATATTGGATATTACACTTCAACTGTTCGAAAGAGTAAAGGTTTGATAAAGAACCCAGAGGGTCTCTTGTTATCATTAAAATCCATTTTTTTTGGGTTCAATGTTGTGCTTTAATGTTGTATTCAAGCTAGTTTCCTTCATTTGTAATAGTTTTAGCCTTTAATGCTTTCGTAGTATAAATAGGTAGCTTGTCCTGTATTTTGTAGCCAATCATCATTTGAGAGCATATTTGTCATTAGTGATAGTTAATTGTAATCATTGAAGAAATCAATACAACATCATTTGAGTTATAATTCTCTCTAACTTGTTCATCTTATTCTTTACAAGATTTATATGATTTGGAGTATTTTGGGACAACCAATTGGTATCAAAGCGAAACTGCAGCGATTTGATTGAAGATTTAACACGAATTTTAAGAATTTGCACGAATTTCTGCACAAAACTATGGATTTTTTAGAATTTAATCAGACTGTTCTTGGAGATTCATAAACTGTTCTTGAGCATTCATCGATATTTTCATCAATTTCATCTCAAATCTCTTATATTTGGCTGTTTAATTGTCAAAACTATGATCACTGTGTGCGATTTGAGTTTATAATTCATTGTTATTCATAAATTTTAGTGATTTGATCATTATTTTGAGTGATTTGAAGGTTTTTTGAAGTTTTCGAAAACTTTATGTTCTTACAAAATTCATAAATTTTTTGAGTTTTTGATCCATTTTGGTTGAATCTATAAGATAATTCCATTTTGGTTGAATCTATAAGAAAATTTGATCCAATCTCCATACATTGCATATTACATAGAATTCATTCATAGAATACATAGATTCCCACATAGGTCCAAAATTACAAGAGTCTGTGCTACCGGTTTACGATACAAATTGCATAACTTAAAAATTTCAAAATACATGCATTTGTAAACTATCATTGCTATCTTCCAAAACACATTTGAACATGGTCTTCAATATTTAAGCATATAAGGGAAGTAATCATAGAATGCTTTTTCCCTTATTAATATTATAACTGGTATTACATGCACACATGATTTAAAACATAAAATGAGGGTTAGACAAAAGTCTAGTGAGATTTCCCTTTTTCATGCTATGCAGGGTGAGATCACCAAAACATTTACCAAAGAATATCTCAACATATAGAAGAATAATAAAAGAATTGGATCCTGATTAGGTCCATCGGGCCTCTGGTTCAAAATCCCATACTTAAAAATATATAATGGATTTCCAATCCATCGGCCTCTTGTTCCACAGCGTCCATCGGCCTTTGGTTCCACAGCGTCCATCGGCCTTTGGTTCCACAGCGTCCATCGGCCTCTGGTTGTACTAACTAGAGCTTCTAACTCCTACCCAAAGACCAGCAAGAGCTTGTGGTTGTATTTATCAAGGCCAACCAGAGCCCCTCTGGTCTATTTTGTAAAAGATTTCTAAGTATAAAGACTTTTTGAAAAAATATTTTTAAAATTATAAATATAGCACTAAGCTTGATTAAAAGATATAAATCTTATTTTTAAACTCATGATTTATAAAAGATTTTGCATCATTTTCAAATCAATATCCAGAGTCCTCTGGTTCCATTATGAGAACTAATCAGAGCCCCTCTGGTTTCTTGCAAGGTACAACCAAAGCTCATCTGTTTCATCATAATCAATGCCTTTATCCAAAGCATTTTATTCATAAGCAACGGTCATGAGCCATATTTTCTCCAATCCCATAGCATCATTATTATCATTTCTACTAAAGACAACATCTCTAAACTCTCAAATCACCAATAAATGAGAACTCCAATCTGTTGTAACCTTAATAGATATCATAATAAGAGTTAGGCCAAGCAAACAACGACCAACCTTATATCCTCCCAATAATCCCCTTTCTTGATATTCCATCTTTATATCCTCCCATTAATTTATATGAAGTAGTTCATCCAAAGACAGATCTCAGTCATATATGTCAAAGTGAACCTGTTCATAATTTTCCAAACCAAATTATGGTTTCCAACATAGGTTTATAATCAAAAATCTTTTTAAACCTTAAGGACAACCTGTTCTTCCTAAAACAGTTTCAAACCTTCAAACTCACAATATTTATGTTTAAAACATCTAGAAAATAGTTTTCTCCAAGCTCTTTCTATACCCAAATCATTAAAACTTAGCAGTTATATATTTACAAATATAAAAGTTTTGGGTAATAAACTTACAGTTATAATCTAACAACAATTTAAAAACTCACCTTATCAAATAAATTTCTAATAAACACACCGCAAGAACATCGCTTAACACTGAATCTTCAAATACTTTGAAGCAACCGATTTCTTGGAGAACACCTCACTGCCTTTAAACACTGTGATAACTGGATCTTGGTTATCACACGAGGTAATAAATACGTGATTATCTGATATAAATGATTTCGTGCTAGCATGATAAATGTTATATTTGATCATGCTAGTGTGCAAAAATTATATGCATAATATGTGGGTATATATATATGTATATATATATATATGAGTATGTAAGCATAATAAGTAATATGTATGTAGAGAATATATATGTATGCATGTGCAAGATTGTCAGAAAGCTGGCTGGTTTAGACGACTTTCCTATTCTGGAAAGTATAATATATGAGGTTTGTGACTTAGTAGAGTTTCTTGCCTCATTTGGGAATTTTGGGAAAATTAGAGAAATGATTGACCGGAGATCTTTTATCTGTGCATTCTTCATCTTCTTCAAAATCTGAGTTTGTCTTAAAGGTGAGTGATTTCTAAATCTTTTTGCATACAACTTGTTACTGATTTTATTTGAATGTTATTTATTATTGGAAATGAATCAGTTAATTGCTTAAGGGTTTTATCCGGACAAAAGCTGACCGGATTAAGTTTAAGTCGGACAAAGCTTGTCCGGATTATTTTTAAATCGGGCAAGGGTTGAGCGACTTATGATTATTAAGTTTATACCAAGTATTTTGAATGGAGAAGTAGGAATACGACTAAATGGTGACCGGATTATTTTTAAATCGGTCAAGTCTTAGTCGATGTATTGTCCGGACATGTTATCTGGACAACGGTGTTGGAATTTATTCTAAGTGTTAAATCGGATAAGCCTTGGACGATAAGTTGTCCGGATATGGTAAATCGGCCAAGACTTGACCGGAGATGAAGTCCGGCCAAGCCTAGGTTGACCGGATTTGAGTTATGCCTTGTGCTTGATTGATAAAAATTGTTATTTTATCATAAAATGGAAATTTGATGTACAGTTTTGATTGATTAGTACAAGAAATGTATTTGAATTTTTGGAACTTATATTTGGTCATGATAGATTTTTGTACTAAGGGGCCTGAATGAGATAATATCATGTATTTCTTCTGTAAAAATATGTGTTACATGCAATGTGTGGTTTGGGGCGTTACAAAAAGTGGTATCAGAGCCTGAGTTTAAGGGATTTAGGTATTTAACAGCATGATACCTAGACTTAAACTGTTTTGTTGCATGTTAAGGGTCCTAGACATAGTTAGCACCATTGGAAATAAATATGATGGGTTAAAAGGACAGTGTGTAAGGTAAATTTTAATTACATCTGGCCAGTGTAATTATGAATTTACAAGTACACATCTGAACTTGAATACTTCATTATATTTGAAAATGTGAATACGTGATTATTAACACTAAAATCCGCAGATGTCTTGCCGAACCCGAAGATCTGAAAGAATGGCTCATCCAGAATCTGAGGAAAGGCAAGAATCGCCCGTTAATCTTCCAACTAGCACGTCTGGAAATAGAGGTCGGGGAAGAACAAGGGGACGAGGCAGAGGAAGAAGTCAATCTCAGGGAAGGGGTCGGACTGAAATACATTCTGAACATGAAGAATCCCACTCTGGGAATGTTCAGGAGAGATCGGTGCCACACCTAGAATATTTAACCAGGGATATGTTGGCAGAGGAAATGGGGAAGTTGTAGGAAACTCTGACATCTATCATGGGAATACCGGCTAGGGTGGAAACGGAAAGAGTGGAAGTTCATCCATCTGTTCCAGTCACCCACGACAAGGAAGGAGACATTAAGACGTTTTTAGCATGCAAACGACCAACCTTTTCTCAGGAGAGAGATCCAGTGAAAGCTATGTGCTGGATCAAGGAGATGGAATTTGTGTTCAATACCATTCGATGTCCGGAAACAGGTAAAGTTTGATTCGCTGTCTCAGTATTAAAGTCAAATGCTCTGTTTTGGTGGGAAGTTGAATGATTGGCCAGGACGGATGTTTTACAAACATTATCCTGGATAGAATTTGTGAATCGATTTAAAGAACAGTTTTGCCCCAAGACAGCTGTACGACAGATGGAAGAGGATTTTCTAAAGTTAGAACAAGGAAATGGAACAGTTCGAGAGTATACCGAGAAATTCATTGAATACTCTCGATTTGCCGAGCACTATGTTTCATCAGAATCCAGGAAGATAGAAATGTATATCTGGGGTTTGAAACCCTCAATCAGAGAGTTTGTAATTGTTATCAACCCTAATACCTTCTCACTTACTGTGGATGTGGCTGAAGTAACAGAACGAAATTAGAATCGACAATCAGAAGGAAAAGTTATGGAAAAGAGAAGATGGAAAGAGCCTCCGTCTAATTTTCAAGGGCCAAAAGCAGTAAAATACGATAACAGATCTGAGCAGAAGATAGGTGAGAAAGTTTGTTCACAATGCCGACAGGTTCATCCGGGTGAGTGTAAGATGGACCCAAGGAAATGTTAATAAGTGTGGTGAAGCAGGCCATCTGTCCAGAAATTGCCCAGCTAACAGAAGGTGTTTTAATTGTAATTCTTCGAATCATATTCGACCAAATTGTCCCTTATTAAGAACTCCACAGTTAACAATAGGGAGTAAAGCATCGGGTACACGAGGAAGGCCTACTGTGAACAGAGGAGGGCAAGGAGGGGCACGAGGACGGTCCTTTCAGATGACTAAGAATGAGGCAGAAGCATCACCGGATGTAGTAACAGGTACATTCCTTGTGAATTCAATACGTGCTAAGGTGTTATTTGACTCTAGTGCAAACTTTTCGTTTGTATCACCATTGTTTGCTCAAATTGCATGTTTGAATTCTGTGTTACTTGATGACGAATTAGTAGTTGATACTGCTAATAGTTAGGAAACTGTTACTAGAATATTCAATAACTGCATTATCGTTATTGAGGGTTGTAAGCTACCGATTTGGTTATTTGCTATGCCGATGAAAGAATTTGATATAGTGGTAGGTATGGACTGGTTGGCAAGGTATCAGGCTAGTATTAATTGTAATGAGAAAATAATCAGAATTATTCTGCAAGACCAGGGAACAGTTGTTATTTATGGTGATTGTCAGAATCACCATACCAGTATTTTGTCAGCAATGAAAGCCTAGAAAAGTATTCGGAAGAAGTGCCAAGGATGTTTGGCAAACGTAATTGATCTGAAAAAAGAAAAGGGAAAAGAAAAATCAATTCCGATTGTTAGTGAATATCCAGAAGTCTTTCCAGAAGACTTGTCTGGATTACCACCAGATAAAGTCATTGAATTTCGAATCGATCTTGTGCCAGGGGCTGCACCAGTAGCAAAGGCGTCGTACCGTTTAGCTCCATCTGAATTGAAAGAACTGGTTGCACAGTTGAAAGATTTATCTGATAAGGGATTTATTAGGCCCAACATTTCACCTTGGGGTGCTCCGGTCTTATTTGTGAAGAAGAAGGATGGGTCTATGCGAATGTGTATAGACTATCGTGAACTGAATAAGTTGACAATCAAAAACAAATATCCTTTTACCGAGGATTGATGACTTGTTTGTTCAACTGGTAGGAGCAAGTTATTTCTCCAAAATCGATTTGAGGTCAGGATATCATCAGCTTAAAGTCAGGGAGGAAGACGTTGCTACGACAGCTTTTCGAACCAGGTATGGGCATCATGAATTTATAGTTATGCCATTCGGCTTAACTAATGCGCCCGCAGCTTTTATGGATTTAATGAATAGGGTATGTAAAGAATACCTTGATAAATTCGTCATTGTTAGGATCGAATAACTCAAATTCTTGGTACTAAAACTTACTTGAAAGATCGGTTAGACAGTAGTAGAGCAGCGGAAACAGTATCAATCAAACAGGTAGAAACAATAAGAACACAATGAAGAACAGATGATGAACACAAAGAGAATTGCTTCAAATGATTTTCAATAGATTGAAAATATCGACGATTAAAAATCTGGAAGCACTCAAAATACAAAGGCCTACGCTGCTATTTATAAAAGCAAGTAACCGTTTCCTGACACGACCTTAAGCTGTCAAATCTAAGCCGTTCTTCTAGAACAAATTACAGACAAGCTCATGTGAAAGTCACGAGCAGCTAATAAACCTAAGTAAAATAAAACGTGCTTAAGATAATCTATACAGAAGACATTTCTGCAGATCCTCTGTGAGACTTCACAGAGGCTCTGCTGGATGAAACTTTGTAGAGCACAGAGGAAATCTTTCAGAACCTCTGTGAGACACGACTTGTAGCATGGTGTTTTCAGAGGAGAAGTTTCCAGAACCTCTGTGATGGATGACAGAGGTTCTGTCACTTGAATCTTGTAAGATTGAGCTACTTCTGTTGATTGTCCTCTGTTGTCTTCTGTGACAGATCAGCTTCTGTCAGTACTTGCTGTTTTACTTTTTTTATACTTTTACATTTAAGGA
>NC_037529.1:37606095-37606974 GCF_001531365.2 Cynara cardunculus var. scolymus
CTTCTTCTTCTTATGTCGTGGAGGTGAGGGGACGCTAGGTGGGTGCTCACTCATCTCACCAGCCAYTACTGGCTCCTCCAACCTTTCCTCAACTCTCATTTTTTCAACACACTCACCTAGGGGTACACCTATGCATAGTGGGATTGCAGGGACCGGTTCTGGTCGCCTGTTCCCACGTCTGTAAGCTTTCCTTTCTTCATAAGAGAGATAACGGAGCATGGCTTTTGAGATCGGACAGGGGCTTTTGTACACATTTTCATGTTCCGTAGGCTTGAAATCCTTGAATGGGTATAATTTTACGTTCGGCGCTGCAGAGGGCAATCTTTGTGCTAGGAGGTCTCCAAAAACAAGACCAAGAAAACGTTGGAATATCAGGTTTGGTTGGTTAATGTCTTCTTTGGCCTTCTTTTGAGCCTGTACTTTCGATTTTTCTCCCTTTTGAGTGGCACATTTCTTCTTTATGAGCCCAATCATATCCTCAAAAATGAGTTGAGCATAGTCCAAAGGAAGATTGAAGTAAACACCATATAGGATTGACAGCATGGCGTKTGAAGCTTKATCATKGCTACCTACCTTTCCTGTGAGGCAGCAATTTAGAATGGAGAAGAGGGTGTTCCACACAGGAGGTAAGCATTTGCGCCTGAATTGAGTCCGTTTCGAAATGAGGGTGGCATATGAAAGAAAGTCCAAAAATTGGAGTAATTCACTGTCGGTGGGTGTAGGGGCAAAAGGATTTAGGTTGAGAGATTGAAGAGAAGGCAAGCGAAGGGCGGTTCGAAGAGTGTCCACATTTAATTCCAATGGGACAAGAGATTTGTTCACAGGGTGTGAGGCGTAACCAACAATGGTTAGCCCAGAGTTATCAAGGGTAGTTGTATA
>NC_037529.1:37607074-37608718 GCF_001531365.2 Cynara cardunculus var. scolymus
GAGATGAAAGTAAGGGCAGTGATACAAGTGAAAGCAGCATAAGAAAATGCAATGGAAAGTGCGACCATGAAACAGAATTTTCCGGCCATGGAACATACTGGAGGCCAGCTTATTCCGGGCTTATCCACCCCTTTTAGCCCCAAGAATCCCACCGCCGTTGCCGCTGCACAACCRGAGATACTCAACACCATCATCACCTGCACTCGTTGCATATACAACACTATCAAGTCTCGTTTAGTTTGCAGGAATAAAACGGATTTAAAGGATTTAGATTTCAAATATATTTCAATCTCATGTTTGGTTTATTAGATTTGTCCAGATTTGAAATACTATGACTTAATTGAAATCCTACAAACATAGGATTTTGAAATCCTTAGGGAGTGTTTGAGATTTTACTGGATTTTGTGGGATTATATGAACTAAGGTTTTAAAAAATGTTAAAAACATTTGTTTAGTAATAATTGTTCAATAAAAATGTAATTTAATTATTTTTATAATTTTTATATAAATTATTTATAAATAATGGAATTCAAATCCTACAAATCAAATACACCAATAATTTTAAACTTTTTCCAATTCCAATCGCTTCATAAATTTTAAATCCTTCAAAAACAATCCTACAAACCAAATATCTTTTTGGATATATTTTAGAAATTCAAAGATTTTATATACATTAATAATTTTTACTTATTGTTTTATTACAAGTGTATATGTATATGTGTAATCTAATAGAATGAAAAATTTAGGTACCGTTTACCAAATGCTTACCGGGTAAACGTTTACCAAGTCAATTTACTTTACCGGATGAATATGGCAAAGACTAAGAATCTTACCCGGTAAGAGCGAAAGCAAGAATCACGAGCCTTACCTGGTAAGTGAAGACAAAAAACTCTTACCATGGTTAGCGCTTACCGGAATAAATTGTTCCATACGTGTGTTTTAGTGGATAAAATCTTGCCCGATAAGTAAACGATAGTGTTGAATATTACCGGTAAGTGTTTAACGGGTAAGTGTTTAGATAAACAACCCCTAATTATAAAACAAAAATTTAATTATTTTAACTTTACTTTATATATTTTTTTTGTTGCTGTTTGTGGAAATGAGTCAATTATTAGTTGATGTCTTTAAAAATCTCAAATATATATGTTGTTTGTTTAGTTGATTGATTTTATAGTTAAAGAACGGTAATGCAGGTTTCTAAAACTCTGTTTTTATATTTAAAGAAGGATGAGATGAGCATATTTTATAAATTGAAAGATATTGTATGTATAAATAATTTATACGACCTTTAAAATCTAGACTTGAACCATTAACCTCAAGAAAGTTGAGATCTGCTGGTATCTAAGTACCGTTAGGCCAACCTCTCCAAGAAAAACCCACAAAATCGATATAAATTGGCAAGTTTAGTTTAGTTTGGTTTCAGACATCAGGGTTTTGTTTTTTACTGTTATTTGATATATAAACTTACCCCATCGACAATAAGCAAGTAGAAATAGGATTGGGTATCAGAGCATTTCGTCATCTTGTAAGTGACAATTGACGAGAGTAGAGAGAAAATGCCCAACATTGCATCTACGATAAGCTTGTACCTACATAYCGTCACAAATGTAAACAAAAACATCAAAATAACGTTTAATTGATCTC
>NC_037529.1:37609926-37612382 GCF_001531365.2 Cynara cardunculus var. scolymus
ACCCACACCAACATCACATTGGCACATCCCCTCCCTCTACACTACCACTTGAGATAGCAACTACCTCAACATGCAAATTTTCTTTTATAGTAATTGCATTTTACGGTATCTTTGGTATGAGATAATTAGTTAATGTAATAAATAAAAACAGAAAAATATTTGATTTACAGTAACTATCGATAAATTAGCCAACTTTTACATGGATCACCGGTCATGTAAATGTACATAAATCGAGTATAAAAGGTAACACTATACTGATGTATTTAAAAC
This sequence comes from Cynara cardunculus var. scolymus, assembly GCF_001531365.2. Lineage (NCBI taxonomy): Eukaryota > Viridiplantae > Streptophyta > Magnoliopsida > Asterales > Asteraceae > Cynara > Cynara cardunculus. Next base: position 37,610,197 of record NC_037529.1, read on the forward strand.
ATAGAATCGTTCAGGACTTCACAAGGTTCGGAAATCACTACATCAAAACGAGTATTTTAGGACGCACATGACCTTCATAAATGGTTGTAAATAGTATTGCAAACATTATGATCATGGTATAAGTAAACTTCGTGGGGGCCAAAACTCATGTCTCGTAATTTGGATCACGATAATTTATTTGAAGTGCCTTATTTTTCTCAAGATTTACAAGTTGGTAAACTTTGGGATTTTAGGATCATTATAACCAATTAATAAATGGTCATGAAATAAATAAGAGCGAAAAGTCAGTGTGATGAGACGTAAAATACCCAAACCTAGTTTGCAGTATACTAGGTAATGCAAAGAGCAGTTGTTGGCTTTAAAATTAGAGGCATTTCGCCGTCTTTAATTGGACAAAACAGATATCTAAAATGTGCAATAAAGAATTTTTATATCATTCGTAAAAACATACATATTTTAGAGAGAAATTAAAAGGGAATGAATGTAAAGAAAACTAATTTTAACAATATATCTAAGATACGGGAGCATGTATTAAAATTAATCACTTTTAGGGATAAATATAAAGGGAAAATGCAACCAATTTTTTTTTCTATTTTGTAGATATTTTGACCTCCAACCCAATAATCCGGTCATTTGATGATGTAGATGCCACAAGTTGATTAAATGAATTGCTTAGTTATATATATTGATTAAGAAGCGAAGGATCGTGTGAGAAAGAAGGTTACAGTAAGAAGAAATCTGAACTATTGATCACTTTTAATCTCATACTCACTCATGAAATGCGCTTTAGAAGGGAATTGGTCTAATGCATCTCGGTGTACTTCATTAATGTTGACATTTAATTAGAATTGATCTATGGATGGAGATTTTTTCTTATGCTTATCATAATAACTTATATTCTCACTGAAACTCAACCCTTAAATAAAAAAGCAAAGTTTGTTACACCTAAATAGGAATTAAACTACAGTTCGCTACGTTACATTTTAATGGTACTTTGCCCAAATATAAATGGGTTTTCAAAGTCATCTGATCGACTTGTAAATGTCTAATGTTTATTCTAATTTGATGATAAATCTTTTGTACATCAAGAGCTCTACATATGTTTGAAAAAAAATTATTTTACGTTGCAACGAGTAAGAAAACGTTTATACTTTTTATTACTTTCTAGTTTCAATTGTACATTAAGCAACACTACACAAAGTTCATTACTCTTTCTTACCTCTCAGCGCATTGTTGCCATTAAATACTTTTTATTGGGTTTAGATTTTTCAAACCTTGTTAGATTGTTTAAATGCCTTTAAACCGGCCAATCCAATTCATATGTCGACAAAGGATCGTGTGAAAATGAAAGTTATAGCGAGAAGCATAAGAAGAGATCTGAATCATTGATCACTTTTAATCTCATGCCCACTCATGAATTACATTTTAGAAGAGAATTGCTCATATGTATCTCGATGCACCTCATTAGTGTTGACATTCAATTAGGATTGATTCAAGGATGAATATCTCTTCTTACGCTTCTCAATATAACTTCCCTTCTCACCGGAACTCAACCTCCATATGCATTCTTATATGCATATGTACATGTAGATTATCAATTGTTTTATTTGACTACATACCTTCTTGGTTTTGCCTCCTTTTGGCATTGACAACTATTTAACTATGATGTTATCTTAAACTTTCGGACCAGCTTACTTTAGCTTTGATTAATCGTATGCGATTCTAAAGTTAACAGATAAAGAAAATTTCCAATGACCCTGAAAGAACACAAACTTGGTGACTAACAAAAAAGTAAATCCAAAATCTTACTGGTTCAACCATCGAAAGGGTTTACCAAAAAAGCCCGATTCGTGTTCAGAAGATAACCCAAATCTAAGTCGTACCAACCATAACAAAATTGATGATTAATGTCACAAACACAGATCGTCCTAATCAACATCAATGTTGTCTAATGCTAGTTGATTCGAGTCCTCTCCGTTCACAAGCATCCGGAGACCGTCTTTTAACTCCAGCACACCTTCTCCCAACACTGCACAAACCCGGAAAATCTTAACACCGCCCACCCTTCTTCTTAACTCCTCGTATACTTCTCCAGCCCCGACCTCATCGACTTTATTCGCTACAATTAATGACGGCCTACCTGATAAACCCTCGTGATAAAATTCTAGCTCCAAAATCAAGTCCCT
>NC_037529.1:37613867-37622214 GCF_001531365.2 Cynara cardunculus var. scolymus
GATATGTGTGAGTTCATGTATTGGTGAGACATGATTTAAGTAGAAATGCGAGTAGATAATTAACATGAAAAAAAATAACGAACGATATGATGTTGCAGGCTGCTCAAATCCCAAACTGTTGAGGAACATTCTAGTATCACGTCACCGCCTCTTCCACCATTGCCACCTACACACCACAGATTAAGAAAGGCTAAGTTCCAAAAACAATTTTACCAAGTTATGAATCCTGAGAGGTAACTCAACCAATTAAACCTTCCCTTACGGTGCGTTTGGTATGCGGAACATGACAGTACAAAAACTTGTTCTATGTGCAGCACGACATTAGATTGGGACAGGTAAATGACCTGATGGGGACAAATATGCATTTTTTTCATATGCTGAGAGGGACAAAAATGCATTTTTTTTCTGTCCCATCAAAATAGGCGGAAAAACATAAGGGAGATGGAACAAGATTGGTAAATTACAAAACTGCCATAGCAAAGTAAAACCCTACAACCAACCAGAATTCTTTCACCGCCTACCTCACTCTCGTCTACATACCAAACGCACCCTTAGGGGCACTAGAGGTTTTCTTGGCAGTTAACTTCTTAACTTCAAGGACCCATGGGATAGTTGAGGTGAGGGCAAGCTGGCCCGGACAATCGTGGTGATAAAAAAGATTATTGTGATCGATCAATCATACATCTATCAAACAGACAAAAAGAACACAACAATCAATTGGATCAAGATGATTGGTTACTGATTATGCACGGAGAGATGAATACTACATTTTTGTCATTAGAATACTATCGACATAATTGCTCACCATCAGGTCTACCACGGCGGTCATGTCGACTACGGTGGAAGCTAAAGCAACCATTGCCACCATCTCCTCCTTTAGCCCACAGCCTGCGACGGTCTATCATTCTACGTTCCTTCAACAGCAGAAAGTACAAAATAATGTTAAATGGCATAATAAAGATAGATGCTACAAAGGCAGTTGAAAAGCTATTGGACTAGTCCACGAGGAATAGGGATAGAGAGGGACCTGTAGGGGTGCAAGCTTCGGTTTTTTGAAAGGCGTATCTGACAATCCAGAAGTTTGGAGGATCCATCTAGATTTTGAGTATTTTCCGAAAGCCTCCAAACAATGAACAGGGTTCTTACAACGTAGCCACATCTTTACTAGTCTATAATCGTTTGAGATAGCATAACATTTTAACTAATTATGGTGGTAAATGAAATGTTTCCTAGTTCTTTCAAAGCCAAGCCAAACCAAACAAACGGAGTGAATCCCAAGCGAAGTACAGTCAGGGGAGAGTAGGATGTACACAGACGTTATCTCTACCCTGAGGAGTAGAGTCTATTTCTATAAAGACCCTCGACTTGTAAGAAGGTTTTGAGAAAAGGAATTTCTGACAAGATTTCCTAGTTCTTCCACCTTTCGCCAAAATTCTTGCTCCCTTGAAGACACGTTTGTAATTTTAATTCTAGTTCTGAAGGCGTTTCCAAGGATCATTATGTTTCGTGGTGAAGCTGTAAATTTTGGCCCTCACGATGAGTACATCCCAGATGGCTCAATGCATGCACCACACGAACACCATCACTCCATTTGTTGCTCTAATTCTGATACCAAAAAGTCGTAGAAGAGAACGATGAGTATTACATCACTAAAATTAGAAAACAACTCATATGGCACATAAATATCAAAAGGGAAATACTTTTAGGAGACTCAACTTTATGTTCACTAATGTTGTCAAAGAACACCCAATTGCATATAAACTTAAAGGTTATGAACAAGGGCGGACCCAGAAATACTGTTTAGGGTGGTCCTCTACTCCTCTTTAATAGAAAAACAGATATAATATTATTTTATGTCAATACCAACKTTCAATCAAAAGATAGATGTATATTACTACATTTCAAAAGTCGAGMCCTAAYCTTTACTGATTCAACAATGACCTCGAAGATTTTTTATTTTCTTAAACATATCAACTACATCTTCGTTACTAACCTTGACAAACACATTATTTTCAATATAAGCAACCAAGTTATCGTCACTTTAAAACTTAAGCAAATTCACTAATCACTATTACTTCACATTTCACACTTAGGCAGAAACTTAGGGGCCATTTACCCTTGCCAGGTAAGCGCTTACCGATAAAAGTCAGCACTCTCACTTACCTTACTGGGTAAGATTACAGTCCACCAAAACGGCATTGTATGCAACAATTTACCTGGTAAGCACTAACCGGGTAAGAGTGTCATCCTCCGGGTAAGACTCTCGGTCCTTGCCACCGCTCTTACCAGGTAAGACTCTCAGTCCTTATCATGTTCATCAAGTAAGGTAAGTGACCCGAACCACAAGGGTTGTGGCGTAGTGGTTGAGGTCCTGGCGCACGTGGTGACCCGAACCCAGGGTTAGATTCCAGGCATACACAACAATTGTGGCCAATAAGTGTATCAAGGCTGATTTCTTGTAGTCACAGTTTGTTGGGATTAGTCCAGGTTCAGACCGGGACACCCTTTCAAAAAAAGGTATGTGACATGGTAAGCTCTCATTGGGTAAGCGTTTGGTAAACGGCCCCTTAGGCAAAACTGTTGTCTGTAGAATACTATAAGCATCAAATTTAACAGATATTATGATTGATACCTACTGCATTAAAATACTCAAAATAATCAGAACCAAATGACCAACAATTAAAATTTCACTGTCAACTGAAAAAGAAATAAACACACTTCCAACAATTTGCAAACACTAATAGTTCACACTTTCAAAAGAAAAGCAGATAAAGAAACACCAGATTGCCAGCAAGAATCTGATGTGGTCTCGAGGATGCAAGAATCTTGATGTGAAAGTTCSCAACTCCAAATCAGATGTGTAAATGTTTTTATAGAATATTGGAAGTTGGGTATCTGACAATCAAAATCGATGATCACACAACAACATAGACTTGCATAATTCCATTACTCAATTGTATCTTTGAAAAGGAACCAGATGAGGATCYTATAAACTGTAATAAAACCCTAGAAATTTAATTTCAACTTACAGAGAAAGATCTTGATCATGTGGTCAGAGACTGARCTATACAAGCATCGTCGCCCTTGATTGAGTGCTGATTGCCGAGTGAAGGGGGCAGGGAACGAGAGTTGTGACAGAAGAGAGGGGCGTTGTTCGAACAAGACACGAATCACAATTTCTTTTCATTTGTGTTTTGGACATCTGTCAAACAAGATAGGAAGGCTGCTTACACAATTAAAGGTTACGAACATAATAAGAATGTAGAATTATCCCCCATGACCATAAGCCCAATAATTTCCAAAACCCATATGCAAAAGCTTGATGATAAATAAAATAAACATGTGCTGATGTCAGTGAGGCTGTTAAACATATAGCTAATACAATAATATGCAGAAAGCAACCGAATAGAGTTGCAGGATATCAGCCAAAAGTGGAAACAAGACAGAAAATAAAAACCAAACGTAGCATAGAAATCGAATGGTAAGAACTTAGATCTGGATTTAAACCTACATCATGTTCCTACCACTGCCCACTCAAACAAAACATCGAACATCTGGATTGCAACTCTAAAAACACAGAAACTGCACACAGTAGACGGTTATCCAATTAACAGTAAACAATTAAAACAACCTAAATTTTTTATGCAATCTTCACAAATAAACAAACCAATCAAACAAATAAACCTAAATCTAAACTGAAGTCTAAACATTAAACAATAATGAAATAAACCTAACCTAATCTAATAAAATAAACTACTAAACTAGAGTCTAGAAACATAGATACATCACAAATTCACTATCTCTCTCTCCCTCACACACACACATATATACTAGTTGTGTACTCGTGCAATGCGGCGGGATATAAAATTTGAATAAATGTAAATGAACATACCAATTATGATTTATAAAAGATTACTAACTGCATTCGGGTTTGTATTTAATGTATTTACGATGCATTTAATGTATTGAGTCTACAAAGACAAAATGTAGAGAATTTTGATTTAGGAAATTAAGTAGATCGGTAAAAAATTTGTTACATGAGTTGGTATTATCGGAGGGTTTTTTTTTTGAGGGGGCGAGGGATTGGGGTCGGAAGATCATGGATAAATATGATTTTATGAACATTTAAGATATTTTCCAAAGATGCAATGCTCACAAAAGCCTAATTCAGCAACTTTATGACCTCAAGAAGTCCTTTCTTGCTGATAATTACCATTTCTTTCTCACTAACATGCCCTAGCCTCATGTGCCACAGACGTGTCAAATCTGACTCATTCTCTACAGGATTAAGGGTTGGTGCTATTGATCCAACAACCATGCTACCTTCAAGCACATAAAAGGAACCTCACTTGACTCCTTTCATCACTACTAATGCACCCTTAGTGACCCGAATTACTCCATCCTCACCGGTGTAGTTGAAGCCTATTGAGTCGAACACTCCCAAAGAGATTAAGTTTTTCTTCAAGCCGGGTACATGACGAACATCTTTTAGAGTTCTCACTGTCCCATCATGCATTTTAATGCTCACCAATCCAATTCCAACAACATTGCACGGCATGTCATTTCCCATCAAGACATTTCCGGTTGCAATCTTATCATAGGTATTGAACCAATCCTTATGTGGTGTCATGTGAAATGAACATGCGAAATCAAGAATCCATACCTCTGACTAACTTTTGCAATCAACCACCGAGAGCACCAAATCAGCCTCCGTACCTGAATCATCTTTTGCTACAGCAGCGGATCCTTTTGTCTTCAGTTTTGCACACTCATTTTTCCAATGACCCGGATCTTTAAAATAGTGACAGCTATCCCTTGGGTTTCCACTTGGACCTCTAGTCTTCGATCTTGATCGGCCTCTACTTTTCCACTTCCCTTTTCCTTTCTCTCTGCCTCTGTCTCTATCTCCGTTTACCACCGACAAGACTACCGATTGGCTTTCGGAACTACTTCCTGAAGCTTTATGGCATAACTCTCATGAGTGCAAACTTGATCGAACTTCTTCCATAGTAATTGTGTCTCTACCAACAACGAACGAGTTGACAAAATGTTCATATGAAGTGGGCAACGAAACCAATAAGATGAGGGCGGCATCCTCATCTTCAATCTTGACTTCAACATTCTTCAAATCCATAAGAATGGAATTTAACTCGTCAAGAGGTTCCTTCAAAGGCATTCCCTCCTTCATTCGTGATGAGAATAACCTTTGCTTTAACAACTTGTTCGTTAAGGACTTGGTCATGTAGAGACTCTCTAGTTTCAGCCATAAAGACGCAGCAGTCTCCTCATCGGCAACTTCATAAATCACCTCATCCGCCAAAGACAACAAGATGGTAGAGTGAGCCTTCTCATCTTGTTGTGCAAACTCAAATTCAGCCATATCTTCATGCCTTTCACCAGCCATGGAATCCAGATGTCTTGTTGTTTTAGGAGAGCTCTCATCTTAATTCTCCATAAGCTGAAGTTGTTTTTTTTCCTATAAACCTGTCTATCTTGATCATTTGTGGAGGCATTTTCTGAAATCTTGAAAAGAACTATGGTCCGAGATTCAATGCTGAGAAATCAAGAACAAATATCCAAACTAATCTTCAATTGAGTCGGCAATTTCTAAATTAGCTGTCCAAAATCGGTAATCCAAAAGTTGATCCCCAAAAAACGACCATTCAAGAAATCAAAACATCAAGTTTGATTGGTGGTCACAAGTCAATACCTCCAATTAAGCACCCAACAACAAAAGTGATTGTAGAAGAATCAATTTAGAACGAAGAATTTTAGAAATTGAATGTTGTTGCCGATGAAGTTGTCGATTCCTCAAATATACTGCTGAATCCATCAATTTACACCATCAATTTCCAGAATTTAGAAGCTCCACCTTGAATGGTAGACCAAATTGAGTCGCTCGCTTGCCAACAGAAAACGATTCCAGAAAAAGGCGACTCAAAGACAAAATCAGAATCGATAATAAGGCGAAATCCAAATCGATTAAGGAGGAGACCAATTATTAGTGATTTGAAGGAACCCTAACGCTCTGATACCAATTTGTCAAGAAATTAGAGAAAACGATGTAGAGAGAATTTTGGAAGAACTGAGAAATTGATGGAATTTTATTTTCTAAATTGGGATTATTTTTACAAATGAGGACAACCCAACCTATTTATAGGTAATAGCCAAGACACGCAAGCAGAAAACTAACTAACTATTTCAATTAAAGCCACACCTAATGAAAAGAATTTAAAATCTTACCCGGTAAGAGCGATGACAAGGACCGAGTCTTACCCGGTAAGTGAGATTATTACAGGATAAAATTGTTGTATACATTGCCATTTTAATAGATTAATATCTTACCTGGTAAGTTAAGTATAAGTGTTGACTCTTACTCGCAAGTACTTACCAGGTAAGCATTGGGTAAACGGCCCCTTAGTGATAGAAGTTTTATGGCGCATATAATCGCTTTGACAAAACAACAAATACATGTGGTTCAATGAATGCAATCGTAGGGGAAGCTGCAAGCCTAGCAAGATCGTGCTCCATGTACTCACATACAAGATATAAATTTTCAGTAAAATATATGTTGATGTGATTCATAAACAACTAAAGAGACCATCTAACTAAATGAAAGCAACCTAAGTTTTGAGCCCCTCCAAATAACAAGTCAAAAAAGACTAAACCTAAAAATGTACAGATACAGGGACTTGCTGATAACACATGTGTATTGACATTCACTTGCATTTCTCAAAACATAGAAACTATACTTGAAAAAAGCATGCATTTTCATTCCACATCTGAGCATAGAACATCATAACCGAAGTACATATTTATAGCACCATCCGCTGAACAGAAAAAATTCAAATTCTTATTCCCTCATCTCATGATTAACGTTCTCCCTTCATTTTGAAAATTCAAGTACTTTCTAATTCAAATCTGACATTGATGTTTTTAGTTTTTTATCACCAAACATTTCCTATTGCACTACTTTTGATATAGTTTTAACCATTTGTAATCAGTTTTATGTTTATAAGCCAAATCACAAATAGTTTACATGCATGCCTACATATTTTATATCCTACCAAACCCGCAAAGGCTTAAAATTCGAAAATGGTACCTGTGTCTATGAAAGCCGATTGCAACGCTCCAAGAACCTCCATAGCCGCTGCTTCACAACAATGTTGGACTCGTTTGTTGCAGTGATGCCTTCGATTAGGGAGCTCCAGCCACCACTTTGGCTTAAAGGCCAATTGATGTTGTGAAAGAAGTTTGGATCGATATCTCGCCTTTAAGCTTCTATTCCTTGCTGGCTATAAACTGGAATCAGAATCGAGGGCCTATCTTTAGGGTTTTCATACGATATCGGCCAATCCAGCAAAGCAGGATGGATGCGGTGCGATTGAGAGAAAAGAACGAGTGAAGGAGAAGATTTTAGAGTAAGAGATTCAAAATTTTGAAATCTATGAATCCATTTGAATTTTGAATTGCTTGATATCAAATGGAAAAGGAAGAGTGCATAGAGAAAGAAAATTCTTTAGATTCCTTTCTCAGTAGCAGTGGTGTGGTGCTAATAAGTCTATAAATAACTTGTATATTTTGCATCTTCTTAGATTTTCAGATTTAAATCCATGCATTAACAACTTATACATCATGCTTTCCATATTGTAATTCATGGTTTTTTCAATTTCATGCATAAAATGGCGGTACCTTATACATTATGGATTGTAATTAAGAGTTTTACGCGTTATAAGGTAGTAAGTATAAATAAATAAATATATATATATATATATATATATATATATATATACTAGTGGTGTACCCGCACAATGCAGCGCGGGTGAAACACAATCCTTAAACATTAGTCTGACCTTGAATCATGAGTATGTGTGGTTATTTTACAAGTCAACCAAAATATGTAAATAACAAGCATATGCTATAATACTTCATACTAATGGTCTGTTTGATAGGAGCTCAATGATATTCCAAAAAAATTTGCAGCTTTTTCYTTTTAGCTTTTCTGAACTTGATTTTGGATGAGGTTACACCAGTGACAAAACCTAAGAACCAGACATAATATGTTAGCTCCATTCAATCCCAAATTTAGGTTCATCCAAGTATTCACAGCCTTTAAAATAGCAGTCAGGTTTCGAGGCAGAAAGCCAAGATGGGAAAGGAAGTTGATTGTACTGCAACGTTGCTCTCCATGCTATTAATATTGAAACCATATACTTCAATACTTTTGATGAAACARACCAGTCCCAAAACAGTAACCAAGGAACATATTTCTTCCAACAATTCCATATCATCCCAACCTTATACCATCCTTTAGTTGTATACCGGCGCAATGGTGGGATGTATATTG
>NC_037529.1:37622314-37624157 GCF_001531365.2 Cynara cardunculus var. scolymus
TTCCCATTTCTTCAGCTAATATGTCTCTTGTTATATATTCTGGGTGAGACATCTGCTCTTGATTCATATTTTCAGAGTTTGATTCTGCTTGATTCATATTGATTTCTGGCTGACTTATTCTACCTCTGCCTCTGCTTCTGCCCTCAGAGGTGCCAATAGGAGCAACAGGGGATTCTTCTTGATTGGGGCGGGTGATCCTTTCTGATCTTCTCGATCTACTAGCCATATGTAGATAACAAAGTTAAAACACATATTTCTCACATTCCCAAATATAATAAAGTGTCCAAGTTCAGKTAYKTAYCTGTAGATTCAAAATTACATTGGCCAGATGTAATCCGAAAATACCTTACACACTGACCTCTTAACTTATTACATTTATTCCAAAGGGGCTAACTATGTCTGTGACCCTAATATGCAATGAAATAGTTTAAGTCTAGGTATCATGCATGTGAATACCTAAATCCCTTAAACTCAGGCTCTGATACCAACTCTGTAACACCCCAAATCCACACATTGCATATAACACATATTTCATATATAAAGTACATGTTTTCCCCACATAGGTCCTTGATACAAGAGTATAATATAAAATACACAACCCAAAAATTTCAAAAGTACATGCTCTTGCATCCTATCATCTATGCTTCCAAAAACAGCTAAGCATATAGGGAAGTAATTCACACAATACTCTTTCCCTTATCATTACCTGCACACATAATTTTGGAAACATAAAAATGAGGGTTAAACATGAATGTCTAGTGAGGTTCCCTTCAATGTAATGTAGGGTGAAGATCACCAAAACATTTATTTCAAATCAAACATCTTATGAAGCAAAACTGAAAACATGTTGCTTCGGTCCATCGGGCCTCTGGTTTCAAACAACACTTAGAAAATATTTCGACATCCAGGACAAGAACCCCTCTGGTCTCTCTTCCAGAGCTTCTGGTCTTCACGACCAGAGCCGCTGGTTTCAGTAACTAGACTTTAGAATATAATTCGACATTCAGGACCAGAGCCCCTCTGGTCTCTCTTCCAGCGCTTCTGGCCTTCATGACCAGAGCCTCTGGTTCTAAACCACACTTAGAAAATATTTCAACACAGGACCAGAGCCTCTCTGGTCTCTCTTCCGGAGCTTCTGGTCTTCATGACCAGAGCCTCTGGTTGTACTAACCAGCACCTCTGACTCGTATAATTTCTCAAAAATGGTCTTTAGATAAACCTTCAACCAATAAGATAGCCTTTTTCATAAAACGAGTAATTTATAAAAAGTTCATGTTCGACCAGAGCCTCTGGTTGCACTAACCAGAGCTTCTGGTTCAAAAGACATGACCAACCAGAGCCCCTCTGGTTAAACGTGTAAGTCAACCAGAGCTCCTCCGGTATGTTTTTCATAAAAAGATTCTAAGTATAAAATTCTTTTCTTAAACATTTAAAATATGATTTTGACGTAAAAACACTTAACAAAAGATAAAACACCTCTAATCCAGTTAATACATTTAGTAAAAACTTGCTCATCCTTCAAATCAATAACTAAAATCCTCTGGTCCAATGATGAGGACCAACCAGAGCCCCTCTGGTTCCTTACAAGGAACAACCAGAGCCCCTCTGATTCCTCATGAAAATAACCATTCAGTTTAAAAACACTTTTAACCAATACCAATGGCCATAGGCCAAGTTTTCCCTTTCTCAATAACATCAATACCATTATTTCTAATAAGAACAATATCCTTGAATTCTCAAATCACAAAGAAGTAAGGACTCAAATCTATTGTAGTCTTATAAGACATAATAGTAAGAACTATAATATTCACACACAATTGACACTCTTATTCCAAAAGACACC
>NC_037529.1:37624893-37634605 GCF_001531365.2 Cynara cardunculus var. scolymus
AACCATGAAGATATAAGCTTTTAAATAATAAAATAATGTCCACCCAAATAATTTATCACTATTATACACCACCTTATGCATGTTTCACACCACATGCATACATGTATAAATCATATATGTCATGACACCTTTTCACATATATGCATATTTCATGTAATCCACATAATAAGCACGTATAAATTACCTCAACCCAAGTTATGTGAAACCCGGTTATAACACTCAATCCGTTCCACTTTCCAAGGAACATAAAGGCTAAGAACACTGAACAAGAATTCAGAGTTTGAATCCTAGAATCTAGGAGATTCTGTTTAGCATAGTCATATAGGAGACATCCTTTTCAGGTTACAAGTTACCTGAAAGTGCCAAATTAGACTAGGCTCCAGAATAGAGAGTTTTTATGAGAATACTATTAGATTGAGAGTTTCTGTTTCATACTCGAAAATCTAATAAAGCTTCTGACTTATTTAAGTTTGTTTTTCATTCTCATTATCATCTTGAATAATTTGTTAAACCATTTCCAGTTGCACAGTCACGATTTCATTCATAGTCTGATTTTACTGTGTCTTGTTACTTAAGAGGAATCTGGGTTCAAACAATTGGTATCAGAGCCTGCTAATCAAAACCCTTGATTAATCGATTTACATCCAATAAGGATATTCCTCTTTAGTTGGTTATTCGTTTTTTAAAAACGTGTTCCCTTCCGATCTCAGATCAGTTTCTTTTAAAAACATTTGCTTTATGTATTCTCTAAAACTGCCAGTTTTAGAAATTCAAAATTTTCATCTTTCTGTCAAATAGTCTTACAAAACTTCTTTTAAAATGTCTAATCAATCGTGGAACTCTATGTATAGTGCTGGTTTCGTCACAAAACCTTCTACTCTCATTAGGGAAGAATATCCCCAATGGAAGATCAAAATGATAAACTTCTACAAAGGTCTAGACCTTGAACTATACGATTCAATTCTCAATGGTCCTTATCTACCCACAACCCTATTTCCTAGGGTTCCAGCTGCTGGTGACACTGTTGAAATTCCTGCAAGACGCATTCCAAAGCTCCGAAGAGATTGGGATGATGAAGACAAGAGATGGGTGGAAGTCGACCAAAAAGCCAAAGGGCTTTTAATTATGGCTCTTCCAAATGAGATCTTTCAATCTCTTGATGCCTGTGAATCGACCAAGGATTTGTGGGATCAATTGGCGAATCAGCTTGAAGGGGGAATTAAAATGAAGAAAAACAGACGTGCTAAGTATCTCAACGAGTACAATAGCTTTCAAGCTCTCCCCCCCCCGATGAGTCTCTCGAGCAAACTTATCATCGTTTCAACACTCTAATCAACAAGTGCAAAAAGTGCGACGTGATTAGAACTCAAGAAGAGAATAATATGCTCTTCTTGAAAAGGTTGAATAGCGAATGAGGAAACATATCAATGTCCCTACAGGCAAATCAGGATCTGGAACAGTGGACGCTTCAAGATGTCTACGGCACCTTGCAGGCACAAGAACAAGATGTGTAGATAAACAAGGTTACTCTAGGTGGACCACTAGTTCTAGTCTCTGACTCCAAAGAGACTGGATCTAGCCAAACATCCAGAGAACGAAGATCGAGATATGAGAGAAGAAGAGGGAAAAAGGCTCTAGTAGTAGAGAGTGATGATGAAGACAGAGCATCAAGCTCTGAAGATGACGACATAAGTGCCTTTGCACAATCCTTAGCATTTATCACCAAGGAGTTTTAGAGGAAGTTTTGAAAGAAGATTTTTGACAAGAAAGACAGCAGAAGTGATAGGGGAAGAGATAGAGGGTATGAGCCAAACTCCCTGACGAAAAAGCAAAAAGAAAAGCTTTAAAAAAATAAAAGATTTTCTTTGAACGAGAAACATAGATTTTGTGTGTAGAAAAGGAGGAGCTTTCTGTGGAGAAAGATAAAATTCTAAAAACCACACTCTCCACAGAAAATAGTCTAAAAACAGAGTGCTCGGAGCTGAAAAAAGCTATTTAGAAAAAGGAAAAATAATTAATAGAGAAAGAGCATGACAGATTAAATTCTCTAGTCTTGAAAAATTATTTTCAAAAAGAAAGGGAATTCTTACACCAAATCTTGCAAAGAAAAGAGCTCTTGATTAAAAAGTATCAAGATGCTCAGCAGGTGTATGAAAAGATAAATTCTCAACAAGATAAAGAAGGAATAGGTTATACGGACCTAGACCTCACCTGGAAGAAGAAATATACTGTTGAGTTTGTGTTTCGTTTAGGTGCAGAGTAAAAACCCGATTTTCCAGCTCTGCTAAAAACTCACCATTTAAAAGATGTAAACTTGAAAATGGGGCCAGAGCTCGAAAACTCAAGTTCAAAAACATTTCTTACTCTTCTATAAGTATGCATCCAGTTGATCTAAACAACATACAGACGACATATAATTTGTTTTGTTTTGTTACTCATAATCCTGAACATTTGAAGTCAATTGGTGATGTAATTAAACCTAAACCAGAAGAGACCAAAAGTTCATCGAAAGATTATTTTTTCAAAACTATGGATCCAAAATTGATGAATGAATTTACAGAGAAGGTAAGACAAGTCTTTGAGCAAGATCTGCTTGAAGCCTTGAATCATCCCTCTGTATCTCATGCAAATGATTTTGAGAGTAATTCCTTAGAGATTTTTGGAAATTCCTCATCTATGCAATAGAAGGACGAAGGCATTGATGCATGTCTACGAAAATCTCAAAATCTCAATGAAACCTCTATAACTCAAAATCCACACAAGGATCTTCTTGACTCTGACTCAGAATCAGAGGTGGACTTGAGTACAGAGCAAATTGAGACATAGATAATGGAGCCAGGACCAGAAGTTAGTAAACTTCAAAATGGGATAACAAATAAATCTGTTCCAATAATGGAGCAGAGGAAAAGGATTCCCATGTGTCTTGATTTTGTGGACATGTGTTTAAAAGCCAAGTCTTCTCTAGAGCTCGAGAAGGAAAACAAGGCTAAGAAATCTAAATCTACCAACTCGGCATCTAAATTTTTGATGTCCAAAATTCAAAAGCCAATAAAGTTCACTCTGAAACAGAAAGGAAAGTCCCCTTCTAATTCAAAATTAAATTCCTCTGTTTCAGAGAGGTTTCTGAAGGCCAAAGGAGTAAGAGGGGAGAAAGGAAGGCCAGAGAAGACAAAGGCCAATTTTTCTAAACAATCGAAACTAGATAGGGAGTTCATTCGAACAAAAAATGCTAGGAACGGTTGTAATAATTTGTTTTATGGATCCAATCAATCGTTTTGTCATCAAAATTGTGTTCATACTTTTAAATGTCTTTCTCTATTGCAACAATTAAAGTAGCACCTTTCTAGTCCCAGTTGCATTCTCTCTGGGTCATCAAATAATAAATTTATAAGGACCCAGAAGAAAAAAAATCCTAAGGCTAAATCTGGCAATCCAGTCCGCAAGTCTGGAAAATTAGGTGTTGAGGCAGACCCTTTCTCTAAACCAAAAGTCGAGACTCCAAGAAATAATCATTGAGGATCCATCATGAAATGGGTACCTAAATCCCTATTAATTTATTTTGTAGAAGCCACATGTGGACATCTGGTACCTTGACTCTAGTTGCTCAAGACACATGACCGGCAACAAAAAGTTACTCTCCTCATTCAGAGATAAAATTGGAGGACGACTGACTTTCAAGGATAATATGCAAGGAGAAATCAAAGGCTATGGAGATCTTCATCAAGGTAAGGTTACTGTCTCCAAAGTTGCTTATGTTTCTAGGCTTAAGCATAACCTTCTGAGCATAAGTCAACTTTGTGATTCTGGCTATAATGTCAAGTTTCAAAAGGAATCTTGTTCAATATAGTCAAAATCAGGTCAAGAGTTGCTTAGAGCCAATCGTAAGGGTTCTATACCTTATGAACTTCTTACCTAGAGATAACTCAAAGACTCTCTGTCTCGTATCTCGTAAATGTGATGAAGCATGGCTCTGGAACCACAAGCTCTCTCATTTAAATTTTCAAAATATAGAGAAGCTTGTGAAAAACAACCTGGTTGATGGACTACCAGCTATAAAGTTCGAAAAGGACCACCTTTGTCCTGCCTGCGAAATGGGAAAACTCAAAAGAGCATCCCATAAGGCAAAGACAGATGCGTCCTGCATTAGACCTCTGCACATGCTTCATGTAGACCTCTGTGGTTCTAGCTCTGTCTAGAGACTGTCTGGCAATAAGTATATCTTAGTGCTTATTGATGAATTTATAAGATATACTTGGATTGAGTTTGTAAGACAGAAGTCAGATGTCCTAGGGCTGCTGATTAAACTAATGATCAAGAATGAAGTCCTACTATAGAGCATAATTCAAAAGCTAAGAAGTGATAACGGTATAGAGTTCAAGAACACAAAAATCAACACGTACCTTGACAAAGAGGAAATCTCTCAGAACTTCTCTGATGCAAGAACACCACAACAAAATGGTGTTGTAGAAAGGAAAAATTGGACATTAGTTGAAGCTACAAGAACAATGCTTGTCTTCCAACCCATTTTTGGGCAGAAGCAATCTCAACCGCGTACTTTACCCAAAAATAGAGCAATAGTAGTTAAGAGACATATGAAGACTCCTTACGAACTCATTAACCAACTTTGGTTGCAGATGCTTCATTTTAAATGATCGTGATCATCTTGGAAAGTTCAAGAAGAAGGTCGATGAAGGCAAGTTTCATAGATACTCCACACATTCCAAGGCCTACAGAGTCTTCAATCTTCGAACCAAGATGGTCATGGAAAGCATCAACATCTCGTTCGATGATAAAGAATCCATGACTTCAGAGTACCTCATCTCTGGACTCGATCTCAAGTTGATGACTTCCAATTCTCTATCGAAGTCAAGGGAATTGGAACTCAGGCAAATTTTTGAAGACTTCTTTGGTGATGAGGATTATCTCTGCATGTGCACCTAGGGATGACTCTGCACGTGTTCAAGGAGAGCTACAAACTACAAGTATATTCATCTCTGGCCCTTCTAGCACCTTTGCTTCCTCTGGTGATCAAGCTAATCCACAGCCAGAGCCCTCAAGCTCTAGATCAAAGCCCAGTCCTTTAGAGCCAGAGAACATTACCTCTGTCTCTAAACCTGGTTCCTCTGTACCATCATCCGAGGGGGAGCAGGCAGAGCCATCATCACCTTCTATGAGCCAAATGCCAAACATACCAGAGAAGCAAGATGCTATGACTCCAACGTCTGTAAAAGCTCCAATGATAAGATGGAAAAAGACCATCCCCTTCATCAAATTATTGGTGAACCTTAAAGTGGAGTAAAGACAAGAGCTGCCACAGCCAGTGAATGTTTATTTATAAACTTTCTAAGCGTGGTAGAGCCCAAGAAAGTTCATGAAGCCTACAAGACCCTAGTTGGGTCGATGTCAAGCAAGAAGAGCTCCAACAATTCGAAGGAAACAATGTATGGACTCTCGTTCCTTTACCAAAAGATAAAATTACAACTGGTACTAAGTGGGTTTTCAGGAATAAGAAGGATGAGGATGGTATAGTGGTAAAAAAACAAAGCTAGGCTCGTTGCCAAAGGCTACTAACAGGATGAAGGCATTGACTATGTTGATCCCAGATCTCTCAATAACACTAATAATCTAGTTAATAGTAACCAAATTATAGTGATTTAATGAACAAAATGAAGAACACTCAAGAAGAAATTATGAACAATTAAGAACAATGTTGAGCGTCAAAGATTTCACTTTGTCTATAAGAAAAACCTAAAGCGACTCTTTTTACAATAGGCCTAATCACCTATTTATACTAACTAGCTAATAAGAAGATAACTATCTAATGACACATTTTAGATAATCTTCTATTAACAAATAACGTTTATCTACTCTATGGATAAGCTTTAATATTAGAGATAAACTAGAAGTCTAGTTGTCGACTTGTCATCTCCAGCTGTCATTCATAATGTGACGAATCATCCTTATCTTTAATCTTCATTGCATGCTTCTGGATGATTTGCTGGAGAATTCTCTAAGTGTTGATGACCAGAGGATCGATGAGGATGCTCTTTCCATCGCATCCCAGGTCGTCCATCGGTCCTCTGGTTGTACTCCAGACTTAGCCGTTTCTGCCTTGATGTCTTCATCGGTCTTCTGGTTCTTCATCAATTATTGTTTTTCATTACTTTTTACATTACAAATTATGGGGTTTAACAATATCCCGCTAGGTAATGAAGAAGCAAACATATACTAATCTAGAAACATTTGTGATGAACAGAGACTAATCTAATAGAAAAACATCAGATTCCAAATTTTCATTGGATGATGAAATTCTTACAAAACTGGAATCAAAATACATCAAGGAAAAATAAAAATTCAACTCATCACGAGCTACTTGAATATATTTCTCTGAAGCGCAGGAGCAGTCTTCGATATGCGATGACTGTCGATATCTCGTGAATGAGTCGACTCCCTTCTTCTCTTGGCACATAGTGTCTACCCAGTCTCTCTCGAATGACTTTCTGAAACCATTCAAGTGTATCCGATGAATACTTGAAGGCCTCAATCAGTCTAAAGAACTTTTTAACCCCGAACTCATTTTTGTAAACAAGTCCAAGTTTGGGTTGAGTCAGTATTGAGGCAGATCGTTTCTCTTGCAGGCCTTGGAAGTCTTCGTTTGGAGGGGTACATGAGAGTCTTTCAATGCCTAGCTGAAGAGCTATTTCAAAATCGCTCTTGGCTATGTGGTTCACCAGGGTTTCCATCGTCTTTACCACCGCTCAGTTTGCCATTCCATATATGATGCCATGGTCTTGCCTCTGAGCCGTATATGCATATAATTCAATCAATTCATATGGGTTGAGGTTGATGAGGTCGTTCTTGTTGAATACACAAACTTGCCCATGTGCTCTCTCCATAGTGAACTAGATGTATCGGATGGCCCGGTTGGCAAATGTCCTTATTTTCAGATCAATGACCCTCCTTATCCCATCAATCAAAAAGACAGCTTGGGGTGCTTAAGTGGTCTGTCTAATGAATCTATGGTGTAGGAGGTCCATGGACTCAGGTGATAAGATTGGAGGGTTTATGGTGAAACTGTCATCGCGGTCTTGGTATAGGTATTGATGGATGTTTTCTAACAAAATCGGTACCCTGGGCGGCAAATCAGGACGTCTCCGTATTGCCTCCATGCTCTGTAAAATTTCGTCAACCAAGCTCTGAAGAGGTTGCCTTGATGAAGAGGGAGTATCCGCATGCACCATGGGTGTTTGGGTTGAGGGTTGTGTATGGGTTGGTGTTGGTTCAGGTTGGGTTGGTTGGGGTTCATTGGGTTCGACTTGGGTGGTTTCTGGTGTATGGGATTTGGTTGGGGTTTGTGGTTGATGGGGTGATGAAGGTTGAAGTATCATTGGTTCTGGTTGTGTGGATAAGGTGAAGGGTTGAGTGGTGCGAAGTGTTGTTGAATGGGTTAATGATAGGTTTGATGTGGGTGTTGAAGAAAGAGGTTGGTTAAGTTGTGTTGGTGGGGTGGTTGGTTCTTCATCGGTTGAAGAGCTTAACACGATGGGCTCTGGGGTTGCAGCGATGGGAACATGTACATGTACATCTTCAGAGGGCAAAGCCTCTGGTTCCCTTGCTTGGGTTCCTTCTGTTGAGGGTGATGGTTGTGCAGTAGATTCTATTTGTTATGCAGCCGTAGCCTCTGTTGTCTCCCCCTCATGAGGTCCAAGACCTTGATCATCGGGGTCTTGGTCGTCATGTCTAGGCCTCTTGTGTGGGCGGCTGCTTGAGTAGGAGGCTCTGGTCCTCTTCTTCTTCTTGTCTTTCCTGAAGGACGTAAGATACGCCTTCAGGGCTTCTTGTCTTCAACTCGCCTCCAGTGTTTGGAGGAGAGAGGTGGTATACATTTGTTCATCGATCAGGTTCTGGGAGAGAACCATTGTTGAACGGGAGACCCGATGAACAAATTTGGCACTGATCTCGTTGAAAGAAGAGACCAGTTCCCTCGATAGAGCTTGCAAGTTAGCTCTTGTGGCGAACTCTATGGTGAAAGATGAGGCTGATGGTGGCATGGAGGTGGTGGTGGATGTATATGGGGGAATAGGAAGGTTGGTGATAAGGTCTCTCACCTCTGCAGTGAAAGACGAGAAGGCTTCATCAAAGGATGGGCCTGCAGAGGGAGGTGGTGGTTGAGGAGTAGGCTGGGGGATTTGGGCGAGGATAGCTGCGGGGAGTTGAGTGAGGGTGTCTTGAATGGAGACCACTTGTTGGGTAAGATTGGCTAGGGTATCATCGATAGAGGTGGTGGTTGGTTGTGGGGTTTAGTGAGGGATTTGGGAGGTGATAGTTGTAGGTAGGGAGTGAAAGTTTCGAAGGATGGTTTGGAGTTGGGTGATAATGTAGGTAAGGTTCTCATTGGCCTCAGTTGCCTGGGCCGTGAGGGTGATGAACTGAATGATGAGTTGGTTTCGTTGGGTGGCTACGGAGGAAGTGGTGTTATGGTGTTGGGTAATTGTTTGTTGGAGCATTTGTAATCGGGTGGTGTTGGCTTGCGTCTGGGTTTCGATTTGGGTGAGGCGGTGTTGTAGGATTGCAAGAGATTGTTGGAGGTCAGAGGTATTGGTGGAGGGTTTGTTGTCTACAATCCCTTGCATGATGAGTTTAAGGTCTTCCAAGGACCGCATCACTGTATCGACAAAGGCTTGGAACTCAGCCTTTGTGACCAGATCAGCATGGATGGTAACTCCTGCAGCAACAGATGCTGCAGGTTGTGCCTCTGCTCCAGAGGCGCCTTCTTGGCCTTGTGAGGGGATGTGTGTGTGATGGGATGTGTCGAGCCCTGAGGCGAAGGGGCTCTTATGTCTTCATCACCTCTCTGTTGAGAGAGGGGTGATGGAAAATGGGGTTCCTCGGCTGATACATCTCCAGAGGCCCGAAGAATGGCCTCTGGATGGCTGGCTGGGGTTGGGATTGGACTGGGTCGTCCTGTTTCAATACCCCTTTGGCTTTGATCACCAGGGGTAGTGGATGTGGTTGCCCTTTGGGAAGTGGGTTGAGGAGTTTTATGAGTAGGGCCGGGGGAGGCACGATGAGTAGCATCATCATCATCATCTTCATCATCCGATGATGATGACTCATGTGCCCCCTCGCTGGATTCATGGGACGGCTCTAATTGCTCCGGGGTAGCTGCCCTCGATTCATGGGACAGCATGGAACGTTCATAGTTCTGGCGTATCTTAGTTGTCGATGGTATGACATTGAGCATAGCCCTAGGGAGGGGACGGTTGATGGTATAACCTTCCTTTGAGAGGGTTGGGCGATGACCATGTATCCTGTAGACGGGCGTGAACGGCTCCTCGGCTGGTAGGCCATGCTTCTTCATTCCGTCCCCGTTGAAGAGAGCGAGGAAGCGAGGAAAGAGAACCGCAGGGAGAGGCTTACCAGCGGCTTGGAGTAGGACATATGTAGCATTTGGGTGATCAGAGGAGTTCTGGTTAGAGACATATGTAGCATTTGGGTGATCAGAGGCTCTGGATAGTAAGAACAGAGACTCTGGATAAAAAATGCATGTTGAAAGTATGAAAGGTGGTTAAGTGGAAGTGGAGAAAGGGTAGAGGAGCTCTGGTTGTGAAGCATAGAAAATGAGTGATGGAAAATGGTGAAGTGTATGTGAAAGACTATGATGGATGAGCCTTTGAGACCAGAGTAGCTCTGGTTCCAAAGATTGTGAATC
>NC_037529.1:37635145-37636470 GCF_001531365.2 Cynara cardunculus var. scolymus
TGGAATGCTGCACTGGATTTGTAGAGATTGCTATGGCACTCTTGGAGTCACAGAGGATAGGGATTTTGTCATATTGGAAGCCATAGTCCTTAAGCTGAGTCTTCATCCAGAGAACATGTGAACCAACTAGCAGCAGCAACATATTCTGCTTATGCTGTGGATGTTGAGACACAATTTTGTTTTCTGGAGGTCCAACTTACTAGCTTGTCCCCCAAGAGTTGACAGCTTCCAGACGTGCTCTTTCTGTCAAGCGTGCAACCTGCATGATCTGCATCTGTGTAGGCTATTAGATCAAAGCCAGAGTTCTTTGGATACCAGAGACCCAATGATGGGGTTCCCTTAAGGTATCGAAAGATCCTCTTGACTGCAGAGAGATGCGATTCTTTAGGATTTAATTGATATATTGTACAAAGACATGTGGCAAACATTATATCTAGTCTACTAGCAGTTAGATACAAAAGTGATCATATCATGCCTCTGTAGGTTGTTACATCTACAGGTTTGCCTGATGGATCAGCAAAAAGCTTAGCTCCTGTAGCCATAGGTGTTCTCATCGATGATGAATTTGAGATAGAGTACTTCTTCAGAAGGTCAGTCACATATTTGGACTGATTGATGAAACTTCCTTCTGAAGTTTGTTTTATTTGAAGGTCAAGRAAGAARCTTAGTTCTCCCATCATACTCATCTCAAATTTACTTTTCATCAACTCTGAGAATTTTTTGCAATGTTTTGTATTTGTAGAACCAAATATGATGTCGTCCACATATATTTGAACTAGTAAGATGTCACCATTATGCTTTTTGAGAAAGAGGGATGTATCGATTGTACCTTTTTCGAAACCGTTGTTGATGAGAAAGGTAGATAAAGTTTCATACCAGGCTCTAGGTCCTTGCTTCAGCCCATAGAGGGATTTATCCAGAAAGTAGACATAGTCTGGATGTCTTGAATTTTCGAACCTAGGAGGCTGCTGCACGTAGACTTCCTCTTGAAGTTTGCCGTTGAGGAAGGCATACTTGACATCCATCTGATAGACCTTAAAGCCTTTGTGAGCGGCGTAGGCTAGGAACATTCTGATGGCTTCAAGTCTTGCAACGGGAGCAAATGTTTCATCATAATCAATCCCTTCTTCCTGGCGGTAGCCTTTGGCAACAAGCCTGGCTTTGTTCCTTATTACGATGCCATCTTTGTCCTTCTTGTTCCGGAAGACCCATTTGGTGCCTATGGCCGTCTTCCCTTTGGGTAGAGGCATAAGGGACCATACTTTGTTTCGTTCAAACTGGAGTAATTCTTCTTGCATTGCCTCTATCCAGTTTGGATCTTGTAG
>NC_037529.1:37636815-37638143 GCF_001531365.2 Cynara cardunculus var. scolymus
TTGCATTGCCTCTATCCAGTTTGGATCTTGTAGGGCTTCTGAAATCTTCTTAGGTTCTATCATGCTCAGAAAGTTGGCGAAGAGGCATTCATTTGCTGTGGCAGATCTTGTCTTGACACCAGAGGTTAGATCACCAATGATTTGGTGGTGTGGATGATCTTTTGTCCACTTGGTGCTTGATTGAGGTTCTGGAGCAACATGATGCAGTTCTTTATCGACTGATGGAACTACTTGCTCCCCGACAAGATCATCTCTAGACTTAGATTCTGGATCTTGATCGTGATCTGAAGACACAGAAGAAGTAGATGGTGAAGTAACATGAGTTTCTGTAAGAGTTGTACCTTTAGCATTGGAGACTTCATGATCTTCATTGATTCTGGAGTTAGATTTTGCAGTGGACACATTTCCAGATATTATTTCTTCATCGAAGATGTCTTCAAATAATTGAGCTAGCTTTGATTCATTGGGTTTGCCAAGTGATGAATCAGATGTTCTTCTTTGAAGTCCGAGTTATGAATTGTTGTGTCCAGAAGTCATAGATGTGGAATCATCAAAGGACACATTGATGCTTTCGATGACGATCTTTGTCCTTTTGATGCAGACTCTATAGGCCTTGGCGGTTTGAGAATAGCCCAGAAAAACTCCTTCATCGGCTTTCTTGTCAAATTTGCCAAGATATTCTCTATCGTTGAGTATAAAGCATTTGCACCCAAAGACATGAAAATATTTGACATTTGGTCTTTTGTGATTGATGAGCTCATAAGGTGTCTTCTGGTGTCTCTTGTTTATGATTGATCGATTTTGGGTGAAGCACGCAGTTGAAACAGCTTCAGCCCAAAATGTGATGGGTAACTCCGATGAAGCAAGCATGGTCCTTGCTGCTTCCACTAAGGTTCGATTCCTTCGCTCTACCACTCCATTTTGTTGTGGAGTTCTTGCGGATGAAAAGTTTTGTGTAATGCCTTCACTGAAGAGGTAGTCATCAATTTTAGCATTTCTGAATTCAGTTCCATTGTCGCTTCTAACCTTCACTAGTTTTTGTTGTAGAAGGACTTAAAGCCTTTTTATCACTCCAATGAGTATGTCTGGAACGTCTGATTTCTGCTTTACAAATTCAACCCAAGTGTATCGGGAGTATTCATCGACCAATACTAACATATACTTCTTGCTGGAGATACTTTGGGTTGAAATAGGCCCACAAAGGTCTATATGAATCATATCCAAGGGCTTGGTGCAGGAGGTTTTTGATTTGGTTTTATGTGAGGCCCTTTTGAGCTTTCCCATCTCACATGCAGAGCAAAGATGATCTTTTTCGAATTTGAGATCCG
>NC_037529.1:37639815-37641472 GCF_001531365.2 Cynara cardunculus var. scolymus
CTTCATCATTCTGTTCCAAGGTTGAGATCATTTTACCCAACTTTTATGTTTTAACAAATTCTTCTTTCACAGCTTGTTGGCACTTCTGAATTTCCTTACGAATATCAGGAGTCAAATTCATTCTCATTGCTACAATTTTGATGGTTCCACTCTTTTCCTTCCTGCTCAAAGCATCAGCCACCACGTTAGCTTTTCCTGGGTGGTAAAGAATTTCACAATCATAATCATTGACTAACTCAATCCACCGACGCTGTCGCATATTTAAATCTTTCTGGTTAAACAAATGTTGTAAACTCTTATGGTCAGTATAAATTTGACATTTCGTTCCCAGAAGATAATGCCTCCAGATTTTGAATGCAAATACCACTGCAGCTAATTCCATATCATGAGTTGGATATTGCTTTTCATGTTCTTTCAATTGTCTTGATGCATAAGAGATTACGTTTCCTCTTTGCATTAAAACACATCCCAATCCCAACTTTGAAGCATCGCTATATAATACAAAGTCTTCGGATCCATCTGGTAGAGTTAATACCGGCACACTACAGAGGTGATCCTTTAATAGTTGGAAAGCTTCTTGTTGTTCCACTGAAACTTAACATTCTTTCGACTCAATTTGGTTAACGGCACGGCTATTTTAGGGAAGTCTTGAATAAACTTTCGGTAGTAACCTGCCAAACCCAAAAAGCTACGAACTTCAGATGGAGTTTTTGGAGCTTCCCATTTGTCAACTGCTTCTATTTTCATTGGATCAACTTGTACTCCGGCTTCTDAGATAACATGACCCAAAAATTGAACTTCTCTTAACCAGAATTCACACTTGTACATTTTAGCATACAACTTTTCTTTTTTCAACAATTCCAGTATCAGATGAAGATGTTTTGCATGTTCTTCTTCAGTTTTAGAGTATATAAGAATATCATCGATAAATACAATAACGAATTTATCAAGATATTCCTTACATACCCTATTCATCAAATCCATAAAAGCTGCATGTGCATTAGTTAAGTCGAATGGCATAACTAAGAATTCGTGATGCCCGTACCTTGTTCTTAATGCTGTTATGGCAACATCTTCTTTCCTGACTTTAAGCTGATGATATCCTGACCTCAAATCGATTTTGGAGAAATAACTTGCTCCCACCAATTGATCAAACAAKTCATCAATCCTTGGTAAAGGATATTTGTTTTTAATTGTCAACTTATTCAGTTCACGATAGTCTATACACATTAGCATAGACCCATCTTTTTTCTTAACAAATAAGACCGGAGCACCCCAAGGCAAAGTACTGGGTCTAATGAATCCTTTATCAGTTAAATCTTTCAACTGTGCCACTAATTCTTTCAGTTCGGATAGAGCTAAACGATACGGCGCCTTTGCTACTGGTGCAGCTCCTTGTATAAGATCGATTCGGAATTCAATAACTCTATCTGGTGGTAATCCAGATAAGTCTTCTGGAAAGACTTCTGGATATTCACTAACAATCGAAATCGATTCCTCTTTTCTCTTCTCTTTCTTTAGATCAATTACATATGCTAAACATCCTTGGCACTTCTTTCGAATACTATTCTCGGCTTCCATTACTGACAAAATACTAATGTGATGATTCTGATGATCACCATAAATAACAACTGTTCTCTGGTCTGGCATAATAATT
>NC_037529.1:37644607-37645636 GCF_001531365.2 Cynara cardunculus var. scolymus
ACTTAAGATTAAAAATCAAGTTTGTCCGGATATCAAGTCCGGACAACATACCACATAAGCTTCGATCGGTTTAACACTTAGAAGCAAAAATCATCTTTGTCCGGATACAAGTCCGAACAATACCCCGCCCAAGACTTGACAGGTTTAACTACACAGCTCAATACTTAAATATAATTTAACAATCTTTGTCCGGATTCAAGTCCGGACAATACCCTACACCACCCTTGGCCGGTTAATCAATATCCGGACAATAAGCCGCTCAAGGCTTATCCGGTTTAACTAATCCGGACAATAAGCCGCTCAAGGCTTTTCCGGTTTAAACTAACCCGGACAATAAGCCGCTCAAGGCTTGTCCGGTTTAAATACTTATCCGGTCACTCTTTGTTCAGATAAACACTTAAACAAAAACATGCAAGGTTTCTTTCTAAAGAATAATAACATGAAACATGCAAATAAAACTAGTAATAATTTTATGCAAAAAGGTTTAGAAACCACTCACTTTAACAAGCTTTTGAAACCAAATATTTGCAATTAACTTGAAATCACCTCCTTTTTGCAAATCCGGACAACTCTCTTGAAGTCTCTCTCAATTCTTCTTAAAATAGCAGGGGGAGTCAAATAAAGAGGCTAAGCCTCCTATTTATATTTTCCAAAAGCAGGAAGTCGGCTAAACCGCCTTCCCTTCCCCTTCCACCTCATGCATACTCAATATGCACACATGCACATACATACATACATACATTCATACCTCATGCATGCATAATATATTTATATATATATATATACACACACACACACATATATATATATATACTTAACCAATTAATACACAAATTCTCATACTGGCATGTACCAATTATCATGCTATCATGTAATTATTTAATCAAATAATCATATATCATTTACCTTGGGTGATAACCAGGATCCGGTTATCACAATTAGATTAATCATAATAATAATAATGATAATAATAATCATCAAAATAATCATCATAATAATCATCATAATAATCATAATAATAATGATAAT
>NC_037529.1:37645826-37657322 GCF_001531365.2 Cynara cardunculus var. scolymus
ATAATAATAATAATAATTATTATTATTATTATTATTATTATTATTATTATTATTATTATTATTATTATTATTATTATTATTATTATTATAATGATAGAAAGGCCAGAAGCTATCTTGGATAGAAAGATGAAGAAGTTGAGGAATAAAGAAATCCCTTTGGTCAAAGTCCAATGGAAACATCATAAAGGACCAGAGGCAACGTGGGAGACAGAGAGTGAGATGAGAATAAAATACCCTCATTTATTTATGTAAAGCAAATTTCGAGGAAGAAATTTTGTTAAGGGAGGGAGTTTGTAATAACTTAAAATATTATTTGAGTTTTTTTAGAGTCTTACTTAATTTTATTTTTTTATATTTTTTATTTTTGGCCATTAGAACTATTTATGGCCTAAAAACGTAACTGCCATAGAGGAATAAATTGGTTTTAAAAGTGGGATTAATTGTTTTGTAACCGACCAATTAAATGGTAATTAATTGGTAAGCAGGTTACGAGGTGTATATATAGAGGCGATGAACTAGTGATTTGGTTGCTTACTAGCAAAATAGACTTGAGGTCAAGAGCTAGAAAGCAAGAGCACAAAGTCGAGACTCAAGAGTTGTGTGTGTGTGTGTGACGTTCATCAGACGAACGATTGAAGCTGTCAATCGCTATGAGTTTACGTGATGTTTTTTAAGGGTTGCATATCTGTTTCTGTTAAATTGCAAGCTTGCTGTGTTCTATGTTTACGGTTTTCTGCGTGGATGTGCTTTGTGATAAAATGTTGTGTGGGAAGTGAGGGGGACTGAACTAAGGATTTAGTCCTAAAACAAGCACGCTGTGTGAAACTTGTTAAGTCGTAAGAGCGGACATGTTGTGTGAAGTCCGCCAGGCAAGCCATAAGAGCGAACAATGTTGTGTGAAGTTCGCCAGACAATGTTGTGTGATATAGTCCTTTCCCTCTTACTTCTGTGTTTTTATGAACTGTGCGAAAACCGTTTACTCACTGGGCTTTAGGCTCACCAAACTCGTGTTTTCAAAATAAATGCAACCAGGTCACTACTCGTATGGAGATAGTAGCAAGGGTAAAGAGAAGGCGTAGAGCCTGACGAAGAGTAGTCAGTTGTGGGTTTAAGCAATTGCTGTATGATCAGAAGAAATTTTTAGACTTCCGCTGTGATTTATGTTTAAACTGTTTCAATCCAGTATTTTATCTAAGTTTCCAATTTTTAAGGTTGAATTTTATTTATGATTTGAGGTTAAGATAAAGATCGGATTTTGGGTCTTTACAAGTTGGTATAAGAGCCTTAGTTCTAAGAGAAATAGGTTATGATTTTAGCCTAAACTTAGACATAATTAAGGTTGAAAAAAAAAGTTATGACTCTTAGAGACAAGATTTGTCAGGATGGTCAATATGATTAAATATACATGGGGAATTCATTTGAGATGAAAAAGAGACTTACGTGACAGAAAAGAGTTGTATACTATATGTGATGGGTATGGGGTTGGTGATTAGGCCACCCATCTAATTGGTCATAATAAGAGGGGTATGTGTAATCACTCTTAGACCATTGGGCTTGAGACTATGGAACATATAGAAGTTCCATAGAGACACAATTGGAGAGTACTATGATTAGGGAACATGGTACTAGAGATATTTGAGGGAATGGTATCAGGAATGGCCACAAACTCGTCAGACTGTGTTTATGTCCAGATTATATATGGAGTAAGTTGATGTCAATCGATGAAATAAGATGGTGTATGATGTACCCAAGGTGCGCGAGTATTAAGGTGGTTAGAGATAATGTATCGAAAGTATCACTAGGTGTGAGGGTTCCTCAAATTGACCTAGTTCCAGGAGGAGTACATAATATGAGAATATTGCTCTGATTTTGTAGTGGCAAATGTGCCAAATTCGATGAAAATATTACAAGAGCCTTTGATCAAGGATTCTATTTAGCTAAGTTAACACCTTGGATAATATTGACAGGGTGGGTTAAATAAATATGGTACGATGCATGTATGCATCAATAAATTTGATGTGTAGGAGATCAATGACAGGAGCAAAGGTTTTGCCTAGGGCGATGACCTAATCGATTAACTTCAAACATGCAGGGAAACATGAGCAATACATATGGTTGGTATGAGGGCTTTTTAAAAAAAAGGAAACTTTGTGTTAGTTCTAAGTATGAAAGTAATTGGTGAAACACAATTTATTGGTCATGGAAGTGGGATTTAGTTGGGTTAAACAAAAGACAAACACAATAATGGATTTGAGAATCCAAAGATGGGATTACATATTCGAGGCTTATGGTTTTTAGCAAACTAATATAAGTTTCAATAGATATTTCTTAAAATCTATGTTAATGGGAGGTTTAACCAGGAGTCAAATAAGTTTGAATTGGTTAAAGTCAAAAAGGCATTTTAGATGCTAAGGGGAAAGTTAAGCCTCACATTGAGGATGACATTACTAGAAGAAACACAAGTATGGTATATAGTGTTGCATGTAAGTTGGGTCAAGATACATTGATGCAAATAAGCAACGTTAATGCTTACGCATCATCCCAGCTAAAATAGCAGGGAGGAAGTGTCATATTCTCTAATATAAATATAGAGGTAGTAGTATTTAAATTCAAGGGTTTGAAGGAGGACTATGGGTGTCCTGGCACTAAAAGAAAAGTAACAGTAAGTTATGCAGGGAGTTTTAAAACATGCCTTCCATGAGAGATGGAAAGTTAGAAACTATCGATTTGGCTTTAACAGATAGAAACTCCGGTAATGAAGTGGGATATGATGGAGTGGGTATTATTGCTAAAAGAAAAGTGTACCTAGAACGGTACATAAAGTTACCTCACTTCCAACCGATTAATAAGAAATGTACATTAGAAGGTTGACAAAATTTGGGTGGATGGGAAAGTAATGATGCATAAAGTACCATAATTAACAATCTCGGGTAGCGATCCAAGATTTACATCACGTGTTCATGCAAGTCTTTTATAAGGGATATGGAAAATGTTGAACTTGGGCAAAACATACCATCCTTGGACACAGGGTCAAGGAGAGGAGAAATTTTAAAATTCTTGGATTGGTTGGAAGGCTAGATGTGTATACTTCAAGGAGGTAAGCATCATAAAATGTCAACAGTAGAGTTGGTTTACAACATCAATTAACATTTAAATGTCCAATGAGAGCCATGGAGGCATTTGAATAGGGCATGCGTAATGCTAGTATGTTTAACTATCATGAACATGGATAGATCTACACATCAGTTAAACTTTGCACGAGTACACAAGAGGTTGAATGTCGTACTTAGTAAGAAAATAAGATATGAAGACCAGTTATTAGTTGGGTTGGGATGACCCTAGAATGTCACCATGGAAAGGAGTGGTGCATTTCAGTAAACATGGAAAGTTAAGTCCAAGATATGTAGAACCATTCGAGATGATATCAAGGGTAGAAAAGGTGGCATATTGTTTGAAGTTGCCCAAAGAATTACAAGGGATTTATTACACATTCTGAATTAGCAACTTTGACTTTGAAAAAACTGAAAAAAATGAATTATGTCGAAGAACCGATACAGGTCTTGGACGGGAAAATGAAAAGGTTACGGAACACGACCATCTCTCTGGTCTTGGTTAAGTGGAAGTTCAAGAAAGGGTATAAAAAATTGTAGGACTCAGAAATGGAGATGAGACTCGTAATTGTTCGATGGAGAATGATTTCGGGGACGAAATTCCTTTTTAGTGGGGGACAGTTGTAACACCCTAAAAATTTATGATTCGTAAAATAAATAAATGTTAAGGGTTAAATTTTAAAGAGTAAACGATATACGGGATAAAAGTGTCAATACTCGAAAAATATGATTTTATTGCAATAAATAAAATCAATATAAAAAGGAAATGAAATATTTTGTATTTAATTGATTTGTGGTGAAAACGCAGAAAGAAAAAAACAAAAGGGACTAGTTCTGCCAAAAGTAGAAAACTAATTTGGAAATGATTGAAATTTGGGAAATCATTCCCCAAATTCACGTTTTTCCTATTCTAGAGACCATTTGACGATCTATAAATTGGAGTTTTCGGCTGAAATTTTGTGGAGACATTCCTAAGGGTGTAAAAGAGTAAACGTCTTTGGAATTTCGAGATTTCATCAAGAAACGAGAGAGATATTGAGTTTGAAGCGGCATAGGGTCATTCCGCACAAAAACGACGATTGGAGGTAAAATACTCAACCAAAATTGATGTATGATATATGGTTGGTTTCGTTTTCAATTATCTATCTGTTGGTATAAGTCTCGTGGGCTATGGTGGCTTGTACGTCGAGCGGTTTAGGCTAGAAGCTGCTGTGGCGGCGGCTCGACGAGATTCGGGTACAAAAACTCAAAATATGAGTTTAATATTGAACCATAGGGGCTGTAAATTTGGATACGAGTTGGGATTATTATTATGTATAAGATTTTGGGAAAAGTTTGGTGAAAAACGATCGGAAAAATATCTCAAACGAAGATCGTTCACGATAGCCGCACCAAGGGTGCGACCGGGTTGGGTCGGGCGTCGAGTTGAGTCGGCCGACACTAGACCAGGTTTAGGCCATGGCCGACTTATTTCGGTCGAGTTCGGTTAGACTCAAGTTGCTTTGTTAAAATCGGTATTTGTTAAAAATAGATTTGGGGCTCGTTTATTTACTTGGATTAATCGAAATAAATCGGGATGTTTCGATTAAGTTGGTCAAGATTTGGACATCAATTGTAAAGGTTATTAATTAATTGGATTTTCATATTTAAAATAAGAAATAATTTAGTAACTTATTTCGGGAGTTGTGACTAGATAATTGTGGGATCGGACGTTTTTATAACGAGAATCGTATATAATTAAATGTTGGGTTTAATCCGTCGTTATTTATTTTGGATATGAAAAATTCCATTGGGGAGGGGGGTATATGGCGACGAGGTATGCTTGGGGTTGACCCGTTGACCATGCTCACCCTAAGATTGACCCATATGATTTTTCGGGTTGACTTTTTGGGGAAAAGTCAATACTCTAATTATTGAAATATAATTACATGTTATAGGAAAAGAAGGATGGTACAATGTGAATGTTATTTTGCATATGTGATCAACGTTAAGAATGGGAAGAGTGCGATGGAAGATATTAAGGTGGTAAGAGACTTCCCAGAAGTCTTCCCGGATGACCTAACCAGTCTTCCGCCAGAAAGACAGGTGGAGTTTCAGGTTGATCTGGTACCTGGAACTGCACCTATTGCCCGCACACCTTACCGACTTGCACCATCAGAGATGAAAGAACTGATGACTCAGTTGCAAGATCTATTGGAAAAGGGTTTCATACGCCCTAGTACATCACGTTAGGGAGCTCCAATGTTGTTTGTCAAAAAGAAGGATGGTACAATGCGAATGTGCATTGACTACCGGGAGCTCAACAAAGTGACTATCAAGAATAGATATCCGCTTCCGAGAATTGATGATCTCTTTGATCAACTTCAGGGTGCAAGTTACTTCTCGATGATTGATCTACGATCGGGGTATCACCAACTGAGGGTAAAGGATGAAGATGTATCCAAGACTGCCTTTAGGATGAGGTATGGGCATTATGAATTTCTGGTGATGCCATTCGGAATGACTAATGCACCTGCAACGTTTATGGACTTGATGAATAGAGCCTGCAAACCATACTTGGATAAGTTTGTCATCGTTTGTTTAGACGACGTTCTTGTATATTCACGTACCAAGGAGGAGCATGAGGAACATTTAAGGGCTGTTTTAGATCTACTAAAACAGGAAAAACTGTACGCGAAACTCTCCAAGTGTGAGTTCTGGCTACGAGAGGTGCAATTCCTCGGTCATGAGGTGAACCAAGAGGGAATAAAGGTCGACCCAACAAAGATAGAGGCAATACAGAGGTGGGATCCACCCCGGACCCTTCTGAAATTCGAAGCTTCTTGGGTCTGGCCGGTTATTATCGAAGGTTTATTCAAGACTTCTCAAAGATAGCTACCTCTTTGACAGCTCTTACTAAGAAAGGAGCTAAGTTCCAATGGGGGGCAACTCAAGATGAGGCCTTTAAACTCTTGAAGGAAAAGTTGAGCTCTACACCAGTCCTCAGTTTACCAGCAGGAACTGAAGGTTTTGTGGTCTACAGCGATGCTTCTAAGCTAGGCCTAGGTTGTGTGTTGATGCAGCAAGGGAAGGTAATCGCGTACGCCTCCCGGCAGTTGAGAGAGCATGAGAGGAGGTATCCAACTCATGACTTGGAATTGGCAGCGGTGGTATTTGCACTAAAAATTTGGAGGCACTTGTAACATCCAATTTCTAATATGCCCAATTATTTTCTTAGTATATTTAATTATTGGGTTAAAGAGAACTTATGATTTAGTGGGGGTTTAGGTTTGAAATTTTAGAATTATACTTCTTAGGAGTATATTAGAGGATTTGGAAAAAATTTACGTCAAATAGATATGTAAAACTGATTTTCTTGGGAGATATTTTCTGGAATATTTTTGTTGGGTGTTATAGATTATCTCTTTATGAACGTGTAGGCGAAAACCTCAAAGAAAACGGAGGTCCGAGTGAAAAGTTATGAATAATTTAAGTGTTGATGGTCAAAATTGGTACCTAGCCGGGCCAACCCGGCCCAACTCGAGTTTTAGCATTATAAATTGGATTTTTGGCCCATTTTTCTTGTCATTTAAGTCCAGAACTTACACACAGACTAGAGGTGTGATTTTCACACACATAAGCTTGATTCAACTCAAATCAAAGAGGAACTACAAGATCTTKGAAGGATTTGATCATCAAGTAAGGTATAATCTATTTTTGCACTTGTTCTTGGGTGACATTCTTGTTTTATGGATTGCATGTTGAGATAGAGTTAGGGTTTCATATGGGTTTGATCTTAAGCGTATAAAATGAGTGCATTTTAACTTTGACTTGATTAAGTCAATGATTTGGGAGATAATATAAATGATAAAATAAAGGTTGTATTTTGGTTGTTTATGTCAAATATATTATATTAAGTTGAGATTCAGAAGTTGGAATAGTTTGGAATCGAAATGGTTTGAGGAAAATGTATGAAAATGAGAATTTCGACTTTTGAATGCATTAAAAGTATGCACAATTTAAAAAATCTGTATAAAATCGTAGAAAAATCCAAATGAGGTGAGGCCAATTTCTTTAGCTAGATAATTGAGTCTAGTTTATTTCTTGTTATGATCAAGGGATGAATTCGAGCTTAAAATGGGCAAAACAGTTCTGAATGCAGTAGCTGTACATAGAAATTTAGATAAAGTGTTCAAATAGGATATGTGTATATCACGAGTTTCTTATATTGGTTGCTTATGAGATTTTGTACATTTACTCCAGGGGGTAATTAAGACATATTTTGATACTTTGGAAGCAATCTAAATGTAGTAGATTGGACATGCTTTGTGAGCTCAATTCGGAGTTTTTCGGTATTATACGGTTGCCCGGTGAGTTATATAGATAATTGTTATATATTGATTTGAACATATATATTTTCATATGAATGTTTTTGGTCTTGAATGGAGTCACACGATCTTGATTTGTCCTTGATTCTGTCTCTTGAGTTAATTCCATATTACTATCTTGGTACATCGGTTTGCTTTCTGAATCCAGACTCGTTGGTTTGTTCCTTGAATTGTACGCCATAGTACGGGTACTACTTTGTGTGGTACACCGGAAGTTTATGGTGAAGTCAAGATCCCGGGTTAGACGGGTGAGACTTTCTGCGGTTGTGAATACTCATTGCTCGAAGAGGAGGAAGAACAATGAGTAGGGAACCTTGGCACATACGCGGTAGAGGAAGGCGGGCAGTGCAAGGTTTCCTGTAATGTATGATTTCTGACTCGGACTTTGGCATGAGCCCGGGAGGTGAAGGACTGGGTGATGCACTGTCTTCGTTATGTTTACCGATTCGATTTCTTGGTTCTTGATATTTATTGGTATTCTAACGTTTTTAAATATATTTGGTTGTTGATCCTGTCTCCTTGTTGTATTGAGCATCAATGGTATGGTGTATGATGGTGATTTGAATATGGAATCCTATGATCTTAGCATCCGGTAMGTAATTGTTCACTYRGTTTMTTGTAAGTTTCGGTTTGCATCTGGATGATGTCTTGAACTCTTTTATTGATAAGAGTTTATTATGTATGTTTATAAATATGTGCGATATTGATATGTAATACTTAACTATTTAACTCACTAATCGTTGGCTTACCATTTAAGTGGCAACCTTACTCAGGAAAGAGGACGGATAAATAGAAAGAACCTGTTGTTTGACTTGAAGATTTATCGGGGAACTTGAAGATTTTGATCTTGCTTTTGGGTAAATAATAGCTTATATATATAGTCTTGTCCCGTATTCTTTTGGCTACTTAATTTGGGTTGTAAGTAAAAATCCGTTATATCCGGTTTGAAATTGTGTTTTGGGTGGTTTTATCACGTAGAACGAATATTTCGATGTTTTTCTAGAAATTAATATCCTATATTTTGAGGTTAATTAATGTTATGCCCAGATTTGTGTGTTTCAAAGTGTTGGCCTTTGGTTCTTCATAGCCTCTGGTTCTTCATAGTCTCTGGACAATTGCATCGTCTCTGGACCATTGTCTGCCTCTGGACCAATGCAACCATTGCCTCTGGTTCAACCATTGCCTCTGGTCCTTCATAGCCTCRCCTCTGGTCCAACCATTGCCTCTGGTCCAACCATTGCCTCTGGTCCATCCATTGCCTCAGATCTTCCTCTAGACTTAGTCTTTTTAGCAGCATTTTCAGATTTTTTTCCGTCCTTGGCCCCGATTGCTTTGACAAAACTTTTAGAATAATTAGGATCAATTTTGGTCCCAATAATCAGTAAATTATATTTTATTGGAGATTTTATAGGAATTGGTAATTTGGGGTTTGTTCAAGCGAGATGTTACAGATATGGTATCAAAGCTGTGGTTTGAGTGAACTGGATATCATTACTGATATTCGGACTCAAACTTAGGTATTGACATTGTATAGTGACTAGGTTATGATTATATTGGATATGGTCCAATAGGAGAGACCTAGGATTTGTTGGGGTACAAGGGATAGAATATTATTTGACCCCTATATATATGTATTATAATTTCAGTACGATGTCTGAACACGATGCATCTAGCAACGCGCCGGTTTCTCAAGAAATTGGGGATGACAACCTCAACTTAGAAGGGAATGTCTAAGAAAATGTGGACAATGACGATGAAGCCCAACTATCACCTCGTACTGAGAGGTTATTGAAAATAATGAATGATCAAACACGGGCTGCTCTACGAGAACAAAGAATAGAGTTTGAAAAAAGTTATCTGAAGTGCAAAATCCAGATAATGCTCAAAATCCGGTTGTCCAAGGACCGAAGCCGGTTAATGAAGGCATACCCAAACCAAAGTCGGACCGGCCTTCATTTAAAACATTTAGAAGCAGTGGGGCTACAGAGTTCTCGGGACAGACGGACCCAGTACTTGCAATGCAATGGGTCAAAAACGCTAAAAAGATCTTCAGGATTGTTTACGTTCAGAAGGAGGATAAAGTACGTTATGCTATAGCGACATTTACCAATCGTGCACTCACTTGGTGGAACGCCACCTATCGATCAATGGATCTTAATACTAGGGATAGAACGACATGGTAAGAGTTTCAAGTGTTGTTCTTCGAACAATATTGCCCGGATGATTTGAAACAAAAGCTTGAGAAGGAATTCCTAGAGCTCAAACAGGGATTCATGTCGGTGATTGAATATGAAACAGAGTTCAATCGGAAGCTTCAGTTTGCCCAACGGTTCGTACCAAGTGAAAAGGACAAGATTAATCATTTCGTCAACGGTCTTCGACGGAATATTTACGATTTCGTCACCAATCGCGACGTACCATCATTTACCAAAGCAGTTGAGTATGCAAGGAAACGGGAGCATGACCTGAGTCTCCCTGATGGTTCTGATGTACCGGAAAAACGATCGAGAGATGAGAGAACCTTCTCGACCCCGACATCTAAATCATCTCGATTCTTCAAGTCGAGACGAGCTCAATCACATAATACACCACATACTATCTCACATGCTTATAAGATGCAGTCAAATACGCCACGAAACTGCAACCGATGTGGCAAGAATCACCAGGGACGATGTAGTGGTGATCAGACTTATGTACGATGCTTCTGTTGTGGTGAAGTTGGGCACATACGAACTCAGTGCCCTCAAAGAGAAAAGGGATTTTATAATTGTGGTGTGTTAGGTCATCGTATGCGAGAATGTACAAAGAATAGACTGGAGGAAAGTAAGGGGTCGGTACAACAACCAAGACAACGACCGATACATACAACGGGGGCTTCGACAAAAAAGGAGGAGGTTCTGAAACCTCAGGCCAGGGCATTTCAAATTACCACGAAGGAAGCCATGAACGATCCCGACGTTGTTACGGGTATATTTCTTGTTAATTCTTGGCCTGCCCGTATTTTATTTGATTCTGGTGCAACAAAATCTTTTGTGTCAAATGATTATATTCGCTATATTGAATCCGTGCCTACTATGCTTGAAAAACCTTTCACTATTGACACTGCGAGCGGAGTACCATTAGTTGCTGATAAGGTATTTAGAGAGTGTACAATGCTTTTAGATGACTATGAATTTCTTATTGATCTCATTATCACGGATATACATGGATTCGATGTTGTTATTGGTATGGATTGGTTGGCAAGAATCAAGCCAACATCATATGTTCACAACGAATGATTCGAATACCAGTTAGCAAGGGGAATTACCTATACATTTACGGGGAGCGGCGTGTGATCGACATAAAGGTAATCTCTATGCTAAAAGCTCGTCGTTATCTAAACAAGGGTTGCTCAATTTTTCTAGCCTATGTTATGGATGCGGCGAAGGAATTGAAGAAGACGATAAAGGACGTTCCGATTGTTTGTGAATATCCGGATGTATTTCCGGATGATCTTCCTGGATTGCCACCCGATCGTCAAGTAAAATTTCGTATAGACTTGATACCGGGTGCAGCTCCGATAACAAAGACACCATATCGTCTCGCACCTGCGAAAATGAAAGAAATGATGAAACAACTGCATAAATTATTGGACAAGGGTTTTATCCGACCAAGCACATCTCCTTAGGGTGCTCCAGTCCTGTTCGTTAAAAAGAAAGACGGAACTTTCCGGATATGTATAGATTACCGTGAGCTTAACAAGGTAACTATAAAGAACAAATATCCATTACCGCGAATTGACGATCTTTTTGATCAGTTGCAAGGAGCGAGATATTTTTCTAAAATCGACTTACGGTTTGGCTATCACCAACTCAAGGTACGGGAGGACGATGTACCCAAGACTGCTTTTCGGACCCGTTATGGGCATTACGAATTCCTCGTAATGCCATTCGGACTTACAAACGCACCTGCAGCATTTATGGACTTAATGAATCGAGTATGCTATCCTATGCTCGACAAGTCTGTGATCGTATTCATCG
>NC_037529.1:37657422-37687746 GCF_001531365.2 Cynara cardunculus var. scolymus
GTGTAACTTAAGATTGTTTAGATAGGTTTCTTATACCTTATCTTTCCGCAAACAATCTTGTAAAATCTGTATTGATCTTCTCTATCAATATATATTTTCAATTTGAAAATTGTGTTTGTATTCATCCCCTCCTTCTACAAACTGTTTAGTATTCTTGTAGACCCTTTTGGGACCAACACCTTTCGATTGTGAGTAAAAATCAAGTTTTCGTTGAACACTTAAAAGAAGAAATAAACCTTTTTAAATTAAGAGATGGGTATGGATGTAAGTTTTCCTTAAGATGATTGTAGGAACAAAATGGTCAAAAATTGACTCATGGGACTTCTATAAAAATTCCAATTTCTCGAAAGTGAATTTTCATATATTATGCCCATGGAGTGTCCACAGAGTTCCTACTGTCATATATTTAAAGCTTATTGAATAAGCTAAGTGATAAAAACATATCTAGTGACCAAGCTTAAGAATTAATAACATTGGCAACACCCAAGTGTGCCTACTAGTCATACCAATTGTTGTGGGTGCTTTGGCATATTCCACCATACTAACCGCCATGGTGCGCGCTAGTTCTCCTTTGATTTTTCCACGACTGATTACAAAGTTGCTAACAGCCGCAAAAGTGCTAGTTTATGAACATTATGTGATTTCCTTCAGTCATTCTTTACTTGACCAAGGAACTGGTAATCACATGCACAAACCGGCGTACGAGAATGATGATTTGGTGGATGATGCTACCGGACCACAGACCACGTTTGGACCTGCTACAAACAGCCCCCGGCTGCCCGATGATGCTTTTGTTCCTGCTTCTCGACCATCCACGGTTGTCCCTCCCACCACTTCCGATATTCCTCTGATACCTCCTCCGGTTACCGGGTATGGTTAAGAAGTTTGGCTATCTTTAATCGCTGCCCAATGGGAATAATGCAATCACAAGATGGGAGCGATTGCTGATGCCTTGAATAAAATCACTGACCGGATCACCCAAGTTGAAAACAGAGTTGATGGTTTGGCTACTTGTTTTGAGAAATTTTGGACATATACACGTGACCGAAACCGTGTTGTCAACAAGGTTCTTTTTGCCAAGAATGTAATGATGGCTGTTGACTTGCCACGTTTTCCAGGAGGTCTTTGTCCTCAACAAGTTCGCCTTCCCAAAATTCGTCGGACTTCCACTATAGATGCTACGGGGTAGACTTCGGCCAGTCGAAGTGACATGGGTAAATCAGATTAATTTCATCCTCGGTGTTTCATCATTACTTTTGAAACTTTAATATTGCTTTTGTGGTTATTTGCTACTTTGTCCAACTGCGTCTTTTGTGTTCCTATAACGCGGTTGTTGTTGATTTATTCGATATTTTTGTTGCTCGCTACTATAATCCTTTGTTAGTAAATATTGGGCATTAATATTTTCGTGATCTCGTTAGCATATTCACTATTTTGCAGGTACGATTTTCTAGATTAGTTCTTATGGGTTTGCAAAAATTAAAAGAACGTAGGCCTTCTTTCATTTTGGCCAAAACACTTCCCCTAGTTACCAAGCCAAACACTTTAACCCGGTTCTACAATGCGGACATTGTTCGGCTTAAGTTTGGGGGAGTATGTGCTCCAAAGTGTTATAAAAAATTGATGTACCAGATGTCTTCGAAAAATTGGAAGACACAAAAAAAGCAAAATGCTTTAACCCAAAGATCATTAGTGAAAAACCACTTATTGGTTTCCTAGAAATGTCAAAAATACAACAAATAGATGTGATAAATCGAAATCATTCAAGCCATGTTGTTATTCTAGACAAGTTTGGGGGAATTTCTTTTAGCCAAATACACTAACCCGATAAAGCCCTACTGATTAATTTTTGCGCCTCGAAGATTAAAGAAAGGAAGTCGTACAACATTTGAGCTTGACGAGATTTCAACACCCCTCCGCAAGTTTTGCGCTTTCTCATTCCTTTTTGTTCATATTTCTTTCATTTTCGTTACTTGAGGACAAGTAATATCTCAAGTTTGTCGGTGTGATAACTCTCATCTTATAGAGTTATTTCTTATTTATTTTCTACATTTTTGCAATTATTAAATACCCAATTTCCTTGTTTTTCCATTTTTATTCTATAAGTTTTAAAAAGATGATGAAACACAAAAGAAGAAATTTTATTTCAAAAACTTGCATTTTCTTGCAACTGCCCACTGTGGGATGTTCACGATTTTTGTTACTTTATGCTTTTTGGAGGATGAATTACTTCAAGATCTTGCCCAGAGATTTCCTCCAGTTGTAATTGGCTGCAAAGTTGTACCTTTATATTATTTTATGGTTTTATTTAATGGTCTTTGCCCCAAGGTTTATTTGTACTTATTTTTTTTGGATAAAGGCTTTATCCTTATCCGTTCCACTCCCCATATAAAGAGGCCTTGGGGCTCATTTGAGGATGTTCCATCATCTATCTCTTTTATCATCCCTTTATTATCCTTAGAAGTATTTTAGGTAAAGTTCTTCTCTTCTTCTCTTAGTTGTAGCTTAACATTTTATTTTATT
The DNA here is from genome assembly GCF_001531365.2 of Cynara cardunculus var. scolymus. Taxonomy (NCBI): domain Eukaryota; kingdom Viridiplantae; phylum Streptophyta; class Magnoliopsida; order Asterales; family Asteraceae; genus Cynara; species Cynara cardunculus. Next base: position 37,659,946 of record NC_037529.1, read on the forward strand.
GTATTGAAGTTGTAATCTGTTTTTAATTTTAATGAAAGTTACATTTCAGTCTTATTTAATGTCTTCTATTACGTCTATTATCAGCTAATTTACTCGTATGGGTGTGGGTGTGAGTTTAACTTTAGGATTTTTATACAATATTTGGGTGTTTTTACTCTTTATCACTTTGTAAACTTGGTCACTTAAGACGGGACTTAAACTTGACGCGTATATGCCGATCACTTTAAAGTGTTACTATTAGATCTTAGACCCACAGATGAGTAGATCCGAAATACGGCTTAAGTGATGCACAAACAACTCGAGAGAGTCTTTGATAATTACGTAGAGATGCGAATTTTGTATATATTTAGTTAAGGATTAAGCGATGGTTATTCTTATCACAAAGAGATTTAGGTATGGATTTTATTTTTTCTTTTTTTAGCTAAATCTGCAAGTTTCGAAGTGGCAAGCGTAGGAACTTTGTGGAATTTCATGGGGACCGTTTGTAAATTTTTAATTTCGAGAGATTGGAATTTTCATAAACAACTCATAAGATTCTAATCATTTTATTGTTGATTTTATCTTAAGGAACACTTACACCCATGCCCATTCTTTACTCTATAAGTTCATTTCGCTATTTTAGTCTTTTTAGTCTTTTTATAAACAAAAATCCAACTTTTATTCACAAACCGAAACACGAGCAAGAAGTTCAAGTCACCGAATCTTAGTAGTCTAGTCCCTGTGGAAACGATCTCAATATTTTACCACTTTATTACTTGCAAGCGATCATAGTGTTGGCGTGCACTTGCACCGCCACTGTGGGGACTTCGTGCCCTCTGTGTGAACACGGAGGATTCTAGCCTGTCAAGGTTTTGGAGCCGCTGTCGGGGACTGTCGTGATTTTTAGCCTGAGATATTGATTTTCATTAGAGCCTTGGTCATTTGTTTCAATCTCACATTCCGTGTTGTATGCCAAGGCTACAATACGATGAATTTTTACCTCTCGATCTTGAAATTAGAAGGAACCATTAGAAGATGTAAAAGAGGTAGAAATAATAGGTGAAATCCTTAACTTAGACCATACCATGGGGGATAATTTACCTCATCGGGAGGCCGCGGTTAAAATTTCCGATGATAAAAATAAAGGCATACGGGACTATGCAACTCCTGAATTCGGTCAGTTGGCCGCAGGAATAGGTAGGCCCGAAATGACAGCAACAGCTTTTGAACCAAAACTGGTAATGTTTCAAATGATTTCCGCAATGGGTCAGTTTAAGGGACTATCGTCAGAAGTTCCGCACTCTCATTTAAAATCTTTTATAGAAATGAAGGATCATTTTAAAATTCTCGGAGTCATCCAAGAAGCCTTACGCTTGACACTTTTCCTTTACACATTAAAGGATATAGTTAGAGCATGGCTAAATTCTCAACCACCAAACTCGATCCTAATTTGGAATGATTTGGCGGAAAAAATTCTAAAAAATAATACTTTCCTCCAACAAGGAATGTAAAAAATAGAAATGAAATTATGACCTTTCGCCAAGAAGAAGATGAAGCAGTTTCTGATAGATGGGAGAGATTTAAGGACCTTCTATGGAAATTTCCTCACCATGGAATCCCTTATTGCATTCAATTGGAGACATTTTATAATGGACTTTCCAGTTCCGCTAAAATTATACTTGACGCAACGGCCGGTGGAGCTTTCACAGCTAAGACTTATAACGAGGGGTATGACATTTTGGAACAAATTTCTAATAATAATACTGAATGGTCAAATTCTCTTATTGTTGTTTATAAATCTGCTTCGAGAATCCATGAACTTGATGCCATCTCTTCTTTAAATGCTCAAATTGTAGCTTTAACTAATTTGGTTTAAAATAATTTAAACTTAAATGGTGAAAAAAAATCAAGTTCAATCCATAATGTCCAATCAATTTATGACTGAATCTTGTGCCTTTTGCAGTGAGGGCCATTCTTATGAATATTGCCCCGAAAATCCCGTCTCGGTAAATTATGTTGGGAGTCATGCTAGAAATAGCCCATTTTTTCTCCCACATATAACCCAAATTGGAGGAATCACCCCAATTTTTTCTTGGTCCGGAAATCCTAGACTTCAACCCCCGAGGTAACTCATGTCGAAAATCGACCACAAAATCCCCCGGGATATGAGCAAGGTGCTTCGCACAACTATCAAAATGGGCAATCCTCACAATCACACGTGCCTAGGCAAAATGCATCGGACGGTAATGGTTCACTCAAATCATTACTTAAAGGTTTTATAAACCAAACCAATGCAACGTTAAGAAGTTTTAAAACCCAACTCGGCCAATTTGCTGCCGATCTCAAGGGTAGACCTTTAGGAAATTTGCCTAGTGACACATAAACCCCTAAGTGTAAATAACATATCAAAGCCGTAACTGTGTTGAGTGAGGATAGTTCCAAAGTCAATAATCACTCAAATGGAACCATTGAAAAACCGACCCATCAAAATGAGGTTTCACATGCTTTTGATATGTCAAAATTTCCAATTTTGACTCATCCCAAAGGAGAAACTCAAAATTCAGTTTCTGTCCAGAAAACAATCCCTACATCTACTTCCAGTACCGTTCAGCTCTCAGCTCAAACTTCCCACAGTGAGAAGATTGTGCTTACTGTCCAGCCGAAAAAATTCATTTAACCAGCTCCAGATTTGCAGAATTTACCTTTTCCAGAAAGAATGAAAAGAAAAAATGTGGACGAGCAATTTAAGAAGTTTTTGGACATTTTTAAGCAACTCCACATTAACATACATCTGGTAGAAGCTCTTGAGCAAATGCCAAGCTTTGTTAAATTTTTGAAAGACATTCTAAATAAAAAGAGAAGGTTGAATGAATTTGAAATGGTTGTTTTGACCAAATAATGTAGTGTACTCCTTACTTGTAAAATTCCTCCCAAGTTAAAAGACCTGGGAAGTTTTACCATCCCATCTTATGTGATTTGGGGGCAAACATTAATCTTATGTCATCGTCAATTTGTTAACAAACTAGGAATAGGAGAAGTCTGTCCGACTACCGAGACTTTACAATTGGCAGATAGGTCCATTGCTTATCCTAAGGGTAAAATAGAGAATATTTTGGTCCAAGTTGATAAATTTATTTTTCCGGCCAATATTCTAGTTTTGGATTATGAAGCTGACAAGAATGTCCCAATCATTTTTGATCGACCTTTTCTTGCAAGCGGGAGAACATTAATTGATGTGCAAAAAGGGAAGTTAACCATGAGAGTTAGTGATCAGGAAGTGAATTCAATGTATTTAATTCCTTTAAGTTTCATGGAGAGGTAGGTGATTGTTCAATCATATCTTCTTTAGCTGAAGATCTAGAGACAAGTTTGATTGACGCTCCCTACAAAAGTGACATTGGGGAAAATTTTGAGGACATAATGGAAGAAAATGTTGAGTTGGAAGATTTATAGGATTTAGCGGCATTTGAGCAACTTGAATTTAAGGATAGAATTGTCCAAGAACCATCCATAGAGCAAGCCCCAGAGTTAGAATTAAAGTCACCACCTAGTCACCTTAAGTTTGTTTATCTTATGGAGGAGAAAAAATTACACATAATTATTTCTTCGAAATTATGTAATGAACAAGAATTAAGGTTGATAGAGGTGTTGAAAGCTCACAAAAGAGCCATAGGTTAGACCATTGCCGACATTAGAGGAATTAGTCCATCCCTTTGCCAACATAAGATAATTTTGGAAGAAAATAGTGTTGGAAAGGTGCAACCACAAACGAGATTAAATCCCATCATGAAAGAGGTCGTTAAGAAAGAAATTTTGAAGTGGTTAGATGTGGATATCATATACTCCATTTCTAGTAGTGGTTGGGTGAGTCCGATATAATGTGTACCCAAGAAAGGTGGAACCACATTTATCACCCATGTCTTTACTAGGACCGTCACTGAATGGCGGATTTGCATGGATCATAGACATTTAAATTTAGCAACTAAGTAGGACCATTTCCATTTGGCCTTCATTGATCAAATGCTAGATAGATTGGCCAGAAAAGAATTTTATTGCTTTTTGGACGGATATTCGGGTTACAACCAATTTCACATTGCACCCGAGGATCAAGAGAAAACCACTTTCATTTGTCCCTACAGAACTTTTGCTTTTCGGCGTATGCCATTTGGTCTTTGTAACGCACCGGCTACTTTCCAACGTTGCATAATGTCAATTTTTCGGACATGATTGAAGATACCATGGAAGTATTTATGGATGACTTTTCAGTTATTGGTGCATTTTTTGAAAATTGTCTTGCCAATTTAAAGAAAAGTTTGGAAAGATGTGAAACTTATGATTTAATTTTGAATTGGGAAAACTGTCATTTTATGGTACAAGAAGGAATTGTTTTGGGTCACATGGTTTTGAAAAATGGTTTGAAAGTTGATAAACCAAAAATCGAGGTTATATTGCAATTGCCCGACCCATCTTCGGTCAAAGGCATTCGAAGTTTTTTGGGACATGCGGGCTTTTACCGTAGATTTATTAAAGATTTTTCGAAAATTCCAAACCCTTATGTAATTTATTGCATGTTGATCAAAATTTTGAATTTACCTCTGAATGTAAAAAAGCTTTTGAAACTATTGAAACAACTCTTGTCTCGGCACGTATTGTCATTGCCCCAAATTGGACCATATCTTTTGAGGTTATGTGTGACAAAAGTGAATGGGCCGTAGGTGCCATTTTGGGGCAAAAACAAACCAAGATCTTCCACCCCATCTACTATGCAAGTAAAACTTTGGTGGAGGCCCAATTAAATTATACCACCACAAAAAATAAATTACTTGCATAGCATTTGCCTTCGGTCGTTTTCGATCCTACTTAATTGGCACTAAAGTCAACGTGCATATGGATCACTCTACAATCAAATATATCTTTAATAAAGCCTATGCTAAACCTAGGCTTATTAGATGGGTTCTCCTTTTGCAAGAATTCGATTTAGAGATAGTTGATCGCAAGGGATGTGACAATGAAGTAGTTGATCATTTGTCAAGGATTGAAGGCAAAATTTCAAGCGGGGGAAACCATATGATAATTTTTTTTTCCTGATGAGTACATTTTGGCAGCACTTTAAAAAATTCCTTCATGACTGTAAGCATTATTTTTGAAATTCCCTCTTTGTTAAAAGACTGTCATGTATGACTGTATGGTGGCCATTTCGATGGACAACGTACGGCCGAAATTTTTTTGCAAAGTGGATTTTTTTGTCCAACCTTATTCAAGGACGCATTTGATTTTGTAAAGAGATGTGATCAATGTTAAAGAATGGAAAATTTGTCCCAATGAAATGAAATGCCTCTAAATAATATTCTTGAAGTTGAACCTTTTGACGTTTGGGGCATCGATTTCATGGGACTGTTTCCTATGTCTTTTAATAATCAATATATCTTGGTTGCGGTTGATTATGTTTCAAAGTGGGTAGAGGCTAAAGCATGCCCAAAGAATGAAGCTAAAACGGTAATTGATTTTTTGCATAAAAATCTTTTTGTCTGTTTCAGAACTCCCCGAGCATTAATAAGTGATGAAGGGACGCATTTTATAAATCGAATGTTAGCTACCGTTCTTAGTAAATACAACATCCAACATCGAGTTGCTATAGCCTACCATCCACAAACGAATGGTCATGCCGAACTTTCTAATCGTGAAATTAAAAATATTTTAGAGAAAGTCGTAAAACCGAATCGTAAGGATTGGTCACTCAAGTTGGATGATGCATTGTGGGCATACCGAACCGCCTTTAAAACCCTTTTGGGAATGTCTCCGTACCAATTGGTTTTTGTTAAGCATGCCACCTCCTGCTAGAATTAGAATACAAAGCGTTTTGGGGAATTAAAGAATATTATTTGGATGAGAACTCTGCAGGAGAGAAAAGGAAATTTTAACTCGATGAGTTCGAAGACTGGCGATATCATGTCTACAAAAATGCCAAACTTTACAAAGAGAAAACAAAAGCATGGCATGTTCGTAGGTTTAATCATCGAATTTTTGATAATGGTCAAAAGGCCCTCTTTTTTTAATTCTCGATTAAGGCTTTTTCCCGGAAAACTTAAATCAATATGGTCCGGACCATTCATAATTGTCAATGTGGGGAAATTTGGAACGATAGATCTTTAAAATCCCCAATATAACATGGTTTTCAAAGTTAATGGGGATCAGATCAAACATTTCCTTCTAGAAGGAATGCCTGATCCAACCCAGTAATTTTTGGGAATCGTTTTTAAATTTTCGTAAATATTTTGGTTTTAAGGTAAGAATGTTGAAAAAGTAAAATTTTTTTTACTGTTTTGAGTAGACAGTGGAAAGATTGTGCTCACTGTATTAGTCGTTCATTTTTGGACGGAAATTTGCAGCCTACTGGTTATTTGTTTTAACCTGTTTTTTTGAAAAGTTGGATCTTGCTAGAAAGTTGGGATTTTGAGGAAAAAGTAAATTTTGGTCATTATAGCAAATCTTGGGTTAAATGATATTTTTTTTATCAAGATGGAATGGGGTAATTGTATAAGCCATTAAGCAAAACAATCTTTTGGTTATTATCTTGTGGTGAGTTGGTTTTGTAAAACAGTCTTCAAGAAATGTCAAAGAAAAAAAAATGAAAGGATGGGTTATTTCATTTAACATTTGTTATAAAAAAATCTCAGAGAGTGGGGTAGTAGTTTAACCCACTAAGTAAAACACTTTTTGGCTTTTGACTCTTGGATGATTGGCTCTTATGGTGGTTTAAAAAAAAATATACATACATTTTTTTTAAAAAGGAAGAATGTGCATAGTAGTTTTAACCACCATGTAAAATCTTAATTTTTTTTAGCCTTTGACCATCCACGGCCGGCTAACTTATCATTAGTTTCAAAGGATTTGTTTTCAAAAAAATATAAAATATGAAAGTAATGAGTACCATCACTTTACCTTTTGAAGACTTATATTTCCAAGATTCAAAAACCACCTCACCCCCTTTTCATCTTCTTCAACTGACTGCACCTCTCCCATGGCAAGACCCAAGCAACCTGTTTGCAACCCTCACCCCATTCCGTCATGGTGATCACTTCGCCACCGGCAATCCGCCACCACCTCCTCTTACAAGAACGTCCAAGCCGGTGAACCAGCTATGTGTTCAACCGGACCTTCGTCGAACGCCGGCGGCTCTTCCACCGCCAGTGCCGACGCTACCCCTCTCCTCCCAACTCCGGCCACCATGAGCCCCCCTCACCAGTCTTCTCTTGCCATTGTGTTGCTGCCCACCAACCCCCCATCACCGCCGACCACCGTAGTCCTAACCTACGATGACGATGGCCTTGCCATTCTCACTAGAGTAGCACTTTCATCTCACTTCTCTCACTTATCTACCGCCCCAAAACCCTTCTTTTTATCCTTGAGTGCACCATATGCAACCCTTGCGGTGCCACCACCATATCCCACCACCACCCCCATCCCAAATGTTGAACCTACTCCTACTACCTATTCACCACCTGTTTCCCCAACCCATTCCCGATTTGACCTAAATCAAATGGGGGACTATGAGGATGAGGGTTTAGATGACATGACTTTTGATTTTTAAGGTTTACAGCCGATAAGCAAGGCCAGGATGTTCCCATTCGATTTCCCACCTAATGTGGATGCTAGTCAACGATCTGAAAGTACCTGTGTGGCAGCCTCTACAACCGATAGGAGGCAGACTCGATCATCGCGCAATGCTTCGAGAGGACCGAAAACTCGATCCAAATGGTGGCGGCAAAAAGGGAAAGCAAAGGTAACTGAAGAAAAAAATGCAGATTATGAGCCGCCACCATTTCATCTCATAAATACTTCAATTATATTTCAACACATTAACCGGATTTGAAGTCCGGTCAACCTTGTCCGGATATAGAATCCAGGCAAACACTTGGAATTTAGTCAATATCTTTGTCCGGATTACAAGTCCAGACAATACCCCGTTTACCACTTAACCGGTCTAAAGTAATCCGGACAATACATTGTCCAACCTTTGACCGGTTTAAAACAATCCGGTCAATACACCGCCAAACTCTTGAACGGTTTAGACGAGATCCAGTCACCTCTTGACCGGTTTAGGGAGGACTCCGGACAACACTTGAGCGGTTTAAAATAAACCGGTCACCTCTTGAGCGGTTTTCTATCCGGATGAGATTGTCCGGATATTAATCCGGACACCACTTGAACGGTTTAAATAAGAATCCACATAAAATGAAACAKAATTCATAATAAMCAGTTCCAAATACTACTAAATTGTAWGTAAACAATTTATATCCAAAGCTTTAATACACTCACCTTTAGAAATCGAATATCAAAGCTTTTGAATCCTCTTCTTGCAATCCGTATGACTTCAAAGAACACTTTCTAAATATAGTGAGTGTAAAACCTTTCATCTACTCAACTTCTCTCTCTATATATATATATATATATATATTGCGGAAAGGTGGTGGGCGGCACAACCAGCCGACCTCCCCCCCTTTTTCTTTTTAAAATTAAATCTCAAAATATATATATAAACATAACACACACACACATACAAATACATATATATATATATATATGTTAAAGAAATCTTAAATTAAAACTTGAAACCCGAATATTACAGATACCATATTATATTTGGGAATATGAATACATGATATTTAATACTAAAATATCTGCAGATGTCTAGTCGATCTCGAAATCAGAGAGAATTGTCCGCCCTGAATCTGAAGAAAGGGAGGAATCTCCCGTTAATCCACTAACCTATGCTTCAAGAATTAGGGGACGTGGAAGGGGTAGGGGTAGAGGTCGAGGAAGGAGTCAAATCCCTGAAAGGAGTCAGGCTGAGATTCACCCTGATCAAGGGGAATCTATTTCTGGGAATGCTCAACTAGGAACGATTTAGCAGAAGAAATGGGAAAACTAAGGGAAACTCTGATATCCATTATGGGACTGCCAGCTAGAGTAGAAACTGAGCGAGTTGGAATTAATCCTCCAGCTCCTTCAGCAGGCAGTATTACTCAGGGAGGGGTTATAAAGATGTGTCTGACATGTAAACCTCCAACTTTTCAGGGGAAAGAGATCCAGTAAAAGCAATGTGTTGGATAAAAAAGATTGAATCGGTATTCAACACTAGTAGATGTTCTGAAGAAAATAAGGTTAGATTTGCAGTGTCTATGCTTAAATATAATGTCTTATATTGGTGGGATGTGGAATCCTCAGCACGACCAAATATACTACAAACCTTGTCTTGGGAAGAATTTGTGAATAAATTCAAAACACTATTCTGTCCTGCGACAGCAATAAGGCAGATGGAGGAAGATTTTATGAAACTAGAACAAGGAAATAGATCTGTGCGGGATTATACCAAGAAATTTATCGAGTTTTTCTGTTTTACTGGACATTATGTATCTTCAGAATCCCGAAAGGTAGAAAGGTATATTTGGGGTCTGAAACCTTCTATTCGGGAGTTCGTGATTGCTATGAACCCTAAAACTTTCTTTTTAGCCGTCAATGCTGCTGAAGTTACTGAAAGAAATAAGAATCGGCAAGGTGAAGAGAAATGTTTTGAGAAAAGAAAGCGGGAGGGGTCTTCAGTCAATTTTCGATGACCCAAATTTACTAGAATAGATAACCGTGCTCCACAACTACCACCTGTTAGAACCTTCCTGCAATGTCAACAGGTGCATCAGGGAAGTTGTCCCTCTGAACCAGAGAGATGTTATCATTGTAGGGAGACAACGCATTGGTCAAGGGACTGCACTACACCCAAAAAATGTTTTCAGTGCAATTCACTTCACCATATCCGACCAAATTGTCCACATTTGAGAGCTCTTCATTTGACAATGGGAGGAAATGCTCTCATAAATCATGGAAGGCCTAGTGCATCGAGTGGAGGCCAGAGTGGAGCCAGGGGTAGATCGTTTCAAATGACGAAGAACGAGGCAGAAGCACCCCAGATGTGGTAACAGGTACCTTCCTTATGAATTCCATACGTTCTAAGGTGTTATTTGGTTCTGGTGAAAAAATTTCATTTGTATAACCATCATTTGCTCAATCTGCATGTTTGAATTCTGTGCTACTTGATGACAAATTAATAGTTGACACTACTAATAGTCAAGAATTTGTTACTAGAGTATTCAATAACTGTATTATTGTTATTGAGGGGTGTGAGTTACCAATTCGACTGTTTCCTATGTCGATAAAAGAGTTTAATGTAGTGGTGGCTATGGACTGTTTAGCAGAGCATCAGGGCCAATATTGTTTGTAATAAGAAGATGATCAGAATTACACTACCAGACCAAGGAACAATTATTATTTATGGTGATCGTCAGGATCATCATACTAGTTTACTATCTGTGATGAAAGCCTGAAAGTCTATTCAGAAAGGATGTCAGAGGTGTTTAGCATATGTTATTGATGCAAAGAAAGAAAAAGGAAAGCAGGAATTGATTCCAATCGTTAATGAATACCCGAAAGTCTTTCCAGATGATTTGTCTGGGTTACCGCCAGATCGAGTCATTGAATTTCAAATTGATCTTATACCTGGGGCATCACCAGTAGTTAAGGCACCATATAGATTGGCTTCTTTGGAATTGAAAGAGTTGGTTACTCAGTTGAAGGATCTGACTAATAAAGGATTCATTAGACCCAGCACTTCACCTTGGGGTGCTCCGGTCTTGTTTGTCAAGAAGAAAGATGGATCTATGCGAATGTGTATAGACTATCGAGAATTGAATAAATTGACAATCAAGAACAAATATCCTCTACCAAGAATTGATGATTTTTTTGGTCAACTGGTAGGAGCAAGTTATTTCTCCAAAATCGATTTAAGATCGGGGTATCATCATCTTAAAGTCAGGGAGGAAGATGTTGCTACAACAACTTTTCGAACCTGGTACGAGCATCATGAATTTCTAGTTATGCCATTCGGCTTAACTAATGCGCCCGTAGCTTTTATGGATTTGATGAATAGGGTGTGTAAGGAATATCTTTATAAATTTGTTATTGTATTTATCGATGATATTCTTATATACTCTAAAACCAAAGAAGAACATGCGGAACATCTTCGCTTGATACTGGAATTGTTAAAAAGAGAAAAGCTATATGCTAAATTGTCTAAGTGTGAGTTCTTGTTAAGAGAAGTCCAATTCTTGGGTCACCTTATCTCAGAAGCAGGGGTAAAAATAGATTCAGCAAAAATAGAAGCAGTTGAAAAATGGGAAGCTCCAAAGACTGCTTCTGAAGTCCGAAGCTTTTTGGGACGGACAGGCTACTACCATAAGTTCATTCGGGGCTTTTCTAAGATAGCCATGCCATTGACCAAATTGACTAGGAAAAATATTAAGTTTCAATGGGAAAAAGAACAGCAAGAAGCTTTCCAACTATTAAAGGATCATCTTTGCAGTGCACCGGTATTGACTCTACCAGATGGATCTGAAGACTTTGTGGTTTACAACGATGCTTCAAAGTTAGGGTTAGGATGTGTTATGATGCAAAGAGGAAAAGTGATTTTTTATGCATCAAGACAGTAAAAAGATCATGAGAAACAATATCCAACCCATGACATGGAATTAGCTGCAGTGGTGTTTGCTTTGAAAATTTGGAGACATTATCTTCTGGGAACAAAGTGTTAGATTTATACTGATAATAAAAGTTTACAACATTTTTCAGCTAGAAAGAATTAAATATGCGACAACATCGGTGGATTGAACTGGTCAATGATTATGATTATGAAATCCTCTACCACTCGGGAAAAGCTAACGTGGTGGCAGACGCTTTAAGCAGAAAAGAAAAGAGTGGAACTATTTAAGCTGTAGCAATGTGAATAAATTTGATCTCTGGCATTCGTAAGAAAATTCAGTGGTGCCAACAAGAAGCTATGAAAGAAGAATTTGTTAAGGTAGAAAAGTTGGGTAAGATGATTTCAACATTGGAACAGAATGACGAAGCACTTATGTGCTTTCAAGGGCGAATTTGGGTACCATGTTTTGGAGATATCTGAAACACTATATTAAATCAAAGCCATAAGTCCTGATACTCTATTCATCCAGGCATCAATAAGATGTATAAAGATTTGAAACCTTTTTATTGGTGGCCCGGATTGAAGAGAGACATAGCTAAATATGTGGAACAATGTCTGACATGTTTACAGGTTAAAATTGAACATCAGAAGCTGTATGGAAGTCGTCAATCTTTAGAGATACCTATATGGTAATGGGATCACATTACAATGGATTTCGTCATGAAGTTGCCTCAAACTCCAAAGGGGTATGACGTGATTTAGGTAATTGTTGATCATCTGTTTAAATCTGCGCATTTTCTACCAATACGAGAGAAGTACTCACTAGAAAAGCTAGCACTGATTTACATCAAAGAAATTGTGACCAGACACGGTGTTCCATTATCTATTATTTTTAATAGAGATAGTCGGTTTACTTCAAAGTTTTGGGAAGGATAGCAGAAAGTTTTAGGATCTGAAATCCGACTAAGTATGGCTTACCATCTGCAGACTGACGGGCAGAGTGAAAAAACTATCCAGACTCTCGAAGACATGTTGAGAAGTTGTATTATTGACTTCGGGGGATCATGAGAAGATCACTTGCCATTGATAGAGTTTTCATATAACAATAGTTACCATTCCAGCATCCAAGTGGCATCGTATGAAGTGTTGGAATGAGGTGGGTGAAAGACAGCTGACGGGTCCTGAAATTGTTCAAGAAACTTTGGAGAAGATCAAACAAATCCGTGAAAGAATCAAAATAGCACAAGATCGCCAAAAAAGTTATGTTGATAATCGTCGAAAGCCGATTGACTTTGGAGTAGGTGATTTTATGATGTTAAAAGTTTCGCCATGGAAGAGTGTCGTCAGGTTTGGAAAGAAGGGTAAGCTCAGTCCATGATATGTGGGGCCATTCAGAATATGTAAATGAATCGGGCCAGTGGCGTACCAGTTAGAATTACCAGAAGAGCTTAGTCTGATTCACAACACTTTCCATGTATCAAATTTGCGGAAATGTTTAGCTGATTCAAGTCTAGCTGTACCATTACCAGAAGTCAAGCTGGACAGTAAATTGAACTTTGTGGAAACACCACAAGCCGTAATTGACCAAAAGATCAGGGTGTGGCGAAACAAAGAAATCAGTCTGGTCAAAGTACAGTGGAAGTTTCACAAAGGACCAGAGGTAACTTCGGAACGAGAATCAGAAATGAGAGCAGATTATCCATGGCTCTTTAATTAAAGGAATTCCGGGACAGAATTCTTTTGAAAGGGTTGATAATGTGATAACCGGGTTCTGGTTATTACCCAAGGTATTTATTATGCAAATTAATTGTTTATGTGGATACATGCTTACATGGGTTATATATGTGAGTATGTGTATTTTTATGCATAGGGATATATGTATAATATGTATATATATATATGTGTGTGTATGTGTATAATATATATATGTGAAGTGTGTATGTATGAGGAGTATGCATAAGCATATGTGTGTGTGTGTGTATGTATGTAGGAAATGTTATGTGCATGCATGCATATGGGTGAAGGCCTGGATGGCCTATAAATATGAGGGTAAAGTCTTTTCTCAAACTTCTTGCCTCATTTGCAAATTTGAGAGAGATTTGAGAAGTGTTGTCCGGATAATCAAGAATTGGATTCAAATTACCTTTCATCTTCTTCAAAACAGAGTTTTGCATAAAGGTGAGTGATTTCTAAACCTCTTTGAATAAAATTTGGATAATCAAGAATTGGATTCAAATTTGTTCAGAACCGATCACGTATTGAGCGGTTTAGTCTTAAACCGATCATGTGTTGTCCGGATTGCCTTAAACCGGACATGAATCATGCGATTTAGTCTTTAATCGACCAAGGGTTGTCCGGATTAGTAAATCAAACAAAAAGGACAAGTGTTTTCCGGATTGTAAATCCGGATAACTTGTCCGAATAACTTATATTTTATAAATTTTAAGTGTTTAATATTCTAGATATTAATATAGTTTAAAATGTCTATTATTGGGTTTGAGTATGGATTTATAAAAGGGGTATTTTATATCTTTTTAAATAAAGATATATGTTCCTACCAAGCGTGGTGACGTAAGTCTGTTTTGGTTTGGAACGGGATTTTTGGGAAATGTTTCCTACCAAGCGTGGTGACGTAAGTCTGTTTTGGTATGAAATTGGATTTAGGAAAATGTTTCTACCAAGCGTGGTGACGTAAGTCTGTTTTGGTATGAAACTATATTTTGGAAAACCTTCCTACCACGCGTGGTGACATAAGTTTGTTTTGGTATGGAAGTGGATTTTATAAAACGGTTTCTACCAAGCGTGGTGACGTAAGTCTGTTTTGGTATGAAACTTGTTTTAAGTAATAGTTCCCCCAGACGTGGTGACTTTTGTCTGTTCTGGCTTGGAACTGGGAATGGGTACTTTCAGATGTGGTGACTTTTGTCTGTTCTGATAAGTAGCCCTATTTTGATGGAGGAACAAGGGTGGCATATCAAGGAGAGGTATACTTGGAATAAGGGAGGCATTGTCATATGTGGATAATATTATAACTCTTATTATTGTTATTAATTGGATTTAATAACTTTAAGTCATCATTTCTTTGTGATCTGATGAATTAGAGATATTATTCCTATTAGAAACAATAATTTAGATGTTATTGAGAAGGGGAAAATGGTTTGTCATAAAGGGCAAGTATTGCCTTAAATCTTTCTGTTAATATTTCCAAAGGAATGGTCTAATGATTCAAAGAATCTTTGGTTACAATATTTGTTTCATATTGAGAATGTTGGATCCTTAAGCAGATGTATTTTATTAATAGAACTGAGGTTCTTGTGTTTATCCTTTTATACATGTCTTTGAGGACTGCATTATTTGATTACATTACAAATATTTTTGAGCAAAGATACTTTATTATATTTTGGTGTTCATCACCCTGCAATTGCAAATATGAGATTTACTCACTAGACCCTTCTAGTCTAACCCTCATTTTCTGTTTTAAAATTATGCAATGCAGTAATGGCGAGGTCCAGGGATATTAAAGGAAAAGGGAAAATGTGATTATTTTCCTAACCTGTTATCTGCTTTTGAAGATCTGCTTAAGATTGCTTATTTTGAAGATACATGTTGTATTAAGTACATGATTTGTTTTGGAGATTTTTATATGTAGATTTTGTACATATAGGAATCCTTATACTAGTGGGACCTTATGATGTAAACTATATTTCTATGTAATGAAATATGTGTTATATGCAAATGTGGAGTTTGAGGGTGTTACAAATTTATCTCTCTTATGAGTTTCAGTAGCATCTTAATTCTAAGTGTTACTTTATCTTGCATGTTTATTTGTATTATTGACAAATAGGGGGGATAGTTTATCTCATCTATTTGATTTGATAATAATACAAATACATTTGATCCAACACTTAGAATAATTCTTAGTCATAGTATAAGCCTTAGAACTGTTTGGATTTTTGCATACAAATTAGTAACAATCAACATCCATATTTCGTATTCGGATTTGGTATCCGAATGCAATATTCGGTGCTAGTTTTTGGAAACCAAAATGACCCAAATATTTTGTAGCATTTGATTTTATACTTCATTAATTGTCTTCCTAGAATCCAAAGTATATCTTACGTTTCAGAAAGAAAAATAGATAAGGTGTCATACTCCGATTTTTTTTTCTTTCGAGTGCCGTGACATCATTTTTAAAAATTTCAAACATACATAATGTGTTTAACATAATTCATCACATAGTTGCGGAAGCGTAAAATACTTTAACGTAATCAATGCTAATTAAAATATCTAATCAAGCGTGATTCAAACCATAGTCCCATCTTTCTTCATACAACTCGTCTAATGACAATTGGCACATGAGATATATACATGTATAGTATAAGCTAAAAACTTAGTGAATACAATATTGTTTCGTGATCACTTGAAAATATAAACAATGTTTTAATGTATTTTAGTTATTATCTTGCAAGTGAGGCCTCCGCTCATCACTTTTCTTTGCATATGTGGCGTATTCTATGGACGAGGACTCAAAGACCCCGAAATTGCAATCCCTCCTTTCATGTCCAACCCACCCTATACGGACCCTGTACGGTGGATGAATCTTGCCGAATCATAATAGTTGCATACCATTTATTTGCAATAATCAGTCATTAATTTAAATCTCATCGCGGCATGCAATATACATCTCATGCAAGTGACAATATAAATCACATATACATCATCATCATATTTCACATTATACACATACTTGAATATCAAGTCATCATAATCTTTCTCATCAACATCATGTTTCATATCATGCATATACTTGAATATCATATACGTCAATACAATAAAGTTATCATCATATCCATATACACACATCATGCAAATATCATGGATGAAATACTTTGTAATAATCATGTATATATCCCATAAAAATTGCATAATGTACTGACCTTGAATCGTTAGCGTTCGATAGGTCATTTTTCTCGAAACCTACAACCTACATGATAATTCATACCATTCCTAAGCACCTAAGATTATCGTAACTAAACTAATCCTTACCTCCTAACGCTCTTAGCACGACTAACTCTTAACATTTTTTTATTTGTCAACCCTCAATACCTTCATATGTCATTTTTCACTCAAATATTTACTTCAAATATAAATACGACATCGTTATAATATTTCTCGAAGTAAAAGTCGATGCTTAAATATTTTATAAAAATGTGCCATATATTCACATTTTCTTCAAAAATGAATACTTTACCATAATAGCTTGCAACATAAATAATATTTTATTGACCATAACGCAACTTTTGAATTAATTATTTATAGTGATAACAAGTCACACACATATAAATAATGAACAAAACATGACTTTTAGGTTAAAAATAAACGAACACTAGAAATAATGTTTAGATTACCAATTTTTCGAAGTCTAGCGGCATTTCGCTAATCTTGAGAAGCTGAATACCAAAGGTATAGCTTTAACCAATTCCTTAATTTAGGACATTCTTGGTATCTTTCATGAGTCAAGTAATAGAATAATGCTTAAAAGTCTAATCGCAAAGCATAGGGACATTTTGGTAATTTCATAAAGCAAATACTCAAGGTATTGCTATAATACTGATTCTCTAATTGTTAAGTCATTGATAACTCTCAATTTTTAGAGTTATTGGTTGTTCAATACTCGTATTTTATGTCTTTTATGTACCCATTTTACCTCTATCTTATATTTTTGATCTAAAATGTTCTTAAGAGGCGATGGAAGGTCATAGATTTGATTTTGTTCTAAAAACTGTCACCGGTGGACAGTGCCATTGCATTCCCACTTCCTGCCCACTGTGATAATTTTTTTCAAGGCAGATCTAGATAAGGTTAAACACCCTATTTTCTGGGTATTTAAGAGATTTAAAACTAAAGTCCATTCTAGAGATATCACAAAATCTAAAGGGATGGACCTTTTTGTTTAAATGGCTTAAAATATTTTTTCCTTAATTCAAGGGGATGCCCATCCCTCCTTTTGCATCTGACAAGTAAATTTAGAAGATATTGCAAGAAAGTGGAATGAAGTATTTGTTCTAAATTAGGAAGAATGTTTTTTCCCGTTGGATAAAAGGGATGTCCATTTCTCCGTTTATCCTATAAATTGAAGCATTTAATCTCAACTTGATGAGACATCTTTGAAGCATTTACTCAATTGAAGACCTCGAGCAATAGTTAGAGTTTAATTTTTTGTTTTTTCTTCTTATCTTGTACTTAATTTTAGTTACGTTTTTGTCCATTGTCAGTCCAATGTGGCAACAGTTTTAGTTGAATTTCAATCCCAGTATTCCATATTTATTTCTCTACTTCTTCTATGTTTTTTAGTTTTATTATGAGCTAATCACCCCTTTTGGGTGTGGGTGTGAGTCAAACTTAAGACTAGTAGGCACACTTGGGTGTTGCCAATTTTATTAATTCTTAAGCTTGGTCACTTAAAGTCTGGACTTGAACTCAACGTGAATAAACTGATCACTTTAAAGTGTTAATATTAGATCCTTGATCTAGAGATGGACGGATTCAAAATACGGCTTATGTGATGCACAAAGATTTGAGAGAGTCATTGATAATCAAGGAGAGATACGAATTTTGCATGTCTATAGCTAAGGTTCAAATATTAGTCGAGATTTACACTACAAATAGATTTGAGTATAAATCTTCTGACTAGTGGAACTAGATATGTTTTTATCACTTAGCTGATTCAACAAGCTTAAAATATTTGAAAGTAGGAACTTTGTGGACACTCCATGGGTATAATATATGAAAATTAACTTTCGAGATATTGGAGTTTTTATAGAAGTCCCATGAGTCAGTTTTTGACCATCTTGTTCCTACAATCATCTTAAGGAACTTACATCCATACCCATCTCTTAATTTAAAAAGGTTTATTTATTCTTTTAAGTGTTCAACAAAAACTTGATTTTTACTCACAATCGAAACGTGCTCAAGAAGTTCATGAAACTCTCTGATTCTCAGTAGTATTACCCTATGGAAACGATCTTGGTACTATACCACTTTATTACTAAAGCGATCATATTATCGTCATGCATTTGCACTGCCACTGATGGGACTTTATGCCTACTATGTGAACACTTATGACTCATAACTATCAAGTGTTTGGTGCTACTACCGGGAATTGGAACAATTTTTATTCTGTGATATTGGTTTTCATTTGAGCCTTGGTCACTTGTTTCTTCCTTAATGCATTTCTTGTGTTGTATGCGGCGACTAGAACACGGTGAACTTTTACCTCTTGATCTTGAGATTGAAAGAATTATAAATAGATGAAGAACACACCAAAGAACCTTCAATGAAAGTCGAAGACTAAAACTGAAGATTAGTGACTGGCGCGTTCGTGATCTGAAGCGGTAATCCAGTGATTACAACCTGGTCAACATATGTGTGAAGACTGCTAAAGCCTCAACAAATGTTGAAGAGACCTTTAGTGTTATTCCAGCATTCAACAATCAAATGAAGATTGTTGTGCAATATTTCATTGCCTTGTCCTTCCACTCACAAAATACAAACCCATACCCTTTCTAGAGTATAGTACAACACAGAGCCGACTAGTCGATTCTAGTGCCCACCAACTCTACGAAAGGATGTCTGCTGTTGAATAGACAATTGTACTATTCACTATAGCAAATGACAAGCTTTCCTCCTAAAGCTTGACGCATGTTCAAACCTTTTTGATTTGAATTTAATGCAATGGGCAAAAATAGATGAGTGTTCTCTCTATGTAGAGAACACACGCATATACATACACATCTAAGAGAACACTTACGTTTATCTTCAAGCAAGTTAGAATCCCTCTCAGGAATTCTAAAGTTCTTACCCAAGAAGAACATCATTCCTTCTTTATCTTTTCAACAAATCTTTTCTATTTTGCTAAGTATATATGGGTGTAAACTTAGATTGTTTTAGATAATCTGCAAAAATCCGTATTGATCTTTCTCTATCAATTTTTATTTTTAAATATGAAAGTTTTCTGTGTTTGTATTCATCCCCCCTTTCTACAAACTGTTCGTCTAAAACTCCTGTAGACTCGGCTGGGACCAACAAGTGGTATCAGAGCAATGTTTTCTTCTCGTCTTGTTTAGTTGTTTATCTGCATTTTATTATCTCTCTTTCTCTAGACCCTGAAATCCTACATTATATAGAAAATGGACCTTATGTTCCATATGTTATATCTCTGACTGTTCCTGAAACAGCTAAGACTACCGTGATTCCTGAACGGCAGATTCCTAAGCTCCCTTATCAGTGGAGTGAAGAAGACAAGAAGAAGATATCTATAGATACTCATGTGAGATCTATAATAGCTATGTCTCTTTCTGACGAGGTCTAACACTCCGTGATGAAGCTTAGGACCTTGAAAGCATGTGGGACACTCTCTCTGTTCAATATGAAGGTACCTCTCAGGTACAAGAATCGAGGAAGATAAATAAGACAATATGAAAGATTTCTCTATGGAAAGACTGAAACGTTGTCTGAAGTACATCAAAGGTTTAATTGTCTTCTTATTGATTTAAGTACGKTTGGCAGAGAATATTCCAACTCTGAAACTTTGATGAAGTTTCTAGAATGTTTACCAGAATCTTGGGATACATATTCTATGTGTCTCAAGATGTCCAACGATATGTCCTCCCTCTCTCTCAGCTCTTGGGATACATATTCTAAAGCTATCAACACCAATTGTTTCACTCAAAACTGGTCGTTGATCGTTAAGAGGTTCAAGAAGACAGCTTACAAACTCTTCCATAGCAGAAAGTCCTCTCTCAGCTTTCTATACATCTTTAGTTGCATGTGTTTTTTTCTCAATAATCGTGATCAACTAGGAAAGTTCGATCCCAAAGCTGATGAAGGAATCTTTCTTGGATATTTTTTCAGTATCCAAAGCCTTCAAGGTATTCAACAAACGCCGACAGACAATAGAAGAATCTATTCATGTCACCTTTGATGAATCTCAATCAGCTAATTCTAAACACATCCTTTATGATGATGAAGAATTAGAAAACTGGATGTTCTCTAATGCTGAAAAACCTGAAACTTCCTTCAGCAATCTACCTAACGCTGATTCTCCTAAAGACGATGATGATCCACTCATCATTCTAGTTGCAGCTATACCAAAGCAAATCTTCTTCAGAGATCGTTGTAATGCCCATTAGTTGCATTCCTCCTTCTACTTCAAACACTGACCAATCAGTGAATGAAATGCCTTCAGCATATGAACCTCTATTAGTCGCCGAATCTGAGGCTCCTTTAGAAATTATTCCTCTTGATGAAGAATATACAGTTGAAGCCTCATCTTCTGTTCTTGAACCCAAGAAAATCAATGATGTTATCTCAGAACTGAGCTGGGTCATTGCCATGCAAGAGAAGCTCATTGAGTTTGATAGGAACAAAGTATGTCACCTTGTCCTACGTCCATCTAACAAAATTGTGATAGGCACTAAATGGGTTTATCATAACAAGTTAGATGAACAATGTGTGGTAACCTGTAACAAGGCTCGTCTTGTTACTCAGCGTTATAGAAAGAAGAAGGAATCGATTCTAACGAAATCCTTGCACCAATGGCTAGCCTCGAAGCAATTCGACTCTTCCTAGCCTTTGCTAGCCATAGAGACTTCAAAGTCTACCAAATGGATATAAAGAGTGCTTTCCTAAATGGAAAACTCTAAGAGGAAGTTTATGTTGAACAACCTTCAGGGTTTCTTGACCTTAGGTATCCAAACCGTGTCTATCATTTGGATAAAGCTCTTTACGGGTTAAAACAGGCTCCTAGTGCCTGGTATGATATCGTATCCTCGTTTCTCATCTCTGAGAAATTTGTCCATGGAAAGATTGAGCAGACCTTATTTCTTAGGAAAGTTAAAGGTCATATCATTCTAGTTCAAATTTATTTTGATGATATTATTTTTGGTTCCACTAATCTCTCTTCATGTTTTCGGTTTGTTGATCGCATGAAGAAAGAATATCAGATGAGTATGATGGGAGAACTAGCCTACTTCTTAGGTCTCTAAATCAAGCAATCCGATAAAGGTATCTTTATCAGCCAAAGTAAGTATGTCCGTGATATGCTGAAAAAGTTTGATCTTTCTAACAGCTCATCTATGAAAACTCCAATGGCTTCTCCTCTTTCTCTCAACAAGGATCTAAATGGAAAGCTTGTAAATGTAACTTTTTATAATGGAATGATCGGCTCCAAGCTATATCTTACAACTAGTTGACCAAATATCATGTATTCTACTTGTCTATGTACACGATATCAATCTGAACCTACGGAATCCCATCTGATTGCTTTAAAACGTATTTTTTAGATACCTGAAGGGAACTCCTAACTTGGGTCTCTGGTACCCTAAGAGTTCGGTTTTGAACTAATAGGTTACTCGGATAGTGATTTTGCAGGTTGCAAAATTGATAAGGAAAGCCCCACTGGAGGCTGTCAGCTTCTAGGTGGAAAATTGGTGAGCTGGACGAGTAAAAAGCAAAACTGAGTGTCCACATCAACTGCTGAAGCTGAATTCATTGTCGCTTGAAGTTGCTGTGCCCAAATCCTTTGGATGAAAAACCAGCTCAACGAGTACAATCTTCAGTTTTCAAAGATTCCTATCTATTATGATAGCACTAGTGCTATTGCGATTGCAAACAACCCTATTCTTCACTCCAAGACCAAACATATTGAGATTCAATATCATTTTATCAGAGATTATGTTATGAATGGTAATATTGAACTTCACTTTATTCCCACTGATTACCAACTCGTTGACCTTTTCACGAAGCCTCTTGATGAGACAAGATTTAACATCTTGATCAGCGAACTTGGAATGCTAAACGCTGAGGATTAACTTACTTCAGCTATACGCATTAATTAGCAAGTGCAATGATTCAATGTTCTTATTTTATCACTAAACTCTTGAGTGAATATATCTCTTCTCTCTAAGGTATGTATACTCTTTCTTCTTTGTTTCCCATTTGAATCTACCATATCTAACTGAATTTCAATTGCGCTCATATTCATCACTGTAGGAATTGGGTTCAGTGGGGATAGCATTTCTCTCCTGCATGTCCATGGAGTTTTGAAAAATCCAAATATCTCAGAGATAGATAGAGAGGTAGGAATTTATCGAACGAACCCATTCGGCAGGGGGATTCTGAAATTGCGGAGGCTTGGTCTTTAAAACTTAAAAACTATCACTAAAGCTTTTCTTCTTCAGCGATCAAAACATTTTAAAAGTTTGTTTCAATGATTCTTTCTATCGCTGAACATTT
The DNA here is from genome assembly GCF_001531365.2 of Cynara cardunculus var. scolymus. Lineage (NCBI taxonomy): Eukaryota > Viridiplantae > Streptophyta > Magnoliopsida > Asterales > Asteraceae > Cynara > Cynara cardunculus. The sequence continues at coordinate 37,682,750 of NC_037529.1, forward strand.
TAAGTAAGTTTATCTTGTGACAACTCTGCATTGTGGGATTTCAGGTTAGCACTTTATTACAGGATCCTGATTGAAAACTAAGTCTTTTTAGAATTTAAGCCTCGATGACCAGAGATCGTCTTACTTAATTAGTCTGATTAGATCACGTTTCGGCGGGTAGCTAACCAAGTTAGTACATGCAATGCCAAATAAGTTTTGAAATATTTCACATAAAAATAAAGTCAATATTTTCGATTCGTTCTTCTTAAAAATTCAAATTTCCAAAGTTCCAATCTTTTATATTTGGTTGCCAATTATTATTCTGAAAGAGTGGAATTTTTAAAAATCTTTTGTCAAAATTGTTTAGTTTGTTGTAATTATTGGGGTCTTTTATTTTGTAAATAAAAAAAAATCTTTTTGGGCTTGGGCCTTTAGAGGCCAGCCCATTCTTTATATTGAATCCCCATATAAATACCCCTTCCCTTTTGAAAATTCTTCACTTTCCAAATTTCCAGCCATCTCATCATTCTCTCTCTAACTCCATCACTTTCCAACCGATTCCATCTCCTAACAAAGCTCAAGATTTCTGCTGTTCTTGAGACTAGTTTGTAGTCGAGAAAAGGTATGTTTTAGAGTTGTTTACTTCTCTTTTTGATGTCCAAAAGTCTTTATCTTTCTCCCTACTCGACTCTTTGAGTAAGATTTATGGGATTTAAAGAGGAGAGATTATTCATCAAAGACCCGCACGTGTCTTCGTTGGGATGATAATCTGTGACCCAAGTTCTTTAATCTCCAAGAAAGAAAGARAAATTCCTTGCATGTGAGGTCCGATCACATTTTCGGATGATAGGTCTTGCATGCAACTCTAATCGGATTTATCTTTTTGAAAACTTGTTGGAATCGGAACTTATTTTGTTTTCTGGAGTTGTTCAAAGATGATGGTTTTGTGTTAGATTTTTAATTCTTGGAAATGTTAAGCTGCATGCAATCGGTGTTGAAGGCGTGTGGCTCAAGGATTGTGGATTATTCTTGAAAAGAGTGTTAAACCCACTCAAAATCTCTTGGTTTTGGTAATTGACGGCTGTCATCATTGTTTTGGGATGACATTTAATGATGTCATTATTTGGATTTTGGAAGGTTCCCTTTAATAAATAATTAAATCGGCTTTATTTTATAAAAACACTTGATGGCTTTGCATTTAAAACAACTTGAATCTACCTTAGGCAGGAAACCATTAAGTTAATATAGCGCTGATTGGTCTGTCAGGAAATTCGAGCAAGCATAGCAAATCCCTAGAGGAAACACACAGATATTCGCCCATCAAGTGAGTTCTCACGACCCCACTTTTAATGCTTTTTATATTTTCTGGGGGAAAAGCATGAAATTGAGCAAACTTTGCATGTTATGTATTTGAAATATTGGGACTAAAGAACTGTTTAGTCGATGCTTTGATCAAAACCGTTGGGCTAAGGAACTGCTTAGTCAAGTTTTACTTAGAACCTCTTGGGCTAAGGAACTGCTTAGTCGGGTTCATTATGTTTTGTTTTGACAATTGTTTCCACACTTAGAATAAATGCTAAATTGATGCGCTTGAGAGTATATGTTTCCAAATAAAAGTCCCCGTCCGTACACGTTACTTGTTAACTCGGGTACATCCCCGGGCCGTGGTATTGTGGATAGCCGCTATTGTGTTGACAGTCCCACCCAGAAAGGGGTGCACAATTAGGATGTTTTCTAGCCTAATCATGTGGAATTTGGACCACCGCTGAATTAGTGCTTTATCGAGCCGTGGGAACTAAGTAGTGAACGGGCTACTTCTGGTTGTTCGAAAATTAATGGGGCATATTGGTCAGGTAAGGTTCAGTAGCGTCTCAAGTGTTACATCGCCAGGGATTTACATTTATTAAGTGCAAAGAATTCGCATAAGTTTGCTATTACTTGGTTTATGCGTTGAAATGTTTTTTTATGCATGTGAAAACCCGTGAACTCACCAACTCTTTGTAGTTGACCTATTTTCATTTCCATGCTTTTCAGGTTCTAAGTGAGTGGTTTGGATTTTAAAGGAGCATACTTGAGCCAAGATCGATTAAGTCAAATTTTTGATGTAATTGTGAACGTTGTGTAAATTCTAACTCCTGTTATGTCGATGAACCGTTTTGTTTTTGAATCGACTCGAAATAGTGTTATTTATAAACTATTGCTATGACTCGCTTGCCTGTTACATCTCGTGATTCCGCTTTAGCGGGGTGTGACAGATTTGGTATCAGAGCCTCAGTTATAGAGAACGCTGGTTTTCTTTAAAAACCATCGACTATAACCAAAAATTTTCCAAATAATTTTCATGAAATATGAAATCATGTGTTCTAAAGCGGGTTTTTATTGTTACATATCGTTTAAGTAGAGCCTGATCACCTATGCTTAATTTATATGTAATGAGAAAAACTTAATCGATCTAAACAAAGGTATGCTCCAGCAAAAGAAATAATTTTGAAAAGCCTGGATCTTGTTGCACTTTTATGAATATCCGTTTCCCTAGGACTAGAAGCGCTGGTCAAAAGGACCAGAGGCTAAGGAAATTAGAGTTCTTGATTCTCGCTAAGTGTCCATGTAGGACCAGAGGCGCTAGTCAAGAGGACCAGAGGCAAAGGAAATTAGAATGCTCGATTTCTTGTTGGGTGTCCATGTAGGACCAGAGGCGTTGGTCGAGAAGACCAGAGGCGATGGAAGATAGAATGCTTGACTTTAGCCAAATATCCTTGTTGGACCAGAGGCGCTGGTCAAGAAAACCAGAGGTGATGAAAATTCGAGTGCTCGATTCTTGTTGAGTGTCCATGTAAGACCAGAGGCGCTGGTCAAGAAGACCAGAGGCGCTGGCAAAGAGCCAATGAAGAACCAGAGGATCGATGGAAGGATTTCTTAGAATTTCTCTAAGTATAAGATATTGCCACAGAGGCTCTAGTCTCACAATCAGAAGCTCTGGTAAGGGCGAATAGAAGAACCAGAGGATCGATGGAAGGATTTCTTAGAAATTCTCTAAGTATAAGATATTGCCACAGAGGCTCTGGTCTCACAACCAGAAGCTCTGGTCTCACAACCAGAAGCTCTGGTCTCACAACCAAAAGCTCTGATAAGGGCGAATAGAAAAACCAGAGGATCGATGGAAGGATTTCTTAGAATTTCTCTAAGTATTATATTGCCACAGAGGCTCTGGTCTCACAACCAGAAGCTCTGGTAAGGGAGAATAGAAGAAACAAAGGACTGATGGAAGGGTTTGTTAGAAAATCAAGGTATCGATGATGCAACAGAGGCTCTGGTCTCGTAACTAGAAGCCCTGGTAAGTGCACTAAATAGAACCAGAAGCTCTGGTCTTGCTACCAGAATCTCTGGTAAGTGTATTAGGTCGATGAAGGTAAGATCTATAAATATTTTTAGTATAAGGAGTAAGTCAGTCATTGATAGGATGGAGTTCCATTGGATTATCAGAAAAAAGATGGATAAGAATTCCTTTTCTAAGGAATCTAGGGCAACCAGAAGCTCTGATCTCACGACCAGAAGCTCTGTTAGTATAACCAGAGGTTTAACCAGAGGATATAGTCTGCTTGTCATRACTTAGTTTTATTTAGAAGCTTCTATTGAATCACTAAGCTTATGATAAAGGATGCACCTTAGTAATTAAGATTGTTCATGTCACAGATCTCGGCAATGTCTTCTGATCCGAGTGAATATTCTTCCGATGATTCCGGATATGTATTTGGTCGCTCCAGAAGGAACTCAAACCGCAACGAAGAGGTGGACCCGTATGACCAGGATACGGCTTCAAGTGATGCTGCTGCCACACCACAAGTGTCCTACCTMCCCCCGACGGAGCCAGTACCTGACATTCCGCCACAAACCTATCACGGTCCAAGAACCAGGGTCACGCCCAGAAAGAGTGTCCCACTGCCACAGAGGGTAACATTTGAAAACCCACAGAGGGTCGTAGGGGAGTCATCCCGCCCCCATGAAGGGAGTAGAATGACTCAGATTGTGACCGGAATACCTGCGTCTTACCCTCAAGGGATGAATCCAACGGAAAGAGAGTGGGCAAGAAGGATTGCAGCGGACACACAAGTACACAAGACTCGACTGAGTTATTAACATCACATCCTCAACAACCTATCCGATGTAATGGAAGCACATCATGAGAGCCTAATAAGGAACAGAGAGGCTACTGCTGCAGCCCGACGTGAAATTAGGAGGTTGTATAAATGGTTGTTTGTTTGTAGCATGATGATGCTAGCATTAGGAATAGTCATAGGATGGATGTTGATCTAGAAGAAAAGTTGAATTAGGATACTCTTTTGTTCAGACGTTAGAGATCTTTTCTTGTACTCATCATCCAATTTCAATGCATGGGCACCTATTGAAGAATGCATATTATGCCAATTTAATGTACAAATAAGTTTACTTTATTTTGGTGTTGGTATTTCCTGATTATTTTCCCTGAGAAGAACACTTTTTGGATACCATAGAAATATCTGGGATGCTATTACCCTTGCTCTGCCATCAAACTTACGAATTCCATTCTGATTAGGATCCAAAGAAATGCCGCCAAGAAGGGAGAACCCCCATATAGCGCAACTCGTATCTGACCAACTTATTGCCGCACTTCCCAATATAGTCAGCCAAGTGGCTGCTGGACTGAATGCCAACCAAACTTCAAACTCTGAGCCTAGACCTCCGCGAGAATGTACTTATAAGACTTTCAGAGCTTGTAACCCCAAGTAATTTAATGGAACCAAAGGAGCGGTAGGATTACTATCGTGGCTAGAGAGCGTGGAATCCGTTCTGCACATTAGCAAATGCACCAAAGGGAATAAAGTAGAGTACGCAGCGTGCCTATTGCAAGGAAGGGCGCTCACTTGGTGAACACTCTAGTGCAAACCAGAGGCCGAGAAGCGGCTAATCGAATTTCCTGGGAGGAGTTTAAGAAGTTGTTAAAAGACGAATACTGTCCGAGGAGTGAACTCCAAAAGTTG
>NC_037529.1:37688222-37690318 GCF_001531365.2 Cynara cardunculus var. scolymus
TTATGTTTTGAGTGTGGAAGCCCAGACCATATAAGGAATGATTGCCCAAAACAGAAAACGGGGGCAAATGCAAACCAGAATCGGCAGATTAGTGCGAGTAATTCAGGAAGTCAGGCTCGAGGCAGAGCTTTTGAATTGGGAGCCAGGGAAGCCAGAGAGGATCCCAATGTAGTTTCAAGTACGTTTCCTCTGAATAATGAATTTGCATTGATTTTATTTTACTCTGGGGCGGACAGAAGTTTTGTGTCACTAGACTTTAAGCAGAGAATTAACTTAAAACCCTAGAAATTGAGAGAAGCCTTCATAATCGAGTTTGCCAATGGCCAGGAATTCAAGGCTAGAAATGTAATTTTGAATTGCACTCTGAACTTAGCTAATAAGGATTTTAATATAGACCTTATACCGATCGAGCTAGGAAGTTTTGATGTAATTGTAGGAATGGATTGGCTATCCAAAAATCAAGCTGAAATCGTTTGTTTAGAAAAACTTATTTGAATTCCTCAAGAGGGAATGGGACCAATTGTGGTCCAGGGAGATAAGCTAGACCGAATGTTTAAGCTGGTATCCTGCATGAAGATCCAGACGTATTTGAGGAAGAATTACACTGCGTACCTGGCCCATGTGATTGATGGAAGGATCAAGTAGAATAAGGTTGAGGACGTACCGGTAGTTCGAGAATTTCTCGATGTTTTCCCTAAGGAATTACCAGGCCTGCCCCCACAGAGACAAGTCGAGTTCGGTATCGACTTAATTCTTGGAGCTGCCCCTGTAGCAAACGCGCCATACCGCTTGGCACCCTTGGAAATGCAAGAGATGTCGACCCAATTCCAGGAGCTGCTAGACAAAGGATTCATTAGACCAAGTTACTCACCCTGGGGAGCACCGGTACTATTTGTCAAAAAGAAGGATGAGTCAATGCGAATGTGCATAGACTATAGGGAGCTCAATAAGCTAACCATCAATAATAGATACCCTCTCCCTAGAATCGATGACCTATTCGATCAACTTCAAGGGGCAGCCTATTTTTCCAAAATTGACTTACGATCCGGGTATCACCAGGTGAGGGTTCGGGAAGAGGACATTCCCAAGACAGCCTTCAGGACCCAGTACGGCCATTATGAATTCATGGTTATGCCATTCGGGCTAACCAATGGACCAGCCGTCTCCATGGACTTAATGAATAGGATTTGTAGACCDTATCTGGATAAATTCGTAATCGTCTTCATAGACGACATACTAATTTATTCAAGAAGCCGAGAGGACCATGAGCGACATCTAAGGGTGATTTTAGAAGTACTCCGAAATGAGAAGCTGTATGCCAAATTTTCCAAGTGTGAATTCTGGTTACAGGAAGTTCAGTTTCTGGGCCTTGTAGTTAACAAGAGAGGAATTCAGGTGGATCCTGCCAAAATTGAGGCTATTAGAAATTGGGAAGCCCCGAGAACCCCTACAGAGATCCGCCAGTTTCTTGGGTTAGCAGGCTATTACCGGTGATTCATCGCAAATTTTTCAAAAATTGCACAGCCGCTCACTGCTTTAACCTAAAAGGATAAGAAGTTCATTTGGAGTGAGAAGTAAGAGGTAGCCTTTGAAACTCTCAAACAGAAGCTGTGCAATGCACCCATCTTATCTCTACCTGAGGGTTCAAAAAACTTCGTAGTCTTTTGTGATGCTTCACATCAAGGGTTAGGTGGTGGATTGATGCAGAAAGATAAAGTCATTGCCTATGCCTTGAGACAACTGAAAGTGCATGAAAAGAATTATACTACGCACGACCTTGAGTTGGGAGCAGTGGTATTTGCACTTAAAATATGGAGGCACTATCTCTATGGCGCAAAATGCACCATCTATACTGATCATAAAAGCCTCCAACACATCCTCAAGCAGAAAAGGTTGAATATGAAGCAAAGAAGGTGGGTTGAATTGCTTGGTGATTATGATTGTGAGATCAAATACCATCCAGGCAAAGCCAATCTTGTGGCCGATGCTTTGAGCCGAAAGGGAGGAATAAAACCGTCAAGAGTAAGAGCTTTGGGAGTCTTGGTGAATACCAGTTTGAAGGCCCAAATTCTGGAGGATCAAAAAGAAGCTCTAAG
>NC_037529.1:37690866-37692512 GCF_001531365.2 Cynara cardunculus var. scolymus
TAGAATTCCAGAAAGGCGATAAAGTTTTCTTAAAGGTCTCACCATGGAAAGGAGTGATGCGTTTTGGAAAGAGAGACAAGCTAGGCCCTCGTTATATTGGCCCTTTCGAAATAGCAGAAAGGATTGGACCAGTGGCATATAAGTTAGATTTGCCCCTGGAGTTAAGCACTATTCATGATACATTCCATGTATCGAATCTCAAAAGATGCCTAACAGATGAAACTCAAGTAATGCCACTAGAAGACGTGCAAGTTAACGATCAACTGCATTTCGTTGAGAAACCCATAGAGATCATGGATAGAGAAGTTAAGCAGTTGAGGCGTAACAGGATTCCCATAGTAGAAGTCCATTGGGACTCCAAGCGTGGACCGGAGTACACAAGTGAAAGGGAAGATTTCATGAAAAACAAGTATCCCCACCTGTTCTAAAGGCCATCCATGACTTTAGACTTGATGATTAAATTTTGGGACGAAATTTTTTTGGCTTGGGGAGACTGTGACAACTCTGCATTGTGGGATTTCAGGTTAGCACTTTATTACAGGATCCTGATTGAAAACTAAGTCTTTTTAGAATTTAAGCCTCGATGACCAGAGATCGTCTTACTTAATTAGTCTGATTAGATCACGTTTCGGCGGGTAGCTAACCAAGTTAGTACGTGCAATGCCAAATATGTTTTGAAATATTTCACATAAAAATAAAGTCGATATTTTCGATTCGTTCTTCTTAAAAATTCAAATTTCCAAAGTTCCAATCTTTTATATTTGGTTGCCAATTATTATTCTGAAAGAGTGGAGTTTTTAAAAATCTTTTKTCAAAATTGTTTAGTTTGTTGTAATTATTGGGGTCTTTTATTTTGTAAATAAAAAAAATCTTTTTGGGCTTGGGCCTTTAGAGGTCAGCCCATTCTTTATGTTGAATCCCCATATAAATACCCCTTCCCTTTTGAAAATTCTTCACTTTCCAAATTTCCAGCCATCTCATCCTTCTCTCTCTAACTCCATCACTTTCCAACCGATTCCATCTCCTAGCAAAACTCAAGATTTCTGTTGTTCTTGAGACTAGTTCGTAGTCGAGAAAAGGTATGTTTTAGAGCTGTTTACTTCTCTTTTTGATGTCCAAAAGTCTTTATCTTTCTCCCTACTCGACTCTTTGAGTAAGATTTATGGGATTTAAAGTAGAGAGATTATTCATCAAAGACCCGCATGTGTCTTCGTTGGGATGATAATTCGAGACCCAAGTTCTTTAATCTCCAAGAAAGAAAGAAAAATTCCTTGCATATGAGGTTCGATCACATTTTCGGATGATAGGACTTGCATGCAACTCTAATCGGATTTATCCYTTTGAAAACTTGTTGGAATCGGAACTTATTTTGTTTTCTGGAGTTGTTCAAAGATGACGGTTTTGTGTTAGATTTTTAATTCTTGGAAATGTTGAGCTGCATGCAATCGGTGTTGAAGGCGTGTGGCTCCAGGATTGTGGATTATTCTTGAAAAGAGTGTTAAACCCACTCAAAATCTCTTGGTTTTGGTAATTGACGGCTGTCATCATTGTTTTGGGATGACATTTAATGATGTCATTATTTGGATTTTGGAAGGTTCCCTTTAATAAATAATTAAATCGGCTTTATTTTATAAAAACACTTGATG
>NC_037529.1:37693012-37706151 GCF_001531365.2 Cynara cardunculus var. scolymus
AGAAAGGGGTGCACAATTACCTATGTTTTCTAGCCTAATCATGTGGAATTTGGACCACCGCTGAATTAGTGCTTTATCGAACCGTGGGACCTAAATAGTGAACGGGCAACTTCTAGTTGTTCGAAAATTAATGGGGCATATTGGTTAGGTAAGGCTCAGTAGCGTCTCAAGTGTTACATCGCGAGGGATTTACATTTATTAAGTGCAAAGAATTCACATAAGTTTGCTATTACTTGGTTTATGCATTGAAATGTTTTTTTATGCATGTGAAAACCCGTGAACTCACCAACTCTTTGAAGTTGACCTGTTTTCATTTCCATGCTTTTCAAGTTCTAAGTGAGTGGTTTGGATTTTAAAGGAGCATACTTGACCCAAGATCGATTAAGTCAAGTTTTTGATGTAATTGTGAACGTTGTGTAAATTTTAACTCCTGTTATGTCGATGAACCATTTTGTTTTTGAATCGACTCGAAATAGTGTTATTTATAAACTGTTGCTATGACTCGCTTGCCTGTTACATCTCGTGATTCCGCTTTAGCGGGGTGTGACATATCTCTCCACTATACTTATCTTATCTTAAAATCAAAATGATCACTAAACCTTTTTTCATTCAGTGATTCGAAAGTTTTTAAAAGATAGTTTCAGTGTTTTCTCTTATCATTGAATCTTTTATGAAAATATATCCTTCTAGGATATTTTTCTTTCTTAAAAAAACCATCACTGAAGCTTTTCTTTTTCTGTTATCAAATGTTTTAAAAGATATTTTCATTCAGTGATTCTTCTTATCACTGAACGTTTTCAAAACCCTTTCATATTCTTAAGAAAGTGGCTCTTGAATTTCTTAAAACCTTTTTGTTGTAAAATAAATAGAAAATGAAACATTTTATGATGACTTTTTTATTTTAACAATACAATTTTTTTAGATGCGCGTACCATTATGACACACGCGACCCCTCAAAATTCCATCCAATCATGGGTGAGAACGTGCTACTTTTTCATCATTGCACAACTTTAAAAGTTGTATTTTCTTCTCTCATCATTCTATTTATCTCTCCTCCTACCTATTAATATGAGACTTATCCTCTCATTTTTACCTCATGCTCTCAAATACTATAGTCGTCCTAAAAGATTTGCAAGCAAGAACTAAGAACGCTCAAAACCCTTCAACATTTTCTCCTAAGTCTCAAAGGTTGATATCCTTTCTTTTCTATTTGATCTGTTCTTCTTCTTTTATGAAACTGTTTGTCTATTTAAGAACTTGTTCTCTTAAACTACAAACATAAAGATTATTAACATATTCTTCTACTTGGTTATAATCTAAGGTTTCAAAACACTTATTCTTCTTGAAAAATCCTAATATTTTCTTTATGGATTTTTCAAAAGAAGTTTTATTGTTCTAAAACTTAATACTTATCTTGTACTACCAACAAATCTATTATTTCTTATTTCTTACTTATAACAGAAAATAGCTGCCAAAAACGTAAACTTTTTGATCGACGACGTATCCTTCAAACCAAACAATCATGTGGCTTTGTTGGACATCCCGGCGAACAAATCTTATTACGAGGAAGTCGCTATTCTCGTCAGGAACTCTCCCATCTCCTATGCTCTCACTCATGAACCTATCATGATGAAGGAAGTCCTTTAGCAGTTCTTCCTAACTGCTAAAGTTGTTCAAGACATTGACAAGAATGGTCAACAGGTGGAGAAAATCTCTTTCACCTTCAACCGCATGACTATCAGCTTTGGCGTTACAACGCTAAGGCATGCCCTTCATTTCCCAAAGGGTCCCTACGTCAGTGATCCTTCTATTGAAATCATCATTTCTTGCCTTGATGATATTGGCTACGTCTGGCCAACGAAAAAAAGACTCCAATGATCTCCTCAAGTCGTTGTCGAAGATTGAGAAGAACTGCATGTCTGCGGTCTGGCAGTACTTGTTTTCCCATTTCATTCAATGTATGGGAGGCAAGACTGGTGGCCAAGTTCAAGTTTCCAGGATCGCGCTCAACATTGGTGTATCTGTCATACGCCAGCACCCGATCAACTTTGCTGCTGTGATCTGCGAAGATCTGGTGTTGAAGTTGAACAAGCGCTAGAGGGAGATGGTAGTACCCTACACCAGGTTCCTGTCCATAGTGTTTGCCAAGATATTTGGCAACAACTACTCCACTGAAGGTAACCTTCCCATCTTCAAGCTTGGATCTAGAATTCTGGATCATAAGCTGAGAAATGAAGACATTGCACTCTCAGCATTTGTGCATGCATTTTCTTCATCTTCTCCAATTGGGATTGTATTTCCTTCTTCCTTTTCCCCATTGGTCAAAACTAAGGAAAACCTCCCGATGTTTATCCCAACCACCACCTCCCTTTCTTCCAAACGTCCCTCATCTCAACCCACTCTTGGTTCTCCATCGAGGGCCAAGAAAGCCAAAACAGGGATACCCACGTCTCTGGCTGTTACCTCTCAGAAGGTTTCAGCTATTGAAACTAGCCTTACCCCCAGGCACTTTTAGCTTCATCTCTTCCAATCATTTTAGTGATTTCTACAATCACTGTCGTACCTGTGGCTCCAATCCCAACTGCCTCAGTGACCCAAATCACTGAAGGTGTGAAATATCAACATAATCAGCGACTGTCCTCCCTGATGATGAAGCACCCACCACAAGACCTGAGGTTGCTCCTCTCGATGCATCTTAGTATATGGACGTCTATTCTCTTGAAAGCAACCTGGAGAGAACCAGCATCAATCCTTCAGATGGTGCTAATGAACCCTCATGTAGTCCTCTATCCTATCCCTTTATTTCTTCTAACCCTAAGCTATCTTATTCTCAACATTTTTCTTTTCATGTCCTTCCGACGAATGAACGCCAGCCATGGAAGAAGAATACAACATGGCTGACGACGTGAAGCTGATACTCCCCACTATGGAGACTGTCCTTATTAAAATGGATGAAGTCCATAAGGGCATGCCTCTCGGGGCTGAAATTCACCTCTCAACTATCAAAGCTTAAGCTCAAGAGTTCAAAGAACAACTTTCTTTGGTGCAAGCAACTGTATGCACCAATGCTGAGGCCATCTTCGCTCTAACCAGCAAGGCCGATGAAGATAATGCCTGGCTTACCAGGCATGGTGAGCTGATGCAATAGATACTGGAGCTCCTACATCGTCATTCACAATGATGGATCGCCTCCAGCTGGATCAGACTCTTGAGTGCAGCATACTTCAAGCCAGAACGCTGACAAAGCTTGAAGGGATGGTGGACATATTAACAAGAACTCTTGATAACTTCTTTGATTATCATGTTGATGACAAAGAGGGGGAGACAGAGTTAAATGTTGTTGCTGTTGCTATCCCAATGACTCAAACTAAAGTTGAAGCTCTTAGAGCCAAAGCTAATGAAGTTGAGGTTGTTGATGAAAACTCAACTTGCCATGAAGCTCTTGAAGCAGAGGTCGTTGATGAAACCGTTAGAGCTAATGCTGAAGCTCGTGATGAAAAACTTCATATCACCTCTGCAGCTGATGTTGGTGATAAGGAAAATGATGATGAAGACGATGATTCTTCTCCTTCCTGATGCTGGAAAGGATCTTGGTGATGATGATGATGAAGACAACGATGAAGACGACGATGAAGACGACGATGATGACGACTTCACCATTCAGTAGCAGAAACCCGCAAGTGCCATGAATGGAGTCTTTCTCAGGGATTATGCACCCTAGGGGGAGAAAGAGAAAGAGAAAGAGAAGGAGACTTCTGAGAAGAACCAGAACACCAAATCAAAAGACAAAGGTGTTGCTGAAGAAGGAAATCTCAAGGTACTCTTCAAACCTCTCATGCCTTTAAGTACTGAATCTTTCATGTTTGCTATCGTTACTTCTTTATGTCAATTTTCTTCCATCCCCTCTACTACCTGCGGTCGGCTAGAGGAGAGGGTATCTGAAAACCCAGCCTACAGCGTTCTTACCGACGAGCAGATGTCTAAGCTGAAGGAGTCATTTGACCAAACTAGAGTAAAAATCCCTCTACGTACCTCTAGTTATGGTGAGTTTGACTTCCTATCTGAAGCTAAAAGACTCGAGGCACTCAAGGCTGAGGAAGAACTCAAACTTCAATGACAACAGACTGAGGATAGCATAAAGCTGGCCAAGTCTCATGCTTCTCAAGTTCTTTCAAAGAAAAGTCTAAAAAGATGGTGAATGTTGTCAAGGCCCAGGCTAAGTTGCTTTCCATTGTAGAAGTTGAGCATGAAAAGGTGATGAAGATGGTCCATCGAGATAGAAAATGGAGTGAAGATCGTCTGAACAAGAGAATCAGTCCTCACCCTATTTCAAATGTCACAATCAATGCACTGATGAAAGATGGTGGTGTTCTAGTCTCAATGCTCATCATCAGAGACAACTTAATGCTGTCATGGAGTATCCTTCCTACTTAGGTCAGTATGGCTACAGTGAATGGCCGGAGATCCGCCAAGCCATTCGGCGCTCAAAGTCAAGGCACAAGCCGATTATTGTAGACATCATTAGCGAGCTGATCAAGAAGATGTCAAAATGCGTCGTTGTACCTACAAAGCCATCACTAAAGAATGGTGGAAGAAAAAAACCTTCAAGTCCTAATGATGGATCAACCCTGAGGAATGGACATGAAACAAAGTTCTCCTTAGACAAAGTCCTGAAGGATTCGAAGAAGCCAAACATCTCAATGTTGAACCTCTACATGCCAACGAAGGGTCCTTACATACCTAACACTATGCTTCTAAAGCCTGAGTTAGGATTTATTTTCCTTGACTATGAAGGCGAATATAGCTTCCATAGAGTGTCTAAGCTAAATATTTGTCCTATGGAACATCTTGCTTATATCAGATATTGGTTGGACAATGATTTATATGGTAAAATGATAGACCGCAAGATTAGAAGAGAATTTCCACAACAAAAGGAGCTTGGAGAAGAAGTACCTGGCTATATCGAATTCAGCGACCTAGATTAGTTATGAAACTCTGTCTTGTAATTTTGTCTTTCATTGTATGTCTTTTGTATCTATGTCATAACTTTCAGTGTACAACTTATATTTTGTAAGTCTAGAAATGTACTGACTGAAACACTTGTAATTTTTCTTTGATATAATATAATTATTTCATCAGCATCACTGAAAAAGATCCCTAAAAAAAGTAATAGGGACACATGTCTATGAGTTCTAGTATTCTCTTACAGTCACAGTCACAGTCACAGTCACTTGTAATTTTCCTTTGAATAAATATAAGTATTTCATCAGGATCACTGAAAAAGATCCCTAAAAAGAGTAATAGGGACACATGTATATGAGTTCCAGTATTCTCTTACACATGTCATAACTTTCAGTGTACAACTTATATTTTGTAAGTCTAGAAATGTACTGACTGAAACACTTGTAATTTTCCTTTGAATTAATATAAGTATTTCATCAGCATCACTGAAAAAGATCCCTAAAAAGAGTAATAGGGACACATGTCTATGAGTTCCAGTATTCTCTTACAGTCACTGACTCTCTAGTCAATGAAAATGCTTTCAGTTTCAGTTTCTCTTCTTGTACTTTTTCTTAAACTTGTAACTCAATAAAACTTATAAAGTAAATATTGATTCATTGAAAAAAATATCCCAAAATAGTTAAAAAGGACATGTACGTTATATATAACTTTTTCTTACTATTAATTATTAAGGCAATTTTCTTTATGTTGCTTTGTCATCATCAAACAGGGTGAGATTGTTGATCATCTCTCACTGATTTGATGATAATCCTTTTTACCTTTCGAAGTATTATGTTTCTGTTCTTTCAGTTTCAGCGATCATCACTGAGTTTGTTTAGTAATCGCTGAAACATATATTGTAAATCCTACAGCGACAACGATACTTCAAGAAGACAAAACTCACACCAAAGAACCTTCAGTGAAAGTCGAAGATTGAAACTGAAGATTAGTGACTGGCGCGTTTGTGATCTGCAGCGGTAATTCAATGATTACAACCTGGTCAACATATGTGTGAAGGCTGCTCAAGCCTCAGCGAATACTGAAGAGACCTTCAGTGTTATTCCAGCATTCAGCAATCAAATGAAGGTTGTTGTGCAAGATTGTTTTTGTCCTATCCTTCCACACACAAAGGAAAAACCCATACCCTTTATAAAGAATAGTACAACACAGAGCCGACTAATCGACTCTAGGTCCCACCAACTCTACGAAAGAATGTCTGCTCTTGAATAGACAATTGTACTATTCATTGTAGCGAATGACAAGCTTTCCTCCTAAAGCTTGACGCATGTTCAAACCGTTCTGATTTGCATTTAATGGAATGGGTATAAATAGATGAGTGCTCCTATGCAAAGAACACACGTATATAAGCACACATCTCACAGAACACTTACGCTTATCTTCAAGCAAGTTAGAATCCCTCTCAAGAATTCTAAAGTTCTAACCCAAGAAGAACATATTTCCTTCTTTATCTTTTCAACAAATCTTTTCTATTTTGCAAAGTATATATGTGTGTAAACTTAAATTGTTTTAGATTGGTTATCTTTACCTTGTCTATTTCCGCCAACAATCTGCAAAAATCTGTATTGATCTTTCTCTATCAATAAATTTTTTTTAAATACGAATTTTTTTTGTGTTTGTATTCATCCCCCCCCCCTTCTACAAACCGTTCGTCTAAAACTCTTGTAGACCCGACTGGGACCAACAGTAATGCTCCAAATGATCCAAACATTGGGTCAGTTTAGGGGTTGCCGTCTTAGGATCCGCTCTCTCACTTAAAATCATTTTTAGAAATGACATCTAATTTTCGTATTCTTGGAGTTACCGAAGATGCCTTACAGTGATGTTCTTCATTTATACATTAAAATATAGAGCAAGAGCATGGCTAAATGCTTAACAACGAAAATCAAGTTTTACTTGGACAAAATCGGCTGAAATTTTTCTAAAGAAATATTTTCCTCCTACGAGGAATGTAAAATTTAGAAAAGAGATTTTAATGTTTAGTCAAGAAGAAGATGAAGGGCTTCAGATGCATGGGTGAGATTCATGGATCTTCTTCGAAAATGTCTTCATCATGGAATTCCTCATCACATCTAATTGGAAACATTTTATAATGGAATCTCCAATGCCGCTAAAATTGTTCTTGATGCTACGGCCGGTGGCGCTTTCATTTATAAAATTTATAACGAATGATATGATATTTTAGAAAAAGTTCCTACGCTCACCAGTTCGAAACTTGCCGATTTAGCTAGAAAGAAGAAGAAATAAAATCCATACTCAAATCTATTTGTGATTGGAATAACCATCACTTAATCCTTAGCTAAATACATACAAAATTCGCATCTCTACGTAATTATCAAAGACTCTCTCGAGTTCTTTGTGCATCCCTTAAGCCGTATTTCGGATCCGACCATCTTTGGGTCTAAGATCTAATATTAACACTTCAAAGTGATCGGCTTTATCCACGTCGAGTTTAATTGCCATCTTAAGTGACCAAGTTTATGAAGTGGTAATGAGTAAAAACACCCAAATATTGTATAAAAATCCTAAGTTAAACTCACACCCACACCCATACGAGTAAATTAGCTGGTAATAGACATAATAAACATAGTACAAGATATTATATAAGACTGAAATGTAACAATTATTAACACTAAAAACGTATTACAACTTCACTACAAGAAAATAAAATGCTAATCTACAACTAAGAGAAAAAGAGAAGAACTTTAGCTAAAATACTTCTAAGGATGATAAAGGGATGACAAAAGAGATAGATGATGGATCATCTTCAAATGAGCCCCAAGGCCTCTTTATATAGGGGGAATGGATAAGGATAAAGTCTTTATCCAAAATAAAATAAGTACAAATAAACCTTCGGGAAAAGACCATTAAATAAAAACCTAAAATAATATAAAGGTACAACTCTACAGCCAACTACAGCTGGAGAAAATCTCTGGGCAAGATCTTTAAGCAATCCATCCTGCAAAAAGCAGAAACCAACAAAAATCGTGAACATCCCATAGTGGTGACATAGTGAGCAGTTGCTAGAAAATGCAGGTTTTCGAAATAAAGTTTTATCCTTTGTGTTTCATCATCTTTTTAAAACATTTAGAATAAATGGGGAAAAAACAAGGAAATTGGGTATTTTATAATTGCAAAAATGGAGAAAATAAATAAGAAATAACTCTAAAAAATGAGAGTTATCACCCCCCAAACTTGAGACATTATTTGTCCTCAAGTAACGAAAATGAGAAGAATATGAACAAAAAGGAATGAGAAAGCGCAAAACTTACGCAGACGTGTTGAAATCGTCAAGCTCAGATGTTGTACGACTTCTTTTCTTTGATCTTCGAGACACAAAAATTAATCGGTAGGGCTTTATAGTGTTAGTGTATCACATCTATTTGTTGTATTTTTGACATTTCTAGGAACCCAATAAATGGTTTTTCACTGATCTTTGGGTTAAAGCATTTTGATTTACTTTTTTGTGTCTTCCAATTTTTAGAAGACATTTGGTACATCAATTTTTTATAACACTTTGGAGCACATACTTCCCCAAACTTAAACCGAACAATGTCCATTGTAGAACCGGGTTAAAGTGTTTGGCTTGGTAACTAGGGGAAGTGTTTTGGCCAAAATGAAAGACAACCTACGTTCTTTTAATTTTTGCAAACCCAAAAGAACTAATCTAGGAAATCGTACCTGCAAAATAGTGAATATGCTAACGAGATCACAAAAATATCAACACTCAATATTTCCTAACAAAAGATTAAAGTAGCAAGCGACAAAAATATCGAGATAAATCATCAACAACTGCGTTATATGAAAACAACAGACGCGGTTGGACAAAGTAGAAAATACCCACAAAAGCAATACTAAAGTTTCAAAAGTAATGATGAAACACCGAAGATGAAATTAATCCAATTTACCCATGTCACTTCGACTAGCCGAAGTCTGCCCCATAGCATATGTAGTGAAAGTCCGACAAATTTTGGGAAGGAGAACTTGTGGAGGACAAAGACCTCCTGGAAAACGTGGCAAATTAGCAGCCATCATTACATTCTTGGAAAAAAGAAACTTGCTGACAACATGATTTCGATCGCGCGTATATGTCCAGAATTTCTCGGAATAAGCAGCCAAACCAGCAACTTTGTCTTCAACTTGGGTGATCCGTTCGGTGATTTTAGTCAAGGCATCAACAATCGCTCCAATCTTCTTATTGCATTCTTCCCATTGGCCATCCATTAAAGATAGCCAAACTTCTGAACTGTACCCGGTAGCCGTAGGTGGTACCGGAGGAATATCAGAAGTGATTGGAGGGACAGCTGTAGATGGTCGAGAAGCATGAACAAAAAGCATCGTCGGACAGTCGGGGGATGTTTGCAGCAGGTCCAAACGTGGTCTGTTGTCCAGTAGCATCATCCACCAAATCATCATTCTCGCATGCCAGTTTGTGCATGCGATTAACAGTTCCTTGGTCAAGTAAAGAATGACTGAAGGAAATCACATCATGCTCAGAAACTAGCACTTTTGCGGCTGTTAGCAACATCGTAATCAATTCTGGAAAAATCAAATGAGAACTAGCACGCACCATGGCGGTTAGTATGGTGGAATATGCAAGAGAACCCACATCAATCGGTAATTCCTTGAGAATGTAGTAAACCAGAATGCACTTTGCTTGTGATAGGGTACATTCATGCATGGATGGCATGATGTTGTGCCAAACAAATTGAAACCATAAGGCCGCTTCTAAAGTTAAGTAACCCGACATGAGGATCTTCTTCCGGTTGTTGTGTGACCAGCCGTGTCCGGGCAAAGGAAGTGCCTTGGCAATGCCATCCTCAAGCACATTCATACCACTATCAATAAATTATCGATATGAATATATAAACGGGGTAGTGAGTCCGAGCACCGAATTGAGTTTCTGGGTTGTCCAATTGAATTGTATTCCTCGAATGACAATAATGTCATTTTTGGAACTCCCAATGGCGGCAAAAAATTTCTTGACTAAAGTTTTGTTAATCTTACACGGGATTGATATCATGTGTTCCCAATGGTGGGCAAGCAAGTGGTGTTTGACAGACATAAGTTTATCGCTCAATTTTGGGTTGAAAATGCACTCAAATAAGAACCGATTATTGCTTATAAGCTGAAATCGCTCATCATAGGTTGGAGAGATACCTCGAGTCCATGAAACGGGGGTGTAACCGTGAGAGAGATGAAATGGCGGTGTAACCGCGAGAGAGATGAAATGGCGGTGTAACCGCGAGAGAGAGAGAGAGAGAGATGAAATGGCGGTGTAACCGCGAGAGAGAAAGATGTAATGGCGGTGTAATCGCGAGAGACATATATAAGTTTATGTGTCAGAACAGGTTTGATTCTGAACTGATTGTTTGGAAAGTATATTGTTCGTTTGAGAATTATACACTCACTAGACTTTTTTGGTCTAACGCTCAGTTGTTGGACTAACATGTTTTGCAGGTCATCATACCTCGCAAGATAAAGGCAATAGAAAACTTTAGAATGTATGACGTTTAGTTATTCAAAATGTATACCAAGAAAGTATTTTGTTAATCTGTAGTTTGTAAATGATGTTATATTTTATGTTATGAGTATGATGATTGGGATTATCGGTACATAGAATATGTGGGTTGTTACAGTTGGTATCAGAGCCTTAGTTTAAGGGATCTGGGTATTTGCGAAATACTTAGACTTAAACTAGAGGTGTGGAAAGTTACGATAATAGGTTTCACTGGGTCTATGAATATGGGAATATGTTATAGCTGAACCTATTATGAGGAAGATAGATTATATGACTGATATATCTGAGTTAAGAATAGACATGAGGATAAATGTATTATTATATTGTGATTATGAGAATAATCATGTGTGTTTAAATGTGACAAAAAAATCCATATACTGAGAAATGGCAKATAATCCCAATCAATCAGAAAGGACCTCTACTGGTTATGGAAGAGGTCAGGGAAGAAGAAACGTAACACAAGGAGAGGGCCCGAAAAATGTGATGACGATAGAAATGCGAAGTCGTAGTAAGGGTCGAGGAAGAGGTAGAGGTATTAGACAAGAACATGAACTGTCAGCTCAAGAAAGTTCAATGTCTGGGCATGGAAGAGGAAGAGCAACGGGTAGACACAATGTTCCTGATCCCGGGTTTATTACCCAAGAAATGTTGGCTACAGAATTGGGAAAATTTCAAGAAAGTTTGGTGAGTTTGTTGGGGCGTACAACCCAAAATAATCCAAAAGTGGTAAGAAATCCTGAATATCAGGAGGAAGCCGGAGCTAGTACACCGGTAACTGATACATCTGTACCCCTTACTTCATCCTCAGTACAAAAAGGAGGAGATATCAAAATGTTTCTTGCTTGTAAACCTCCTAAGTTTTCTGGTGAGCGTGATCCTGTTAAAGCTAGAGTTGAGTCTACAAATCAGTAAAAGTGCAGAAGAGGATAAAGTTATGTTTGCTGTGTCACGTCTGAGATCAAGTGCTTTATACTGGTGGGAAGTCCTGTCCAGTTCGGATCCAACATTTTGAAAACTATGCTGTGGGAAGAATTTGTGGTTAAGTTTAAAATGCAGTATTGTCCTGAAGCTGCAGTAAGAAAGTTGGAAGATGATTTCCTTCATCTTGAACAAGGAAACATGTCAGTCCGCCAGTATACATAAGTTTTCATGGAACAATCTAGGTTTGCTGAAGCCTATATAATATCTGAAAACAGCATGGTGAGAAAGTATATTCGAGGATTGGAGTCGAATCTTCGGAAATATGTAATATCCAGGAATCCGACAACATTTCAAGCRGCAGTTGATGCAGCTGAAATTCTAGAACAAGACATTAATCGACAACCACAAGAAAAGGTTGGGGAGAAAAGAAAGGGGGAAGTTWCAGTAACTGATTTCCGTAGACCGAGGTTTATGGAAATTTTGAATCGACCAGTCTCAAGGTTTGCTGATAGGGCGTGTACCCGATGTCATAAGATACATCAGGGAAATTGCAATACAGAATCTCGAGTATGCTTTAAATGTCAGGACCCAGGACATATAGCCCGAGACTGTCGGATGACGCGGAGGTGTTTTACTTATAATTCATCTCAACATGTAAATGCTGATTGTCCGCAAATAAAGAGTCGAGGGTTTGGTTTTGCTGGAGGTCGGGGATCTGGATATTCTAGGGGTCGAGGATCGGGGTATGTGCCAACAGGTCGTGGGCAAATAGATAATCGTGTTAGTCCAAGTGGACGGGGAGGGATAAAACAGGCAGAGTCTAATGCAAAAGGGAGAGCCTTTTAGATGACGTGTGGCGAGGCGAAAGAGCACCCTGAAGTGGTAACAGGTACATTCCTCGTTAATTCAGTATGTGCCAAAGTTTATTTGATTCGGGTGCAAATCGTTCTTTTGTGTCGCCATCGTTTGTTAACTGTGCACATTTAGAATCTGAAGTATTAAGTGAAAATCTAATTGTGGAAACAACAAATGATAGTGAAGTTTTGGTTAAGCAAAGAATTGATGAATGTTTTATAAGTATAGAAGGATGTGAGGTGCCTATACAGTTATTTCTTTTGCCTTTAAGGGAATTTGATATAATTATAGGCATGGATTGGTTAGCTAAAAACCAAGCCAATATAGTCTGTAATGAAAAAATGATTCATATAGACTTACCTGAAAAAGGAAGAGTTGTGATTTATGGAGATCGGCGGGATCGTTACTCTAGTCTAATTTCAGTTCTAAAGGCTAGAAAGTATGTACAGAAAGGATGTGTTAGTTTTCTTGCATATGCTATAGATATGAATAAAGAGAAAGGAAAGATGGAGGATATCCCAATCGTAAGGGAATTTCCTGAAGTATTTCCAGAAGATTTGATAAGTCTACCTCCAGACCGGATGATAGAATTTCAGATTGAATTAATTCCTGGAGCAACACCCGTGGCACGTGCACCATATAGATTAGCTCCTTCTGAGTTAAAGGAGTTAATGTCTCAATTGAAAGAATTGTTGGATAAAGGTTTTATCCGACCAAGTACTTCCCCGTGGGGTGCACCTGTACTTTTTGTGAAAAAGAATGATGGATCAATGAGGATGTGCATTGATTACCGGGAGTTGAATAAACTGACAATCAAGAATAA
>NC_037529.1:37708817-37723876 GCF_001531365.2 Cynara cardunculus var. scolymus
ACTATATTCAGAAAGTTTTCTTTGAAGTCATACGGATTGCAAGAAGAGGATTCAAATGCTTTGATATTCGATTTTTAAAGGTGAGTGTATTAAAGCTTTGGATATAAATTGTTTACATACAATTTAGTAGTATTTGGAACTGGTTATTATGAATTCTGTTTCATTTTATGTGGATTCTTATTTAAACCGTTTAAGTGGTGTCCGGATTAATATCTGGACAATCTCATCCGGATAGAAAACCGCTCAAGAGATGACCGGTTTATTTTAAACCGCTCAAGTGTTGTCCGGAGTCCTCCCTAAACCAGTCAAGAGGTGACCGGATCTCGTCTAAACCATTCAAGAGTTTGGCGATGTATTGACCGGATTGTTTTAAACCGGTCAAAGGTTGGACAATGTATTGTCCGGATTATTTTAAACCGGTTAAGTGGTGAACGGGGTATTGTCCTCCGGACAAAGATATTGACTAAATTCCAAGTATTTGCCCGGATTCTATATCCGGACAAGGTTGACCGGACTTCAAATCTGGTAAATGTGTTGAAATATAATTGAAGTATTTTTTAGATGAAATGGTGGTGTAACCGCGAGAGAGAGATGAAATGGCGGTGTAACCGCGAGAGAGATGAAATGGCGGTGTAAGCGCAAGAGAGAGATGAAATGGCGGTGTAACCGCGAGAGAGATGAAATGGCGGTGTAACCGCGAGAGAGATGAAATGGCGGTGTAACCGCGAGAGAGAGATGTTATGGCGGTGTAATCGCGAGAGACATATATAAGTTTATGTGTCAGAACAGGTTTGATTCTGAACTGATTGTTTGGAAAGTATATTGTTCGTTTGAGAATTATACACTCACTAGACCTTTTTGGTCTAATGCTCAGTTGTTGGACTAACCTGTTTTGCAGGTCATCATACCTCGCAAGATAAAGGCAAGGGAAAACTTTAGAATGAATGACGTTTAGTTATTCAAAATGTATACCAAGAAAGTATTTTGTTAATCTGTAGTTTGTAAACGATGTTATATTTTATGTTATGAGTATGATGATGTGGATTATCGGTACATAGAATATGTGGGTTGTTACAGTATCCGAGTATAGGTATGTACATGTAAATTCATAATTACATTGGCCATTTGTAATTCGAATTCACCTTACATAATGCCATCTTTAACCCATTATATTTTATTTCCAGTGACATTAATTATGTCCAGGACTCTTAACATGCAAATGACAGTTTAAGTCTAGGCATCATGATTTGAATACCTAAATCCCTTAAGCTAAGGCTCTGATACCACTTCTGTAACACCCCCAAACTCCACATTTCCATATAACACATATTTCATTACATAGAAATATAGTTTACATCATAAGGTCCCACTAGTACAAGGATTCCTATATGTACAAAATCTACATATAAAAATTTCCAAAACAAATCTTGTACTTAATACAACATGTATCTTCAAAATAAGCAATTTTAAGCAGATCTTCAAAAGCAAATAATAGGTTAGGAAAATAATCATATTTTCCCTTTTCCTTTAATATCCCTGGACCCCGCCATTCCTGCATTGCAAAATTTTAAAACAGAAAATGAGGGTTAGACCAGAAGGGTCTAGTGAGTAAATCCTTTCTTTGCAATTGCAGGGTGATGAACACCAAAATATAATAAAGTATCTTTGCTCAGAAATATTTGTAATGCAATCAAATAATGCAGTCCTCAAAGACATGTATAAAAGGATAAACACAAGTACCTCAGTTCTATTAATGAAATACATCTGCTTAAAGATCCAACATTCTCAATATGAAACAAATATTGTAACCAAAGATTCTTTGAATCATTAGACCATTCCTTTGGAAATATTAACAGAAAGATTTAAGGCAATACTTGCCCTTTATGACAAACCATTTTCCCCTTCTCAATAACATCTAAATTATTGTTTCTAATAGGAATAATATCTCTAATTCATCAGATCAAAAAGAAATGATGACTTTAAGTTATTAAATCCAATTAGTAACAATAATAAGAGTTATAATATTATCCACATATGACAATGCCTCCCTTATTCCAAGTACACCTCTCCTTGATATGTCACCCTTATTCCTCCATCAAAACAGGGCTACTTATCAGAACAGACAAAAGTCACCACGTCTGAAAGTACCTATTACCAGTTCCAAGCCAGAACAGACAAAAGTCACCACGTCTGGGGGAACTAATACTTAAAACAAGTTTCATACCAAAACAGACTTACGTCACCACGTCTGGGGGAACTAATACTTAAAACAAGTNTTAAAACAAGTTTCATACCAAAACAGACTTACGTCACCACGTCTGGGGGAACTAATACTTAAAACAAGTTTCATACCAAAACAGACTTACGTCACAACGCTTGGTAGAAACCGTTTTATAAAATCCACTTCCATACTAAAACAGACTTATGTCACCACGCTTGGTAGGAAGGTTTCCCAAAATATAGTTTCATATCAAAACAGACTTACGCCACCACGCTTGGTAGGAAACATTTCCCAAAAATCCCGTTCCAAACCAAAACAGACTTACGTCACTACGCTTGGTAGGAACATATCTTTTCATTTAAAAAGATATAAAATACCCCTTTTATAAATCCATACCCAAACCCAATAATAGACATTTTAAACTATATAAATATCTAGAATATTTAACACTTCAAATTTATCAAATATAAGTTATCCGGATTTACAATCCGGACAACACTTGTCTTTTTTGTCCGATTTACTAATCTGGACAACCCTTGGTCGGTTAAAGACTAAATCACATGATTCATGTCCGTTTTAAGGCAATCCAGACAACACATGATCGGTTTAAGACTAAACCGCTCAATACGTGATCAGTTTATGACTAATCCGCACAACCCTTAAGCGATTTAAGGCTAAACCGCCTAATGCTTGGTCGTATTCATACTTCTCCGTACAAAACCTTTGACCGATTTACATATTTCAAAATTCTCACTAACACCCTAAATCGCACAACACTTAAGCGATTTATGAATAAATCAGATAACTCTTATTCGGTTTAAGAATAATCCGGACAAGCTTTGTCCGGTTTAGACTTAATCCGGTCACCTTTTGTCCGGATAAAACTCTTAATTGAATAACTGTTCAATTTATATGCAACATTTAGTAAAAACTACTATAAATTTTATACAAAGAGGTTTAGAAATCACTCACCTTTATGCAAAACTCTGTTTTGAAGAAGATGAAAGGTAATTTGAATCCAATTCTTGATTATCCGGACAACACTTCTCAAATCTCTCTCAAATTTCCAAATGAGGCAAGAAGTTTGAGAAAAGACTTTACCCTCATATTTATACCTTCCCTTTTTAGGGAAGTCGGCCATCCAGGCCCTCACCCATATGCATGCATGCACATAACATTTCCTACATACATACACACACATATGCTTAAGCATACTCCTCATGCATACACACTTCACATATATATATATATATATATATATTATACACACACACACATATATATATATATATACATATTATGCATACATCCCTATGCTTAAAAATACACATACTCACATATATAACCCATGTAAGCATGTATCCACATAAACAATTAATTCGCATAATAAATACCTTGGATAATAACCAGAACCCGGTTATCACAAAATTCAAACTCATAACTTAAGTGATACGTTTTTAAATTATTTTTTCTCTTTTCTTTTTATTCTTTTTGTTTTTCATACGTTTTTTTGAAGGGTTTTTTTTTAATTTTCTTTTTCTTTTACTCTCTTTTGTTTTGCTTTTCTTCTTTTCGGATTACATAAGGAATAATAAAACGTGCAAAAATACAACTTTCATTTAACTAGATATAAAGTAAAGAGTTATACAATAAGTTTACAAATGATCAAATATGTTGAAGTTCATTAATTTATTTGGTAGTTGGAGTTGAAGAGAGTCCTTTTATTGTTTCTTTATCTTTAAAGGGCATCTTTTCTTGCTTTCTTCTGAGCTACTTCATATTCATAACTCATATTTTCCTTAATTAATCCAATGAATGTGATTAAAAAGGTGCTTACAACTTTATTTTCATATTAAAAAATCTCTCACCCTCCATTTTTTTTAAATCAAAAGAGTATGAAATATGATCAAAGTTCAATTTGGCATCCATATTCATATACTTTTTCATCCATTTTTTCATGGTTTTCCGTTTTATCCATTTATTTAGCATTTTCTCCTAAACCTGACCTTGTATATATATAGAGACAGGTTCAAACGAGAAGCTATATGTGTTTAATCATAAATGATTACACTTGTGTACCATGCATGTAATCATATATATATATATATATAAGTGGAGGTTCAAACGAGAACACCTCCATTTTACAAACACACGAGAACACCCTTATTACATGTGATAATACGTGAGGGGACCTGCTAGTGTGCGGACGACGTGTCTTGCGACATAGGTTGCACCAAAAGTCATCTGCATCTCTAATTTACTATCACATGTGATGGATAATAGTATCACATCAAAAGCACCCTTATCACATGTGATAATACATGTTAAGAGGCCTAATGGTGTATGTGCAACTTGGCCTACATCCTAGGTCGCGCCAAAGGTTGTCCGAATCTCTGATTTAGTTTCACATGTGTATCATATGTGACAGAATATAGTATCACATGTGATTGACTAAGTAAAAGGGTCTTCTTTCATTCTCGTAGAATGAAGGTGTTCTCATTTGAACCATTCCCTAGGGGCAGGTTCAAATGAGAAGCTAAACATTTTGCGAGAAGAGGAGAAATTTCAATATCATATATGATTACACGTATGATACACAAGCTTAATCATATGTGATTAAACACTTGTTGCTTTGACAACACGTAGACGCTTAATCATATATAATTAAACACATCCAAAGGAGTCTAATCATATATGATATTGAAACTTCTTGCCTTCTTGCAAAATATTTAACTTATGGATGATCCTTATTCTATATATATATATATATTTATATATAATACTATCACACACACACACACACACACATATATATATATATATTTGTGTGTACGTGTGTGTATGTATATATACTTACAATCAGAGGAAGGGTTAGTTGTGAACTTGATTTCTGCTACGAATCGGGGAGCCATCGAGAGCGTGACACATGGCTCCGTCCATCATCAATAGTGTACGTGAATTTTCTACAACATTCATGATGAATGATACACTAGACAGATGGTGCGCTCTCATTGGTCCCCTGGATCGCAACTAAAATTACGTTCTCAACCAAACTTGTCCCTATATAATCATATATGTATACATACATACATACAATAGTCATAATGTATATAAGTTTTTAACTGAAAATCAAGAAAATGTCAAATGATCACAACACCCTCAACTTACAGGACTTAAGTTAACAAAGTTAGGGCAAGTGATCCAATTTGTATTTTCTAATTATTTTTTAGAAAACACACTATATAATAATATATTATATTACTATATTTATATATTATATTCACTTATTTAGGAAGCTTGGGTCGTTGTAGAGAACGGTTCGAAACAAATCAAGGTTTGAGGGCTCTATCTTTAGTCGTACCTTGTAAATAAAATTTCTGCCTATTGCTCCCTCTATTTTGATCCATTGGTAAAAACAAGACATAATCGTGTCAACAAACTTCGCCTTTGGATATTCCTAGTTGTTTGGGGACCGACGATCATTAAGCATATTCAAGGTTCCATCTCGTCAACTATTCGTGAAGGGTGGGAAACAAATAATCATGAATGAACATGACCTTTAGATGATCCATAGATATGTCTTATTCAAATGTGTAGAAATTCAACCTTTCTAGTCAACCGTTGATGAAGAGATTCGACAAATGGAACCGAATATTAATGATGTTACACTTGATAGAATCTGGGAGGAAAGGTTTGTTGATTGGTTCTTGCACCATGTGCATATATATAATAGCTATATGTTAATACTGAATGCAATGACATACGTTATATGTTTCTTACGGTGTCGTCTTATTTATAGGTCATGTTCGAATTAAATGACTCGAGTGAATAATCGAATCCTAACATATGGACCAAGCCATTATGCCACCATACATCAGGGGTACTTGGTGAATGGTTACAAATTTTTTACGGTAACCCATGTATTCAGCCAGGTTACCCATAATGGTGGTATTTGTGTCAGGGGTTCCTACTATGATGGGTGTGAGTTTGACTTCAATGGAATGTTGGATGATCTTATATAGGTGGAATATTATGCGTAGTGCAATAAGTAGTTGTGTTTTTCAATTCACTTGGTTTGATGTTGCCTCAGGGGTTAGACTCGACTTTAAACACAGTTTGCAAGATATCAAATATAAGTCTAGACTAAAATCCAACAACTCGTTCGTCCTAGCATCACAGGCAGAACAAGTCTACTATACTTCATATCCTTCGATGACAAAGGATTTGAAAGATTGGTGAGAGGTTGTCAAGACAAAGGCTCGTGGCATATATGAAGTGTTTGACATGATTGATGATGTCAAAGACAATGATAATGTGGATGGAGAAAAATTATTTCAATTCAACGAAAGGGTAACTCATACAATATTTACTTTGAGAAAAAAGATCGATTCACTTCGTCTTGCCACAAGAGAGGTAAACATACTCGATAATATTAATGAAGATGAAGGTGGCGACAAATTAAATGATGATAGCGACAATGTGCCAAAAAATGAAGATAGCAAAGATGAACAAGAATTTGAAGTCATAGATGATGATTCAGATAATGAAGATGGACCAATGTTATCTGATTATTCTTTTGGGTAACTTGTCTTTTGTATGCTTATTTCACTATTGTACAATCGTGATTTGTCATTATCTTTTTTTCTGGATAGAATTTAAGTTCATTTTGTTAGGCGATATCATGCTGAGAGAGTGGTAGAGGCCGTTGGGGTAGCAGTCCCGCTGGCAGGCATGATGAATCATACGCTAATGATATTAAGGAGTTCACAGCTGGTACCACCCCGACCATCGGCCTTGAGGATACCAATGATCAGGAAATGGAGAGCCCACCTTCAATATGTTTGAGGTCGAGGAGAGGCCCCAACCTTTCGATGTCGACACCCAATCATCCGATCCTACGATCACGTCTTTCTTTGTTAGGTAACAGGTAAGTAGATATTGTATAAGGTGTTGTATTACACACTAACATAATATGAATACCTTTTCCATTGTATATATATTTTTAATTATGCAGGTTTAGAGATGTCCATGTTGTCCGAGAGATGATGTCTGTATTTAGGTCTTCCATTGTTGGTATGTGGTACCACTGAAAGTAGGATCCTCCGACAGTCCGCGACCTGATGTTCCAGCAGTTTCGGTTGGTGTACCCTTTTAATGTGTATATATATATATATCAGCTTATTGTATTTGCCTTATACAAATCCTGTGTATGTAGGCTAAGTTCTAGTGGGAACCGGAGCTGGTTGACGTTGTTCATAATTATGGACCAAAGCCATGCACAATAGGTACTCAGATTGGTTGAGAGCTGCATGTGACTAGGCCGTAACACAGGTCTGTCTCGGTACTTAGTGGGATGGTGAGGACTTCTCACGGATTAGGTTACACCACCCTATATGGATCCTAGAGAGGTTTTGGATCCAGATGATTGACCAGTTATTTATCTTTATTGTGAGCTTTATGCATTGCCCATGTGTTTTGTATTGACTTGTGTGTTATGCTCTTAACAGGTTTGGGATGCCGAGAGTTGGAAAAAGGAATTCCATTATTAATAAGGCCAATTGGAACACTGAGTTTGACGGGTGTCGTCCAGGCACATCGGGGGATCGATCAATATGCACACCGAGGGAGGCGGGAGGACTGTCATCAAAATCATCATTGGATTAAGTCCTCTCGCCTTGGGATCCCTCGCTTGTTCCCGGTGTATGCTATATATGTTTCGGGGTAGCTGGTCGCGGCTGTTGGACCAGCGTGGAGCTTTGGTAGGCCCTAAGGGAGGCGGAGGAATCCGGTATCACATGAAGCATGGCCCTTAAAAGTGGCCTCTCATCAGGGTAGCCGTCCTTTGAGATAGTGGGGTGATGATCGGTCATTATGAATTGGGGGTGAACGGTCCATCGCCCAACAGGTCATGTACCTTCATCGCGTCCTTGATGAAGAGAACAAGGAAACAAGGAAAGAGGATAGAGGTAACAGGCTTACCGGCAACCATGAGCTTTTTCTTCTTCACTACCACAGTGTGGATTTCGTTGTAGAGGAGAAAGGCGTAGTCAAGCGGAAGGTTGAAGTACAGACCATACATGATGGTCATGATGTAGATGTTGCCCGGGTCCATGCTTCCAAGTTTGCATGTGAGAGCCTGGTTGAGAATACTGAAGAACACATTCTACATAGGTGGAAGATATTTGCGCTTGAAGTCCGAGGCATTCCGAGCTTCCCAGTTGTAGCCCAACATCCGAATGAACCGTAGGATATCGTGGCTGGTAGGAGGTCTTCGTAATGAGCAATCCCGAGCTCCTGTCTTGTGGTAATAAACATAGGCTTTGAAATCTTGGCCCGAAATATTTTAATGGTGCAAACCATGTCATTCGGGCATCAATTTCGCCCATAATTCCATCAATTTCGGGGTAGAAGTCATAAGTGTTCCAATACTGTTGGACATATCTTACGGGGACTTTGTTGTTAGATAGTGTCAAAGTCGGGTGTAAGACAATGTTTTGGAAGAACTCGATGAGGATGGCAAACCTGTCTTCAAAAAGTTGGGGACGAAGATCGATTTAGTGGTTGTTGGGTTTAATCGGGAGGAAGACAAGGATACGGCTGTCGGTGCCGGTCGACTGAACTTGGCTCTCATTCTGGTTTGAGTCATGTGAAGCTGAGGAGGAAGCCATTATTGAGAGAATTGGTTGCAGGTTGCAGTGTGCTTTTGGTCGTTCAAGAAGTTTTGTGAGCGTAAAAGGTAACAATGGTGGTGGATTTAGGTTTATATAGCAGTGGGGAAGGTGGGGGGTTGTGAAAATAGGAATAAAATAATGGGAAAGGTTGTTTTTGGTGTCTGACTTATGGTAAAAAAATGTGAAAGGTTGTGATCGTGAACCGTATTGACAGCTCACGATCATGATGGCTGTTAGAAAAGGTGGGGCACGTGGCAATAGAGGATTGATGGGGGTAATATGGAGAGTTTTGATGGGGAAGAGGCGGTTTTAAAGGCTGTGGCTATTTTAGGAGTGAGGATTGGGTTTAAAAGGATAATCTTTTAAAAGAATAATCCAAATAGGATAATTCTAAAAGGATAGTGCTAGGATTGATTTTCAGTGTTAAATTGTATTCGTCTTGAAAGTTACTATTGTCTAAATTAAATAGACATCGTGTTTCACTTTGTATTAGTTTGTTTGACTTTGACTATAGGGCTCAAGTTTGACCCTATATATTGATTTGTCCTTTGTAATTTTAGGTAATAGATTCATTACATTTGAGAGATTTATGAGCATTGACCATATTGACTTTCTCTCTCAAATCTCCTTCTAGTGTTCTTAATTGAAAATCATATTTGTCATTGAATCTTGGAAGAATACTTGAAGATTGATCAAAGTGGACTCACAATTGGTATCAGAGCGATTATGCACCAAATCAAGAGAAGAAATCATCATATTTTGAACGTTTTGTGAAGAAATTTTCTGGATTTTTTTGTGTTCTTCGTGTTCTTATTTATTTTTATTTTTTTGAGTTTGATCCAAATTCTTTTCAAAATTTTGAGTTTTGGTCTTAAAACCGTGATCAAAGTGTGTGTTTTAGAATCGTGAATCTTTGTTATTCACGCGATTTCATGGTTTGATCATTTGATTTTGAGATCTGTTTAAATCTGTGTTTTGATTTTTTTTTTTTGTTCTTGATTTTTTTTTGCTGTTTGATCCATTTTTTGACTAATGTTTTTTTTAGTGTTTTTGTTTTTTTTTCTTATGTCCATTTGGTTTAGCAAAAGCCCAACCGGACTACATTTTGGGCCTTGCCTTCTTGATTCATTTTCTTGTCTAAATCGCACATCATAGAATTCACAACTATCAATATCGCTTATCAGCTTGTCCGATTTAAAGCTTAAGCGCTCAACACTTCATTCGATTTACTCCTCCATCGCTCATCTCGTCTGGTTCTCAATCCCTGTAAATCGGACATCCTTCCTCTGTGTTTGTTCTAAGTTTAGCTGATTTGAGTTTTATCGCACACCATCCGGAAATGAGGTAAATTGCAGGCTGTGAATCTGTTAAACTAAGTCTGTAAATCGCATAAAGGGTTATCCGTATTTGACATTTATCGCACAAATACTTGGTTGTTTTCACTACTCGTTTGACTCCTGTCCAGATTAGGTCTAAATCGTTCACTGTGTTTGATTTGGGTGTTTGGGTTTATCGCACATAGGCTTGTGCGATTTGATAAACCTCGGTCATTAAGACAGGCAGGTTAGGCTAAATTGCAGATTTACTGTGTTAAATTGCTCAAAGCAGTATCCGATTTAACAGGTTCATCATCCTCATCATTTCATTCGAACATCACTCAAGTTCATCTCATCCTCCTGGGTAAGTGCAACATCTGAATTGTCATTCTCTTTACCAACTTCTTCCACTGGATTTGAAATGGCTGGTGAGGAGGATAGAGCAGGTGCTAGTACAAAACTTTAGTCTAAATCACAGTCTTTCATGATTTAAGGTTTCATTGCTTAAAGGTTTACCAGTTTTTCAAAGGCTCATCCGGAACGCACAGATTCATATTTGAGTTCATTGTTTTTACTTTTACTGTTTTTGATATGTGTTTAACTGTTTTGAGAATTTTGAATTGTTTTGTGACGCGTAAACTGCTTTTAATCAGTTTTAATTGTTTTTGACTCTTTTTAATAGTTTTATCTGTTTTCAACAGTTTTTAACCGCTTTCACTAATTTTTTTACAGTTTTCGCTGATTAACTGAGTACTCAACAGTTTTTGTGCTTCTCTGATTGTTTCTGGGCTTAATTGATTTTGATTTCTTTTAATTGATTTGACTGCATTAGATCGTTTGATCAATTTGTTTTAAAATGGCAGTTTCTTTTGAGAGGGAGAAATAGAGAGTTGAGAATTAAAGTTTCTGAATTGGAAAAGAGCGTGAAAGATTATAAAGAAAAATATGTGATTGTGTGTTTCTTGAAAATCACACTAATTTGGAATGGGCTGAAGAGTTGAAACAAGATCTTCAAAAATCTAAAGAGGAAAAGGAATATCTTCAAGCTGAAATTGATGTATTACTTGGAAATGCTTATAATTTCAGAGGGAGTCGAAGGACTGACTTTGAACAGTTAAAGGAAAATTCCGGCTTGAAATCTGCAATTCATGAGCTGTAAAAAACTTTGGAATCTGAAAGAAAAGAGGCAGATGAAGAAGCAATAAAGCATAGCAAAATTAAGCAAGAACTGGTAGATAAAATTCGTAAAGCTGAGTTTGAACTGAATGCTAAGAGGAACTTTCAAGGAAATAAGAATAAAGAGTTTGAGGAGTTAACAGAGAAACTTAGTAAATCAGAGAGTGAATTGACTAGTGAAAGGAATTTATTGAAAAAGAAGAAAGATGAGATAATAGAAGCTAAAAAAATTTTGATGCTGAAAGGAAGATTTTGGAGAAAGAAAAGGAAAAGATGATAGAAGTTGAAAAGAAATTTGGTGCTGAACGCATATATTATGAAAATAAGATAAACTCTCTTGAGCTGAACACTAAATAGCTTTTAAAGCAAATTTCAGATTTTGAGCAACTGGTTATCTTGGAACGAGCGAAGATAGATAAAGAGGAGAACGACATCAGAGAAGAATGTCTAGGTCAAAATCAGAAAATGTCTGACTGCGTTGCTCAAAAGCAGAAGGCTTTAGACAAAGAAAAGAAACTATTTGCACTTGAAAAGAGAAATACTGCAAATAAATATGCAACAATAGCTAAAGAGCTTGTAGAAAAGAAAAAGTGGCTTGACATTGCTTCTGATAATGAGAAAAGTAGCTCAGATGAAGAGAGAAGAGAGTTTAATAATCAGAAGAAGAAATTTGAGATGCTTAAGAAGGAGTTAGAAGATAAACTCCTGGATACTTCCAAGAAATTGTTTGATCTGAAGACAGAACTTGAAAGTGAACTGAAAATGAGAAATGAACTCAAATAGAAGTATGATTTATTGCTGATGAACGAGACCATCTTTTAAAGAAGGTCAAAGACTTTTCTTATGCTCAGAGCTCAACTGTTTCTTCTTCACAGTGTAAAACCAGCTTTTATGACTGTTCTAAATCCAACAGTTATTCAAGCAGTCATAAATCTACTGTTTCTAAGAACTATTCTCGTTCTTCTAATCAGTACTATCAAGGGTACGTTATCGGATCACCCAATTCTCATTCTAAAGTTAAAAGCATTTGGGTTCATAAATCTGAATCTGTGTCGTCTAGTAATTTTGTTGTTACGAATAATGTTCTTCCTTGTTTTGTGAGATGTTATAACCAGGTTTTAGACAACCTGGGTTGAGGTAATTTATACATGTCTATTATGTGGACTACGTGAAATATGCATGTCTAATTTAGAAATGCATGAACTATATATGTGATTTATACATGTATACATGTGGTGTGAAGCATACATAAGGTGGTGCATATATGTGATAAGATATTTTGGTGGAAACATTATTATAATATTTAAAAACTTATACCTTCATGGTTAAGAAATCATAAATTTTATAATGAAAAACCCACCGCCTAAATTACCTTTATTGGTTAAAGCCTTCACCGCCGAAGAGTTTTATTTTAATAAAACCATCACCGCCTTTGTTAAGAAAAATATATAAAGAAGTAAAATAGATAAGATCATACTTTATCTTGATTTTTGGAGAAAGGAACCTTTTTGAGAAAAAGAAAGTATGTGACGATGAAAGAGTTATTGAGAAAGACTAATACACAAAAGTGATTTGAAGATTCTGTGCTAATTGAAGATCTGATGTGTGTTTATAATCTGCAGAACCTGTGATTATTATGGTGAGTTTTGATAAACTAAAAATCTTTACATTCGTTGTTATGTGAACTGCAGAGTTATATTGATTTTGAAGAAATATTGGTAAAACTGTTTTTGACAGTTTAAAGGTGTTATGAATGTGAATCTGAGTTTAGAAAACTGTTTTGAAAAGTAAAAGAAGAGATTTTTTCTTTAAAAGAAATAGTTTTGAAATAATATCCGGTAAGAGGATACAAAAGAATTTGAGTTTGGAGAAAGTATTGCAAGATTCGGTTGTTCTTGGATATTTAGAGTTTTGATGATAAAACTGTTTTTGGAATTATTTTTGGTTGAAAACTATAGAGAATATTCTTTTGAAACGGTTGTGATTTTGATCTGTCTTCATTTGGAATTAACTTGTAGATTTTATGGATAAAACTATGAATGAGGATTCGATAAGATGGTTGTGACTATGGTTCTTCATCTGAACTAGTTCATAGATTTTGAAGAAGAAATAAGGGTGGCATATCAAGGAGATGAGTCTTTTGGGATAAGGGTGGCATATCAAGGAGATGTATCTTTTGGGATAAGGGTGGCATATTAAGGAGAGGTGTATCTTTGAAATATAAGGGTGACAATTGTGTATGGATAATATAGCTCTTGCTATTATGTCTTTTAAGACTACAATAGATTTGAGTTCTTACTGTTTTGTGATTTGAGAACTCAAAGATGTTGTTCTTATTGGAAATGATAGTATTGATGTTATTAAGAAGGGGAAAAACTTGGCCTATGGCCATTGGTATTSATTAAAAATGTTTTGGAACAGAATGTTCATTTTTATGAGGAATCAGAGGGGCTCTGGTTGTTCCTTGTAAGGAACCAGAGGGGTTTTGTAGGTCCTCACTATTGGACCAGGGGATTCTGGTTATTGATTTGAGAAATATGCAAGTTTTTACTAAATGTACTAGTTGAACTAGAGACTCTGTATCTATTGATAAGAGCTTATATGACAAAATTATATTTTAAGAAGTTTTAAGAAAAAGAATTTTATACTTAGAATCTTTTTATGAAAAACAGACCAGAGAGGCTTTGGTTGGCTTACAGGTTGAACCAGAGGCTCTGGTTAATCATGTCTTTTGAACTAGAAGCTCTGGTTAGTGCAACCAGAGGCTCTGATCGAGCATGAACCCTTTATAAC
Organism: Cynara cardunculus var. scolymus; assembly: GCF_001531365.2. NCBI lineage: Eukaryota > Viridiplantae > Streptophyta > Magnoliopsida > Asterales > Asteraceae > Cynara > Cynara cardunculus. The sequence goes on from NC_037529.1 coordinate 37,722,995, forward strand.
TACTCTTTTTATGAAAAAAGCTATCTTATTGGTTGAGAGCTTAACTAAAGAACATTATAAGAAATTATATGAGCCAGAAGCTCTGGTTAGTACAACCAGAGGCTCTGGTCGAGGAACCAGAAGCTCTGGTAGAGAGACCAGAGGGGCTATGGTCCTGTTTATTGAAATATATTTCAAGTATGGTTTGGAACCAGAGGCCCGATGGACCAAAACAGAATATGATTTTCAGTCTTTGCTACATGAGATGAATTATTTGAAATAAATGTTTTGGTGGTCTTCACCCTGCATTGCATAAAAAGGGAACCTTACTAGACATTTATGTCTAACCATCATTTTGGTGTTTTTCAAAAAAATGTGTGCAGGTAATGATAATAAGGGAAAGAGCATTATGTGAATTACTTCCCTATGTGCTTAGTTGTGTGAAGATCTTGATTACCCATATTTTGGAGCATAGGTGTTAGAATACAAGAGCATCTACTTTTGGAATTTTTGAGTTGTGTATTTTACATTATAGACTCTTGTATTATGGACCTTTGTGGGGAAAAACATGTATTCTGTGAATGAATTATGTGTAATATACAATGTGTGGATTTGGGGGTGTTACAGAGTTGGTATCAGAGTCTGAGTTTAAGGGATTTAGGTATTCACATGCATGATACCTAGACTTAAACTATTTCATTGCATATGTAGGGTCCCAGACATAGTTAGCACCTTTGGAATAAATATGATAAGTTAAGAGATCAGTATGTAAGGTATTTTCGGATTACATCTGGCCAATGTAATTTTGAATCTACAGGTACATAACTGAACTTGGACACTTTTGTTGGGTTCAAGTTAGAGCGTTAAAGTTGTATTCAAGTTTCTCCTTAGAATAGCTTTATT
>NC_037529.1:37723976-37726261 GCF_001531365.2 Cynara cardunculus var. scolymus
AAAAAAATCATAACTTTTTGCTCGGACCTCCGTTTTCGATGAGGTTTTTTTTCTATGTGATCGTAATAAGATAATCTATAACTTTCAATTAAAAAAAATTCAGAAAAGATCTTCCAATAAAAGCAGTTTTTACGTATGTTACAAGGCTCCTAAAACCTTCCAACCTCATCGCTATATCGAAGTCCTTTTGGCTGTAGTATTTCACTTGAGCTCGCATAACTTCGATCAGCCTTCTGAGCGATATAGAATAGCTCGACCTCCTCTCCATGTATTTGTTAAGAATTTTGTACAGAAAGATCAAGTCAAATACACATAGGTTGTGGAGGTCAGCATCTGTGAAAGTGTATAGGTTGCCGTCATCCCTCTTCACCACATATTGAGCATAGACCACGGTCTTCTTCAGCATCGTTCTTGGAGATATTGTTTTAAGAGAGGTTATCACGTTCTCTGAGAAGACCTGCTCGCATGGCTTTGTAAGCTTTGAGAAGTGAAACTTCACGGCTGCAGAGGGTATACCTGTAAGTTCTGGATTGTAAGGGGGCTCTGTGTCTATGGCAGAATAACGCCACCGTAGAATCTCTTCCACAGTGGTAACAGGCTCTGTGCGTGCCTTATGCATAGGGATTTTGCTCATCGAATCAAAGATCTCATAAACCCTTCCCACTGTGGCGGACTCTGGTACTCTGGTTTCTTCTTCTTCTAGAATTGGTCTCTGGGTGGACCCCTCTGCTAGGATAGGTTTGACGGTTCCTAGCAGAGCGTCGAACGTACCCGTGGACGTTTCCTCCTTTGCCATTTTGGAGGATGAGCCTTCTCCAGCTCTGGGGATAGGGGCTCTGCCCTTTCTTGCTTGAGCCTTTGCCAAAGAAGCCTTTAACGCTTGAACGAGCTCTGGGTCGTCGTATTCTTCTTCGTTTATCGCCTCTGGCGTTTCAGAACTCGACCCCCTCTGTGGCGACTCCTCTACAGCCTTGCCCTTGCCTTTCCCCTTAGGCTCTGGTGCTTTGTCTTTAGAGAACAGGGCTGCTGCAGAGTCCACTATCTTCAGTGGTTTGGCATAGGTCGTCTTCTTCTTTGGCTCTTCAGCTTTCTTCTCCGTCTTCTTCTCCCCCTCATGACGATCATGGTCATCACCTCCTTGATTGTCATGGTTTTTGGTGGCTTCTGCCTTGCAAGAAATGAGGGGAGCCTTCTTCAATCTCCTTAAGATTTTGGTAGCCGCCTTCTCCATTTTCTCGATCACCAGCTCTGCGTTCACAAAAGTGTTGTTTATATCGATCTCTGAGGCCCACTTCATTTTAGAGAGACTTCGATATATTTCGCTTCTGAAGGAGTCACCCTCTTTGACGAGCTTTGAAGTGCAGTCTCTAATCGATTGGTTGGAAGCTCATGCTTCTTTGAGAAATTGATCTGTATACTTGCGCACGAGCTCTCCTAGGGCTTCAACCATTGCATTTAGCTCTCTGCAAGTGGCTATATGGTTGATGTTTGCCCTGGAGGATTTGGTGTCGATGCCGTAGATGACCGCAGAGGAGAACATCTGCTTGATCTCTTCCTTGAATGTGGAGTAGTTTGTGTAGCCTGCATAGATGAAATCAGCAGCAAACTGGGCGGCCACCTCTGATAGATCTGTCTTCAACTTCTGGATTATAGAGGGGTTGAGTGACAGAGAGCTAAAGGCTTCTGCGAGATCGTCTTTATGAAGTACAGAGCTCTGAAGGGTTGAAAGTGTTGCCTTGAGTTCTGTTGTTGTAGATGTCAACTCCTTCAGAGCCTCTGTTATTGGAGCAAGGACCTCTATCGACGATTGAGAGGTGAACAAGCTTTTCAACTCGTCCAACCTCTGGAATACCGCCGTGGCGAAGGTTTCTAGCTCCCCCTTCGTCACATAGGCATCCTTGGAACCTAGATCACCAACACATGATGACCTAGTAGCCTCGGAGTGTGAGGCGCCCTCAGCGACTGGTTTTGCAAAGTCAGCTCGGGGACTTCCACCGGATCCTCGGACTTCTCCAAGAGAAGAGCCTACCGGTGTTCTGTCGATATCGTGCCTTGTAGGTTCAGAGCCTAACACGGTAGAGGGATCGAGTGTGGACTTTAGGCGTTCTAGACCATCAGTCTCTGTGACTCTCACATATGCCTCTGAAGCATATTTTGGTTGGTCACTCAAGTGTGGAGAGGCAACAGATGCCTCTTTGGGTTGTGACGAGTCCTTGGGCGGTTGGACTCTTATTTTAAAACCACCATCCTTTTGAGAGGATGTTGGAGTAAGATTTGGTTCCCGG
>NC_037529.1:37726816-37728220 GCF_001531365.2 Cynara cardunculus var. scolymus
AGAGGACTACTTGGACCCTCTTCTTCTGCGGGTCTCTTCTTCCCTACCTTCTTCACAGAAGAGTCAACACCCTTCTGTGTCTTCTTTGGCTTCTTTGATGGGGGACATTCTACTCTAGGTCTCTCCTCACTCACCTTTCTAGCCTCTGCTGGCTCCTCCGTTGTTCCCTCTACCCTCATTTTTCAACTCTCTCTCCTAAAGGGTTTCCTATGCATGGAGGGGTTTCAGGGACCAGGTCTAGCCTCCTGAATCCACGTCTGTATGATTTCCTATCTTCATGACTAAGGTATTTGAGCATGGCTTTAGATAGAGGTCTAGGGCTTCTGTAACCTAGCTCATGCTCTGTCGGATGGAACTTTTTAAAAGGATACAGTCTGGCGTTAGGCTCGGCAGAGGGCAGCTTCTCTGCGATCAATTCCCCAAAGATTAGGCCAAAGAACCTTTGTAGAATAAGGTTTGGATGGTTGAGGTCTTCTTTGGCCTTCTTCTGCGCCTTCACTTTCGACTTCTCACCTCTATGTGTCGCGCACTTTTTCTTGATTAGTCCAACCATGTCTTCAAAGATACTGTGCGTAGTCGAGGGGCAGGTTGAAGTAAATTCCATAAACAATTGAGAGCATTGCGTGAGAGGTCTGGTCATGGCTGCCGACCTTCCCTGTTAGACAACAATTTACAACGGAGAACAGGGTATTCCAGATTGGAGGAAGTCCTTTGCATTTGAATTGTGTCCTTTTAATGATTTGGGTCTTGGCAGCATATGAATGAAATTCAAGAAATTGAATTAATTCATCATCTGTTGGGGTTGGGGCGAAAACGTCCAAATTAAGGGTTTCCAAAGAGGGTAGATGCAGGGCTGTTCGAAGTTTGTCAACATTCAGTTCCATAGGCACCAAGGATTTGTTGATTGGGTGAGAAGCATATCCAACGATGCATAAACCAGTGTTGTCTAGGGTAGTTATGTAGGAGCTTAATAGAAATTGGGTGATATATGACTCAGGTGTAGGTTTGGTGGCTGAAAGTGCGTAATATAGGGGATGGTTTCAAAGAATTTCTAGAAGGGGGAAGGTGAAATCAGGGAAACCTGTTGAAGATGGAATGAAGTAGTAATTGTTTGGTTTCTTCACAAGAACGACTTTTTCGTATCGATTCTGGACAAAAGATAGAGCATGAGACGTTAATACTTGGGCTTGAGTTACTTCATTGTCGCTGGAGACGTTAACCGATTGAGCTGAGGCTGAGGAAGATGACATATTTGCAGGTTTTAGTAAAGCTTGAGAAATTGCAGGTTCGTCTGAGAAGAAAGGTATTGTAAAGGTTTACGTTTTGGGGGGAAGGGGGTATTTATAGTGAGGGATTTGAACTGAACCGTTTGTTGGGAGAAATAACGTGATGAGTGGCTATAGG
>NC_037529.1:37733858-37755273 GCF_001531365.2 Cynara cardunculus var. scolymus
ACAGAAGTAATATTACATTTCTCATGCTCCAACTGCCTTAACTCATCCACCTTGTTTTTCARATCTTTTTGAACCTCGGCAAACTTTTCCTTTGAAGATTTTTCTAATTTACAAAATTAGTTTGTGCCTCTTCAAACATTTTAAAAAATCTGTTCCTTTCCTCTGTGAGCAGAATGACTTCTTTTTCACAAAGAGAGTTTTTCTTTTAGATTGAAATGCTCCAAATGACATGAATCGAGGTTATCGATGATCTCTGTGTATAGATCAAGAGATTCRGAAGAGTAAGAAGTAGAAACCTCTTGGTCATTTCTTGTAGAGGAGTCAGAGTCGATATTAGCCATCCCACAGAAGAGCTCATCCTCTATGTCTGAGTCTTCCCAAGTGAGAAGACCCTTTTGTTCATCTTCATCAGAGGATTCATCAATTACTAGCTCACTTGATTGAGCTAGCAGAGACTTCTGCTGGTAGTAGTCAACCTTCTTTTCGTAGAAGGCTGCATCTCTAGGACTCCTCTCTGGAGCCTTTGGCCCTTTTGACTAGCAATCTGCAGCAAAGTGGCCTGGCCTGCCACACCTAAAGCATCCTTCCTTCGAGTCTTCCTTCTTCTGCTCCTCTACTTTCTACAAGAGCTTCTGCTCCTTCTCACCTGCATCCGATCTACCTCCCTCTGTGAAGTTTCTTCTGTTGAAACTTTTGTACTCCTTCCTCTCACCACCCTTTCTGAATTCTCTGGTGATTAAAGCCAGAGTTTTCGTCATCTCCTTCATTGAGACTTCATCAGAACTTTCATCACTTTCTGCTATCAGTACCTTCTTCTTCTTCTTCTTCTTCTCCTTCTCTTCCTTCTGTGTTCCTTTCCCCTTCCCAGAACTGCCATCCTCTGCAACCAGAGCAAGTGGACCACCATAGTTATTTTTCATTTGTAGAACTTGAGGCTCTTGACTTTTAAGAGAGCCAAATAAATCATCCAGAGTCCACATTTCCAAATCTAAGGTGGCCTTCATGGACATRKTTAGGTGCATCCATTCAACTCCAAGGCTCTTTAAGAACAGAGAGYTGTTGTCCTCTGCCGTTCTCATTACTCCATACCTTTTGCAATTGCTAATAAGGGTGTTTAGTCTAGAGTATGTGTCCGACAGGGATTCACCCACTTTCGCCTTGAAGCTGTGGTATTCGTCAATGCAAATTGCTCGATTGTTCTTRAGWGTTTTCTTACCTCCTTCAATCTGTTTTTCTAATTCTGCCCAAATATCCATGGACAATTGAYAGTGATCGATACATTTGAAGATTTCGTGAGGTATTGCCATGATTAACAWCCGTTTGCATTTGCTGCTCAAATCAACCAGTATTTTGTCTTCATCACTCCAGTTAGCAACAGGTCTTGGCTCGTAATGTTCAGCAATTTCAGGGGTTGTGCCAGTAGCAGGAACTCTTGAAATTAAGTTCATTGGCACATAAGGAGGATTATAAGTCACATATCCTTGGGTGAATTTCTTCCAAAAAATTTATCATTTGCACCTTCCATTGTGGATACTCTTCACGAATAAGCGTGGGAGGTTTTGATTGAGAACCAGTGCTCATGAATGAGGTATTGGCCAGGTTCGCCATTGAAATTAGAAGGAGAAAAACAGGAATAAGATGAAACTGATTTAATCGAGTGAAACAGGGTAAAATGAAGAAGACTGGTGTTCTATAAAATGCAGATTAATACCAAAAACAGAATTAGTCGAATGAGAATTCAATTCCTGCTCTGATACCAATTGTTAGGACCTGTAAATTCAGATTTGGTATTTGATCTCTTACTTTGGATGATCTTTAGAACGATTACAGTGCAGCGGAAATAATGATAAGAACACAACAGAGTAATTAATCAAGAACACACAGTTTGATTTGAAGAAGATGAACGCAATAGAATAGCTTCAAAGGTTTTTCAATTGATTGAAAAATATGGACGATTACAATACGGAAGCATGCTGAATTAAAAAGGCCTAAGCTGCTATTTATACTAGTTCCTAACGACCTTTYTGACATGACCTAGACAAGTGAAATCATCCAAGCCGTCCAAATAAAGTCGATTAAAAACCTAGACACGTGAGAAGCACCTGCAGCTAACAACCTTTGAAAAACAGCAGAACAAGATCTTCAAAGAAGACGAATCCGCAGACCCTCTGTGAGCCACCTCAGAGGCTCTGGTGTAGAAGACTTGTAGGTTCTTATTACCAGAGGACCATTTTCCAGAACCTCTGTGAGAGACAACATAGGTTCTGTCAATCTTAACTTGTACGATCAAACAACTTCTGTTGCTGGTCCTCTGTTGTCTTTTGTGGAAGAAACCCTTCTATCAACACTTGCAGAAATCTTTTTCATACTTTTAGATTAAGAAAATATTGGAGCTAACAAAAGGTGATTTCTTATGCATTAAGACAATTGAAGGATCATGAGAAGCAGTATCCGACTCATGATATGGAGTTAGCCGCGGTGGTATTTGCTCTAAAAATCTGGAGGCATTTTCTTTTGGGGACAAAAGTGCCAAATTTATATAGATCATAAAAGTTTGCAGCATCTGTTTAGCCAGAAAGATTTAAATATGCAACAACATCGGTGGATTGAACTTGTTAATGATTATGATTGTGATATCCTTTACTACCCAGAGAAAGCCAACGTGGTAGCTGACGCTTTGAGTAGAAAAGAGAGGAGCGGGACTATTAAAACTGTGGCAATGAGAATAAGTTTAGTCCCTAATATTCATAAAGAAATTCTGAGATGTTAGAAGGAAGCTATGAAGGAAATAATGAGGGGATTATGTGTTTTCAAGGGAGAATTTGGGTACCAAGTTTTGGGGATATCCGGAAAGTAATTTTGAATGAAAGTCATAAATCCCGATTCTCTATTCATCCACGTACCAATAAGATGTACAAGGATTTGAAATCTTTTTATTGGTGGCCCGGATTAAAGAAAGATATAGCTAGATATATGAAACAATGTTTAACGTGTCTACAGGTTAAGATCGAACATTAGAAACGGTTTGGAAGTCTTCAATCTTTGGAGATTCCTATGTGGAAATGGGATCACATTACAATGGATTTTGTCATGAAACTACCTCGAACTCCAAAGGGGTACGACGCAATCTGGGTAATTGTTGATCGCATGTCTAAATCTGTGCATTTTCTACCAATAAGAAATGGATACTCTTTAGAAAAGTTAGCACATATTTACATCAAAGAAATTATAACTAGGCACGGTGTTCCACTGTCTATTGTTTCTGATAGAGATAGTCGTTTCACCTCAAAGTTTTGGGAAAGTTTGCAGAAAGCTCTGGGGTCTGAAATACGGTTAAGCACAGCCTATCATCCGCAAACTGATGAGCAAAGTGAAAAAACTATCCAGACTCTCGAAGACATGTTGAGAAGCTGTATCATTGACTTTGGAGGATCATGGGAAGATCATTTGTCATTGATAGAGTTTGCGTATAATAACAGTTACCAKTCCAGCATCCAAGCGGCACCATATGAAGTATTGTATGGACGTAAATGTCAAACGCCGTTGTGTTGGAACGAGGTAGGAGAAAGGCAGCTAACGGGTCCTGAGAATGTTCAAGAAACTTCTGAGAAGATTGAACAGATCCGAAAAAGAATCATAACAGCACAAGATCGCTAGAAAAGTTATGCTGATAATCGTCGAACGCCGATTGAATTTTGTATAGGTGATTTTGTGATGTTGAAAGTTTCACCATGGAAGGGTGTCATCAGATTTGGGAAGAAGGGTAAGCTCAGTCCAAGGTATGTTGGGCCATTCAGAATATGCAAACGAATCAGGCTAGTGGCATATCAGTTGGAACTACCAGAAGAACTAAGTCTGATTCACAACACTTTTCATATATCAAATTTGTGGAAATGTTTAGCTGATCTGAGTCTCGCTGTACCGTTACCAGATGTTAAACTGGATAGTAAGCTAAACTTGTGGAAACACCAGAAGCTGTAATTGACCGAAAGACCAGAGTATTGAGAAACAAAGAAACCAGTCTGCTTAAAGTACAGTGGAAGTTTCATGAAGGACCAGAGGCAACTTGGGAAATGGAATCAGAAATGGGAGCAGATTATCCATGGCTCTTTGATTAAAGGAATTCCGAGACATAATTCTTTTGAATGGTAGATAATGTGATAACCAGGTCTGGGTTATTGCTCAAGGTATTTATTATGTGAATTAATAGTTTATATGGATACATGCTTACATGGATTAAATATGTGAGTATGTGTGTTTTATGCATGAGAATATATGTGCAATAATATGAAAAGTGTATATGTGCCTTCATGCACGGGTGATTCGGACGCATGAGGGGAGGGGGAGAGGGAAGACCGACTTTCCAAATGAGGAAAGTATAAATATGAAGTTTTGGTGAGGAGGCAATCTTTTTGCCTCATTTGGAGTTGAGAGAATTGGAGAGAAGATTTGTCCGAAGATCAAGTTTGAAATCAAATTGGTTTTCATCATCTTCAAAAATATGAGTTTTTCATAAAGGTGAGTGATTTCTAAACCTCTTTTGTATAAAATTTGTTACTGGTTTTTATTGAATGTTGTTTATTATTGGGAAGAAACCAGTTATCCGATTGAGGTCTTTATTCGAACAAGGAGTGATCGGATTAAGTATAAACCGCACAAAGCTTGCCCGAATTACTCTTAAACCGGATAGGAGTTATGCGATTTATCTATAAATCGCCTAAATGCTGTGCGATTTAGGGTGTTAGTGAGAATTTGAACTATGTAAACCGGATAAAGGTTTTTGAACGGAAAAGTATGAATACGACCAAGTGTTGTGCGGTTTATTCTTAAATCTCACAAGTATCATGCGGATTAGTTATTAATCGATCAAGTAGTGTCCGGATTTGATAAAACGGACAAGTATGTGTTGTCCAGATATGTACATCAGACAAAGGGGCAAGTGTTATCCGGATTGTGTATCCGTATAACTTATCCGGATGATTTATAATTGTTAAATTTTCAAGTATTTAGCATCTTTGACTTTTACACAATTTAATAATATTTATTATTGGATTTAATTATGAATTTATAAAAAGGGTATTTTATAATAAAAAGATATGTTCCAACCAAGCATGGTGACGTAAGTCTGTTGTGGTCTGGAACGGAATTTTTGGGAAATGTTTCTACCAAGCGTGGTGACGTAAGTCTGTTTTGGTATGAAACTATATTTTGGAAAACATTCCTACCAAGCGTGGTGACGTAAGTCTGTTTTGGTATGGAATTGGATTTTGTGAACTGTTTCTACCAATCGTGGTGACATTTGTCTGTTTTGGTATGAAACTTGTTTTAAGAGGTAGTTCCCCCAGACGTGTTGACTTTTGCCTGTTTTGGCTTGGAACTAGGAATAGGTACTTTCAGACGTGGTGACTTTTATGTGTTCTGATAAGCAGCCCTGTTTTGATGGAGGAATAAGGGTGGCATATCAAGGAGAGGTGTACTTGGAATAAGGGAGACATTGTCATATATGAATAATATTATAACTCTTGTTATTGTTACTAATCGGATTTAATAACTTTGAGTCATCATTTCTTTGTGACCTGATGAATTAGAGATATTATTCCTATTAGAAATAATAATTTAGATGTTATTGAGAATGGAAATTTTTTTGTCATAAAAAGCAAGTATTGCCTTAAAGCTTTCCTTTAAAATTTACAAAGGAATGGTTTGGTGATTCAAAAAAAGCTTTGGTTACAATATTTGTTTCATGTTGGGAATATTGGATCTTTAAGCAGATGTATTTTATTAATAGAACTGAGGATCTTGAATTTATCCTATTGAGAACTACATTATTTGATTATATTGCAAATATTTCTGTGCAAAGATGCTTTATTATATTTTGGTGTTCATCACGCTGCATTTGCAAAGAAGAGATTTTCACACTAGACCATTCTGGTGTAACCCTCATTTTTTGTTTTAAAATTATGCAATGCAGGAATGGCGGGGTCCAGGGATAATAAGGGGAWAGGGAAAATGTGATTATTTTTCTAACCTGTTATCTGCTTTTGAAGATCTGCTTAAGATTGCTAATTTTGAAGATACATGTTGTATTACATGTGTTAGTACAAGATTTGTTTTGAAATTTTCATATGTAGATTTTGTACATATAAGAATCCTTGTACTAGTGGGACCTTGTGATGTAAACTACGTTTCCATGTAATGAAATATGTGTTATATGCAAATGTGATGTTTGGGGGTGTTACAGGGTCTTTTTATCCTTGTACTAGTGGGACCTTGTGATGAATCATAATCAAAATTAGGTTTGTTGGTAGGGTTGATGGATTTTCATCGGTTAAGGAACTCAACACGATGGGTTCAGGTGTGGTAGCAAGGGGACCATGTACATTATGTACATCTTCAGAGGGCTGAGCTTCTGGTTTCCTTGCTTGGGTTCCTTGGTTAGGTGATGATGGTGGGTTTTGTGTTTGTTGGTGGGATTCCATGTTCATCAAGGTCTGGATCCTCATGCCTTCGTCTTTTTCAGGGGCGACTTGATGAGCAGGAAGCCCTGGTCCTGTTTTTCTTCCATAGTCGTATGTGATCGGCCAATGTGCGCACTCGATMTTTGTTGCGCCTTAGTTCCATGGAGCAAAGAAGAGAGTTCGTTCGATCTTGCTGTTGTAGGGGACTCTTCTTCAACGCATTGGTAGGCTCAACCGACCAGGCAGCAAACTTGGCACTTATCCCATTGAATGATGAGATTAGTGCTTTGGACAGAGCCCTGAGATCGGCTCTGGTGGCAACTCCATGCTCGATGATGAAGCTTGTGGTAGCACGAAGGTGGTGGTGGAAGTAGATGGAGGTATGGGAAGGTTGGCGATGAGATTTCTCACCTCTGCAGTGAAGGAGGAGAAGGCTTCATCGAAGGATGGGCCTGTAGAGGGAGGTGAAGGAGGTGGTGGTTGGGGTATTTGGGCTATTATAGTGGCTGGGAGTTGGGTTAGGGTGGTTTGGATGGTGGCAATTTGGTTGGTGAGGGAGGCTAGGGTTTCATCGATTGATGAAGTTGGTTGAGGTAGGGTTGGTTGAGGGATTTGGGAGATGAGGGTGGCGGGAAGGGTGTTAAGGGTTTGGGAGATGGTGTTTATCTGGGTGGTGATGGAGGCTAAGGTTTCATCGGTCGTAGTTGCCTGGGCCGTGAGGGTGGTGATAGAGTTCATCATTAGTTGGTTTCTTTGGGTGGCAAAAGTGGAGGTGGTTTTGTGGTGTTGGGTTACGGTTTGTTGCAACATCTAGACGCGGGTGGTGTTATCTCTGGTTTGGGTTTAGAGGGATGCAAGGGATTGTCGAATGGGGGTTAGATCGATGGAAGGTGGGTTGTCTACAATCCCTTGGATGATGTGTTTTAGGTCTTCCAAGGACCGCAGAACTGAGTCAACAAAGGCTTGGAACTCAGCCTTTGTGACCAAATCAGCCACGGGGGTAACCCCTACAACAACAGATGCTGCAGGTTGAGCCTCAGCTCCAGAGGCGCCTTCATTGTCTTGTGTAAATGTAGGTCGTGAAGGACTTCCATCATGTCCTTGATAGCCCTCTAGTGAGGAGCTATTTCCTGATGTTGCTACTTCTTCATCTTCCTCGGCAGGGTAAGAGAAGTAAGTGTGTTTCCCCTTCGCTAGATCAAGTATCAAAGGGGGGTTTTGTGCACGAATGGGAGATCGTTCTGAACGATCTTGGGGTGCATCAATGTCAGAAGCAACACATGCTTTTGGGTGTGTGGGTGGTAGTGTCGAGCCATGAGGGGATGTGGCTCTTATGTCTGTATCGCCTCTCTGTTGGGAGAGGGGCGATGGATGTTGTGGTTCCTCAGCTAAATCATCTCTAGAGGCCCGAAGAATGGCCTCTGGATGGCTGGTTTGGGGTTGGTTTGGACTGGGCCGTCCTTGTTCAATACCCTTTTGGCCTTGATCGCCAGGGGTAGAGGTGGTGGTTGCCCTTTGGGGAGAGGGAAGGGAATTTGTTTGTGATGGGTCGGGGGATGCACGAGGAGTGTCATCATCATCATCATCATCTTCATCATCTTCATCATCCGATGAAGATGGTTCCTGTGCTCCCTCGTTTGACTGAGGGAACGGCTCTATTCGCTCTGGTGTAGCTGCCCTTGGTTCATGGGACAGCAGAGAGCATTCGTAAGTTCTTCGGAACTCAGATGTCTCTGGGATGACACTAAGCATGGCTCTGGAGATTGGCCTATTGATGGTGTAGCCTTCCTTTGAGAGTGTTGGCCGATGGCCATACATCTTGAAGAGGGGAGTGAATGGTTCCTCGGCCGGTAGGTTATGTTTCCTCATCGCATCCCCTATGAAGAGAGATAGGAAATGAGGAAACTGAACAGAAGTCAATGGCTTGCCGGTAGCCTAGAGCATGCACTTCTTGACTACCGCTAAGTGGATCTCATTGTATATGAGGAAGGCGTAGTCCAGAGGAATGTTGAAGAAAAGTCCGTACATGATCGTCATGATGTTGATGTTTCCTTGATCCATTGACCCTAGCTTGCAGGTGAGGGCCCTGTTCAATATGGAAAAGAACATATTCCACATTGGCGGTAAGAACTGCCTTTTGAAGTCGGAGGCATTGCGTAGGTCACGATTGTAACTTAGCATTTGGATGAATCAGAGTATGTCAGAGGTGGTGGGTTGGTCGGCATATTGTTCAAAGCCGAGCTCTCGGCGGGTGGGAATGCACAGAACCCTAGAAACTTTTGCCTGAGAGATCTTGAGCGAGCAAATCATGTCATTTGGGGCGTCAATGTCCCCCATTATACCATGGCTTTCAGTCGCAGGTCTGCCAGTATTGTTGGACGTACTTTAAAGGTATGCCATTGTCTGTTAGAGTCAAGGCTGGGAGTAGGATGCAGTTACGGAAGAACTCGATCATCACGGCAAACCTATCGTCGAGCAGGGTGGTTTGTAGTTCGATGGCATGGTTGTTGGGCTTCATTGGGAAGGAAAACTATGACGCGGCTGTCGACGCCGGTGGATTGAACATGACTGTTGTTGTCGTTGGACTCGTGTGATGCGGATGAAGCCATTGCAAATGATGTTGCAGGTAGGTTCGCTCGTCAAAGTGTGATTGCAGGTTTAGGAAGCGTAAAGGGTGAATGGAGGTTGAAGAAGGGTATTTATAGGTGGGGAGATGGGGGAGGGGTGAGGTGGGGGGTGGGAACAGGAAACAGTTTTCTTGCTTATTATATTTAAATAATCATGAAATGGGAAGGTGTTTGGGTAAAAGGTGATTTGATTTAGGGATCGTGAGCCGTCTTGATTGTACGTGCCATTAATGTTGGAGGATACGTGTCAAGACGGGGATAGGTAAGTTGAAAAGGTGACAGGGAACAGGCTGTATACGGTGTCAGGCACGTGGGTGGATGACTTTTGGATTATTTGGAATAATTTAAAAAAATTATTCCAAATAATATCTCTTGGAATATTAATCCACAAACAATTTATATTTAAAATTCCATCTAATTGTAAGATTAATACTAATTACGAAGTTTTGGTCTTCTAAAAACCTATACTGTATAGTTTTTAGTCACAAAAGCTGCAATTTCGTATAATCTTAAAAGTTTTGCAATTAAAGATGGGTTTTTGAAAAAAATTTGTCATGTAACCAGAGGAGCTCTGGTTGAACATAACCCTTTTGATGGGGAACCAGAGGTGCTCTTGTTGAACATCGATGAAGGAATTCATTGATGAAATGTTGGATTGCATGATAAAGAGGCTTTGGATGACAAACCAGAGGCTCTGTATCAAGTTTGCAACCTGCATGATCTGCATCTGTGTAGGCTATTAGATCAAAGCCAGAGTTCTTTGGATACCAGAGACCCAATGAGGGAGTTCCCTTGAGTTATCTAAAGATTCTCTTGACTGCAGAGAAATGAGATTCTTTAGGATTTGATTGATATCTTGCACAAAGACATGTAGCAAACATAATGTCTGGTCTACTAGCAGTTAGATACAAGAGTGATCCAATCATCGCTATGTAGGTTGTTACATCCATAGGTGTTCTCATCGATGATGAATTTGAGAGAGAATATTTCTTCAGAAGGTCAGTCACATATTTGGACTGATTGATGAAAATTCCTTCTGAAGCTTGTTTTATTTGAAGACCAAGGAAGAAACTTCGTTCTCCCATCATGCTCATCTCAAATTTGATTTTCATCAACTTTGAGAATTTTTCGCAATGTTTTGCATTTGTAGAACCAAATATGATGTCGTCCACATATATTTGAACAAGTAAGATATCACCTTTGTGCTTTTTGAGAAAGAGGGTTGTATCGATTGTACCTTTTTCGAATCCATTGTTGATGAGAAAGGTGGATAGTGCTTCATACCAGGCCCTGGGTGCTTGCATCAGCCCATAAAGAGCTTTGTCCAGAAAGTAGACGTAATCTGGATGTTTTGGATCTTCAAACCCAGAGGGCTGCTGCACGTATACTTCTTCTTGAAGTTTACCATTTAGGAAGGTGGACTTGACATCCATCTGATAAACCTTGAAGCCTTTGTGAGCTGCATAGGCTAGGAATATCCGGATGGCCTCAAGTCTTGCAACAGGAGCAAATCTTTCATCGTAGTCAATCCCTTCTTCCTGAATGTAGCCCTTGGCAACAAACCTGGATTTGTTTCTTATGACTATGCCATCTTCGTCCTTCTTGTTTCTGAAGACCCATTTGGTTCCTATGGCCGTCTTCCCTTTGGGTAGAGGCATAAGGGACCATACTTTGTTTCTTTCAAACTGGAGTAATTCTTCTTGCATCACATCTATCCAGTTTGAGTCTTGTAGGGATTCTGAAATTTTCTTTGGTTCTATCATACTCAGAAAGTTGGCGAAGAGACATTCATTGGCAGTGGCAGATCTCGTCTTGACACCAGATGTTGGATCACCAATGATTTGGTGGTGTGGGTGATCTTTTGTCCATTTGGTGCTTGATTGGGGTTCTGGAGCAACAAAATGCAGTTGTTCATCGACTGATGGGATTGCTTGCTCCCCCTCGAAGAGATCATCTCCAGAGTTAAGCTCTGGTTCTTGATCTTGATTTGAAGACACATAAGAAGTAGAAGATGAAGTAACATGAGTTTCAGTAAGAGATGTACCTTTAGCATTGGAGACTTCATGTTCTTCATCGGTTCTTGAGATGGATTTTGCATTTTGTGCATGTCTAGAGATTACTTCTTCATCGAAGATGTCTTCAAATAATTGAGCTAACTCTGATTCATTGGGTTTGCCAAGTGATGAATCAGATGCTCTCCTTTGAAGTCCGAGTCTTGAACTGTTGTGTTCAAAAGTCATTGGTGTGGAATCATCAAAGGACACATTGATGCTTTCGATGATAATTCTTGTCCTTTTGATGTAGACTCTGTAGGCCTTGGCAGTTTGAGAATAGCCCAGAAAGATCCCTTCATCAGCWTTHTTGTCGAACTTGCCAAGATATTCCCTATCGTTGAGTACAAAGCATTTGCACCCAAAGACATGAAAATATTTAACATTTGGTTTTCTTTGGTTGATGAGCTCATAAGGTGTCTTCTGGTGCCTTTTGTTGATGATTGATTGATTCTGGGTGAAGCAGGCAGTGGAAATAGCTTCAGCCCAGAATGTGATGGGTAACTCCGATGAAGCAAGCATGGTCCTTGCTTCTTCCACGAGGGTTTTGTTCCTTCGTTCCACCACTCCATTATGTTGTGGAGTTATGGCTGCTGAAAAGTTTTGTGTAATGCCTTCACTGATGAGGTATTCATCGATTCTAGCATTTTTGAATTCAGTTCCATTGTCATTTCTAACCTTTATTAGTTTTTGTTGTAGAAGGACTTGGAGCCTTTTCATCACTCCAATGAGTAGGCCAGGAACATCTGATTTCTTCTTTGCAAATTCAACCCAGGTGTATCTGGAGTATTCATCAACCAGTACTAATATGTACTTCTTTCCTGAGAGGCTTTGAGTTGATATTGGCCCACAGAGATCTATATGTATCATGTCCAAGGGCTTGGTGTAGGAGGTTTCTGACTTGGTTTTATGAGAGGCCCGTCTTAGCTTTCCCATCTCACAGGCTGAGCATAGATGATCTTTTTCAAATTTAAGATCCGGAATTCCCTTGACCAGCTTTTGTGTGGCTAGTTTTCGTAGTGCATCAAAGTTGAGATGCGAGAACTTTGATGCCATAGCCAATTTTCATCGCTCTTATGAGACACAAAGCAGAGGGTGTCTTGTGCCATAGAGTATTCAAAATCTAGAAGATAGAGATTTCCTTCTCTCTTTGCCTTGATGATTGTTTGACCGGGCTTTGTTTCTATGATGCAGAAACCTTTGCGGAACCTGACTTCAAGACCCTTGTCGCAGAACTGGCTTATGCTAAGTAAGTTGTGCTTTAAACCTTCAACATAAGCCACTTTGTTAATGGAGATGTTTCCTTTGATGAGAGTGTCATATCCCTTGATTGTACCCTTGCTGTTGTCTCCAAAAGTCACAGAGCCTCCAGATTTTTCATTGAAGAAGGATAGCTGACTTTTATCACTAGTCATGTTCCTGGAGCAACCTGAATCCATGTACCATGGTTGTACATGCTGGTCCTGCAAGACAAATTAAAGGGTTTTAGGTACCCATTTTTTGTATGGGTCCACGTTTGTTAGTAGGGGGTACCATTCTCTTTTCATTTCACTTAGCCTTGGTAGGCTTGGGTTTTTTCACGTTTTCATTGGTTTTGACTTTGTATCGATAAACATGTTGGGAGAATATGCAGTGATGTGTCAACATGTGATTCCTCAGGTATGAACATTCAAAGAACAATCTTGATGCTCTGTATATGTATGTCTAACTTTCTTTTTATTCGATGGAAACGAAGAAGTAAATGCAGGAGATGTAAATCTTGTTCTAGCATCGGTTGTTTTTACAAACTTCCTATTTAGTTCAGATTTTTTATTTGAAGGGGTCTTTGTCTTTACTTCTTTTCTCCTGAGGAAGGACTGTTTTTCTTCAGCTGAATGAGAGGAAAAGTGGTGGTTAGTTTTCTCAGAGGTAGGCCACTTCTGTTTTTGCTCACGAGTAAACTTAATGAACTTAAAGGATGTACTAGGGCCTTGCGTGTTATCTTTGGCAGATTTGCTATTTCTCAGCTTTTCCTTTCCTTTGTCTGAAGATTTCATCAATGGTGGAACAACAGTTTTCATTGAAGTTTTTAGGCTTTTTATCCTTAATGATTTCTGATGATTCACAAATTATCTCTTCTTCAGATTCGGAATCGAGAAAGTCTCTCGCTGATTTCTCGAAGTTAAAATTAGCATGGATGTTTGTGGGAGGTGTGGGTTTAGAGGTTGATGCTTCAGAGTGATCTGTTTGAGGTTCCATCGATTCTGAGTTAGATGAACTTCCAGTTTTACTTGGATGGTTTATAGACTCATCAGCTGATGGTTCCTCATTAGGATTCTCATTTTCATCAACAGTACTTGCTGATGAAGTGGGATTGACAATCAGAGACTCTGGTTTGACCATAGGGTTTCCATCGGTCTCTGATTTGGAGGTGTCATTCCTTCCATCAGAATTCTTACCTATACTGCTCTCGTACACCACATTTTCAAAATCCAGTCTTAAAACGACAGTTTTTCCATCGACTTTAACTCTTTTAAAATTTGCTTTTGGTTTTAGGATAAAGTCGGGTTTCTGAATGCATCCAAGTTTGAAAGTGGATTCAAGGGTGGATTTCTTTGATTCGATGAAGGAGTCCAATTCATTGAATCKAATCCCTTGAGTGTCCGTTTGACCATTTAACTTTTCATAAACATCTTGGGCATCTTTGTATTTTTTCATCAGAAGGTCATTGGTTTGAAGCTTCTGGTGAAGGATTTCCCTTTCCTTTTGAAAGAAATCTTTAAGAGCAACTGAGTTTAGTCTCTCTGCCTCAGATTCTTTTTAGGCCTTAGTTTTCTTTTCTAAGTCCTTAGTTATTCGTTTGTTTAGTTCCATAAGTTTTTCTTCCTCTGATTTCTTAAGTGTGGTGATGCGAGTCTTTTCCTTAGCAAGTTCGTCTTTTTCTTCGGTTAGAAGATCATTTTCTCTTTTGTAGAAACTTGCTTCTTTTTCTACTTTCAGTCTTTCATATTTTTCAAAATTTAATTTCTCTTTCAATTTAAATAAATCCTCTGAAAGGTTTATCACCTTTAACTCTAGCTCAGATGAAGTAGAGTTGGTTTATTGGAAGTAGACTCACATACCTAATCATCAGAGTCGGAGGTGGGTACTGCTGCAGATTTGGCCATCAAACAGATGAGTGCTTTATCTTCTTCATCAGATGAAGAGTTGGATACCCAATTTTCTTTCTCAGCCATCAGGCTTCGCTCTCTTGAATTGTACTTGTACTTATCCATGTAGTAATCGGCATCCTTTACCAATCGTCCTCTGCACTCCTTTGAAAAATGACCAATTTTCCCGCATCTGAAGCAGCGAAGGTCATTTTTCCATCCGTTTTTATCTACCTTCTTGTCCTCCCTTATGTCCTCTCTCTGTTCTCTTCCTTTTCTTCTTTCTTCCCTCTGATAGAATTTTGATGGTTTCTTCTCTTGGTATGACTGGTACGTCTCCTTCTTGAAAACTCTTCGTTCATGGGGTCTCTTGATGAACTTCTTTTGGAACTGTCTTGTAATCAAGGCCAAAGACTTAGCAAAGGCTTTGATATTATCATCTAATTCAGATGACTCATTTTCAGATTCTGATTCTACCACCATTGCTTTCTTTCCTTTCTTCTTGTGTTCTCTAGTAGGGGTCCTTGATACTTCCTTTTCATCAGCAGCAAGAGCTAGAGGTCCACCGTTAGATACTTTCTTCTTCATAATGTCATTCTCTTATGCTGCAAGCGTTCCATACAAATCATGAAGTGACCAGCCATCTAGGTCCTGATTAGCATGAAGGGGCATTGACAGATGAGTCCATTCATCGCCAAGACTTTTTAGGAACAAAACGTTGTTTTCTTCCTTAGTTCTTGAGATATCATTTCGATGACATTGATTAATCAATGTGTTGAAACGATCGTAAGTCTTCTATATTGGTTCATCAGGAAGAGCTTTAAAATTGGTGTATTCGTTGAGACATTGTGCTCTACGATTCTTCTTTGTTTTAGCTCATCCTTCCAATTGGCTTGCAAGTTCATCCCACAATTCCTTTGCTGTGGAACATGCATCAAGGGATTGAAAAACTTCATTGGGAATGGCCATGATGATTAGTCGCTTGGCCTTCTTGTCAGTTTCCACACGCTCAATATCGTCTTCATCCCAGTTTTTCTCATCCTTGGGCATGTAATATGCAAGAATTTCTGCTGTGATGTTTGTTCCTGGGAGTCTTGGAACAAGAGTCTGTGGAACGTAAGGACCCTCCATTACAGATCGCAGAAGGTTTTTGTCCATCCCATCCAAGAAGTTTACCATTCTTATTCTCCATTGTGGGTACTCTTTCTCGTTGAAGAGTTAGAGGTTTGGAGAGGGAGCCAACACTATACGCAGAATTCCAGTTGGCCATTGGAGATATGAAGAGAGAGGAATTTACGTTTTTGGTGAAGATGTTTTCGTGAAAAATGTGAATTGAGAGATTTTGGTTGATCGTTTGATTGGAAAAACAATCAATTGGCTCTGATACCAATTGTAGATCCCAGATCTCTCAATAACGCTAATAATCAAGTTAAGGATAACCAAATTATAGTGTTTTAATAAACAAAATGATGAACACTCAAGAACAATGTATGAACATTCAAAGAACAATCTTGAGTGCCAATGATTTCACTTTATTCAATATGAAAACGTAAAAGCGACTTTGATTACAATAGGCCTAATCACCTACTTATACTAGTGGGCTAAATAGAAGATAACTATCTAGTGAGACTATTTAGCTAATCTTCTACTAACAGATAAAGTTTATCTAAAACTATGGATAAACTATAAACTAAGATAAACTTGAATTCCAGCTGTCGATTACTTATCTCCAGCTGTCTTCCATGGGATCATGATTCAACCTTATCTTCATATCTTCATCGTATGCCTCAGGTTGAATTGCTGAAGAAAACTTTAAGTGTTGTTGACCAGAGGGGTGATGAAGATGCTCTTTCCATCGGATCTCTGGTCGATTCATCGACCCTCTGGTTGTTCTTTAGACTTGGTCAATTCTGCCTTAACGTCTTCATCGGTCTTCTTGTTCTTCATCACTTATTATTCTTTATTACTTTTACACTTATAAATTATGGGGTCTAACATTGTTCAAGCCAACACCGATGCTATTGTTGTTCTCTCCAGCAGGGCTAATGATGCTCAGGCTGTCGCTAATCAGTAGACTTGTCTTCTTCAACAGATCATGGATGCTGTCCGTTAACCAGCTCCAGTGATTCCTCCTTCTTTCACTACCGATGATCGTGCCCAGCTCTATGAGACGCGTGAGGCAACGATAACTCTAGTCGGTGCTCTGTCAAGGCTAGAAGAGGTAATGGTTCTCCAGCATTAGCGCTTGGACAAACTCTCTGGCAAATTCTCTCAAGTCTTTGTCTGAGAGGGGGAGATGCGGTCCTATGTTGGGGGATCATCTGATGATGCTCCTGCTCCTTCTGAGGCTGTTGGTCTAGTATAAGCTACAGTTGAAGCTGAAGCTAAGGCTCCTAGAGCTGAAGTAGTTGCTGTTCTGTAATCACGACCACCAAAGCTGCTCCTGTTGAGGTTGTCGATGCCATCCCTAAGGATGATTCCCCTTTCATCATTGCTGCTGGTGATGATGATGATGAAGACGAAGATGATGATGAGGATGATGAACCTACCATTCCTGAACCCGGAAGTGACTTAGATGGCGATGACGATGATGATGATAAAGATGACTTTACCATCAAGTACCAGAAGCCATCAACCGCCACCAAGGGAGTTACCCTCAGGGATTCTGCATCCCAGGGGGAGCAAAGGGAAGGTGAATCTACTCAAACAAGGAACCAGGATCCCAAGTCTAAGGGCAAGGCGGTCGCTGAAGAAGGTAACTTGAAGGTATTGTTCAAAAACCCTCAACAACCTATTTTGAAGACCCTACCTCTCAGGTAGTAGTCACTTCCTTGTATCAACTTCAAATTCCATCAACAACCTGCGGTCGACTGGAGTGGGTCCCTGATCACCCTGTCTCCTGTGCTCCTATCGACCAGTAGGTGTCTCAGCTAAAGGAATCACTCGACCAGACTAGAGTAAAAATTCCTCTTCGTACCTCTAGTGGTGGTGAGTTCGAATTCCTTTATGAAGCTGAAAGACTCGAGGCATTGAGGGCTGAAGAAGAGCTAGAGGTTCAGAAGAAGCAGACTGAAGACAGCTTGAAGCTGGCCAAGTCACTAGCTGCAAAGGTCCTCCCCAAGAAAAAGTCCAAGAAAATGGTGAACGTTGTCCAAGCCCAGGCTAAACTTCTTTCTATTGCAGAAGCTGAGCATGAGAAGAACCTGAAGCTGGTGGAAAAGGACAAGCGATGGAGCGAAGAAAAACTGAAGAAGAGAATCAGTCCCCACCCGATTATCAGCGTTAGCATCAGTGGATATTCAAAAGACGGTGGAACACTGGTCTCAATGCTCATCACCAGGGACAATCTTGATGCTATCACCGAGTACTCTTCCTACCTAGGCCGATATGGATACAGCAAATTGATGGAGATCAGGCAAGCTAGCAGCAAGCTCATCAAAAGGATGTGCAGGTATGTCAAGGTCCTTGACAGACCATCTCTAAAGAAAGGTGGGAAGAAGAAACTTAAGCTCTCTCATCCTAATGATGGACCATTCCTAAGGAACGAACATGAAACAAGGTTCTCCTTAGATGAAGTCATGAAGGGTCACCAGAGTATAGATATTTCTATGCTGAATCTTGACTTGCCAGATAAGGGTCCCTATACACCCAATGCTGTGCATTTTAAACCTGAGTTAGAAGTTATATTCCTTGACTATGAAGGTGAAGTCAGATTTCAGAGAATGTCAGAGCTACATCTATGTCAAATGAGTCATTTGGTTTCCTTTTGCTCTGGATAGATGATAGCATGCCTGGAAAAGTCATCGATCTGAAGATACGAAGGGAATGCCTACGTCGAAGAAACCTTGGTGAAGATGTACCTAGCACCATAGATCTAAGTGTTCTAGATTAGTTTTCTCTTTGTAACAACAATCTACTTTTCCTTGTAACTTCTTGTACTATGTCTACTTTCAGTGATTATACTTATAATCTGTAAGCACTAAACATGTACTGTAATACTTGTAATATTTCCAATGATAATAAAAGGAGTATTCCATGTAATTCACTGAAAAAGATCCCTGAAAAAAGTAATAGGGACACAAGTCTTTGAGTTCCAGTGTTACTTTTTACATTCACTGACAATCTATAAGTCAGTGAATAAGCTTTAAGTTTCTGTTTCTGTACTTGTAATTTTCTCTTAGATATAACTTAAGGAAAATTCTCCAGTTGAGACTGACTCACTGAAAAGATCCCAAAATAGTAAAAAGGGACATGTACTTTATATGTAACTTTTCCTTACTATTATTTGACAAGACAACCGTCTTTATGTTGTCTTGTTATCATCAAATAGGGGGAGATTGTTGATCCTCTCTCTCAATGATTTGATGATAATCCCTTTTCACTTAACGTTGTATTTATGTTTCTGTCTTTTCAGTTCTAGAGATCATCACTGAGCCTGTTCAATGATCGCTTAAGAACTTGTATTGTAATTCAATCAGAGACAATGATACTTCAAGAAGACAACACTCACACCAAAGAACCTTAAGCTAATGTCGAAGATTGAACCTGCAGATTAGAGACTGGCGAGTACGTGATCTGAAGCGGTACTCAGTGATTACAAGCCCGTCTACATATGTGTAAAGACTGCTCAAGCCTCAACGAATGTTGTAGAGACCTTCAGGTCATTCCACCATTCAGTGATCAAAGGAAGCTTGCCAAGCACGATTGTTGTTGTCTTGTCCTTATGCACACAAAAGATAAACCCATACCCTTATAAACGTTGGTATGGTACGGAGCCGACGAGTCGACTCTATTGTCCACCAACTTTAGGTAAGGATGCCTGCTCATGAATAGTTATTTTTGTACTATTCACTGTAGCAAACGACAAGCCTTCCTCTTAAGGCTTGACACGCACTCTAACCCTACCATATTGAATTAAATGTTCATTTAATGCACTCGGTATAAATAGAAGTGTTTCTTATCCATGAAGAGTGCGTGCAACTCACTCTCTAAACCTAATTCTTACTTTGAGCATTTTCTAGCTTAAGTAAAAGATCTTCTCTTTACAGCATTTCTTTTCTCATTTGCTAAGAATTCATGTGTAACCAAAGATTATTTAGATAGGTTTTCTTACCTTATCTTTCCGCAAACAATCTTGTAAAATTTGTATTGATCTTCTTTATTAATATACATTTTAAATTTGAATATATTGTGTTTGTATTCATCTCCCCCCTCTACAAACTGTTTTACTTACCTTGTAGACCCTCAAGGGACCAACACTTACACTTTTGAAAAGGGTATCTAACAAAACCGAAGAACCCGATATCCCTAACACTGGATTGGATGACGATGATGATTTTTCTGTCTAACCCATCTCTAGATAGCCAGTCAAAGGAGTACCAATTAGGGAGCCTGCCTCGTGAAGGAGAGATCCTCTCAGAACCAACACTCCTATTCCGCCAAAAGAAAAGGAGTAGATAAGGAAAATTTGACCCTTCTTCACATCTCTAAGGAGGAGCTTAGCATACCAGAGTTAAAAAATGCATTAACTGTCTTTGTTCTTCCTACCTATGAACCTGAACCCTTCAATCCTCTACCTCTAAATTCTTCTTCTATTACCTTACATCTTCTTCCCTCCAAAACTCCCCTCCTTGAACTCTCAATTCCTCCATCTCAAATTTCCTCAAACCCCAATATTTAACCTTTAACAACAGAAGACGTACCTATCAACATGTTAGAGTCTGAAGTTGAAGAAGAAGAAGTTACCAACCTCATCACTAGAAGATCTTCTCAACTTCCATTGTTGTCTATCAAGAGAATGACTCAGCTGATAAGTCAACTCGACCAATCTAAAGTAAAAATTATTCTTCGTACCTCTGGATGTTGTATTCCTTCCTGAAGCTGAATAAGAGGAAACCATGGAAGCCGAGCAAGAGCTGAAACATCATCAACAACAACTAAAAGATAGTCTAGAGCTGGCCAAAGCACTAGCTGACGAAGCTCATGTTGAAGGGAGGTTCAAGAAGACTTACTTGATAGGTGCTCAAGCTCTACTCCTAAGAGAAGCTGATAAAGAAAATAAAAAGAGTTGACACTGAGAAAATCTTGAACTGAACTAGTGTAGAGAAAGGATAGAAACAAGAATGAACACCGACAGAATAACAAACGTCATTATTAACGGACCATCTTGTCTTTATGGTCATCTTCAGAGAGAACAAACATGCGATAACTGAGTATCCCTTGTTCTTGAGCAGATACGACTTCTACGAGTGGGTGGAGATACGACACACAATCCAAAATTCAAAACCAAAGCACAAGGCTTATATTAAGGAAGTGTTGAACGAACTGTTAAACAAGGTCTCCAAGATCATTTAAGTCCCTCCTCTTTCACATAAGCTATCTAGAAGAAAAAAAGACCATCTCTGATGCTGAAGAGGACCATCCCATAATAACAAACATGAAATAATGTTCTAAGTGGATGAAATCTTCAAGTACATGAAGAGGCCTAATTTCTCAATGCTGAACATATCACTGCCTGAGAAGGTTTCTTACACTCCCAACTCAATGCATGTGAAACTTGAGTATGGACTTATGTTCACTGACTATTATGGTCAGTATAGATTTTAGCAAGTCCCAGAACTCCATCTCTGCCCTATGGATCATCTGGAGTATCTTCAGACCTGGCTAAATGAAGATCTCTTTGGCGAGATGATGGACCGTAGGATCTTGACTAAGGAGAAGATGTCCCTGATTACATCTCGTTCAATGATCTTGACTAAGGTTCCTTGATAGGATCGATTAACTCAGTTTTGGATATTAATCAAATACTCTGGATGATCTTTAAACATTAACAGTGCAGCAAAAATAATAAGAGCAAACAGAGCAAATAATCAATGAAGAACACAGTTGATGAATGAAGAAAAATGAGAGAGTAGCTTCAAATGATTTTCAATTGATTAAAAATGTTTACAATACGATATGGAAGCACACTGAATTACAAAGGCCTACGCTACTATTTATACTTAATCCTAATGGCTTTTCTGACATGACCTAGACGTACAAATTCATCTAAGCCGTTTAAATAAAGCAGATTACAAACATAGTCACGTGATAAGTAAGAGCAGCTAACTAACCTAAGTAAAACAGTAAAGAAGTTCTTCACAGAAGATAAA
>NC_037529.1:37757883-37759338 GCF_001531365.2 Cynara cardunculus var. scolymus
TCGTCTATCTTTTTGAATACTTTTGTGGCAAAGGTTTGAAGCTCCCCCTTTGTCACATACGTATCCTGGGTACCTAAACCACCAACACATGGTGATTTAGTAGCCTCGGAGTGTGAGGCGCCCTCAGCGACTGGTATAGCATAGTCTGCTCGGGGACTTCCACCAGATCCTCGAACTTCTCCCAGAGGAGAGCCTACTAGTGTTCTGTAGATTTCGTGCCTTGTAGGTTCAGAGCCTAGCATGGCAGAGTGATCTAGTGGAGACATTGGGTGCTCTAGACCCTCTATCGCGGTGTGCCTCACATGTGCCTCTGAAGCATATTCTGGGTGGTCACTATTGTGTGAAGAGGCAACGAATGCCTCTGTGGGATGTATCGAGTCCTTGGGCGAAGGGACTCTTGTATTAAAACCTTCATCCTTTTGAGAGGATGGAGGAGTAATATGTGGTTGCCCGGCTGTGCGTTCCACAGAGGACGAAAGAATATCCTCTGCGTGGGTAGGCTGGGTTGGGATCGGCATGTGCGTGCCTTGTTCAATAGGGGATCCTTCTAGAACAGGGTCACTAGAAGCGTGGGATGCACTGGGAGGTGGGCTAGGTTGTATGCCTTTGGCATCTTGTTCTCCCTCACGTAGCTCCTCTTCCTCTTCTTCTTCGTCATCTAAGACGACCTCTGTCCCCAACTTGGATATGTCGATTGGCGCTCTGAACTCCTTTTGGATATTGACGAGAACATCCTGGATTTGTTCTGTTGGAGAATCATCTAGAATGACTTTGCGCAATCTTCTATGCTTATGAGTGGTAGCCTCTGTCGGGCTCTTCTGTGCCATAGCCTCTGTGACCACAGGCTCTGTTGGTTGAGCCTTCTTGAGTTTCTTCTTCTTAGGCTTTGGCAGAGGAACACTTGGGCCTTTTTCTTCTGCAGGCCTCTTCTTCGCCTTCTTTTTCCCAGAAGAGTCGGCACCCTTCTGTGTCTTCTTATGCTTCTTGAGTGGGGGACTTGGGATTCTAGGGACTGCCTCACTCGTCTTACCAGCCTCTATAGGCTCCTCCGTACGTCCCTCAGCCCTCATTTTTTTTATTCGCTCTCCTAGGGGGATTCCTATTCGTGGTGGGGTCTCAGGGACCGGTTCTGGTCGCCTGAATCCACGTCTATAGGCCTTTCTATCTCCGTGGCTAAGAAATCTGAGCATGGCTCTTGATTAAGGTCTAGGGCTTCTGTACCCTTGCTCATGCTCGGTTGGATGGAATTCCTTGAACGGGTACATCCTTGCGTTTGGCTCCACAGAGGGAAGCTTTGCTGCTATCACATCTCCAAAGACTAGACCAAGGAAGCGTTGCAGAATGAGGTTAGGTTGGTTCATGTCTTCCTTGGCCTTCTTTTGTGCTTTGACCTTGGATTTTTCGTCCCTTTGACTTGCACATTTCTTCTTGATGAGACCTACCATGTCCTCGAAT
>NC_037529.1:37759438-37780931 GCF_001531365.2 Cynara cardunculus var. scolymus
TCACTGGTAGGAGTAAGATCCCCCCTTCCTTATAAGAAAGACGAATCCCCCTAGCCTTACCGATGTGGGATGCTCTTGCATTGCTACAGGAGCGTTAGGTTTAAGAATCACAGATTTGACGGGCTCGAGGGAACGATGAGGCGGAAGTCCCAACATACATGATATCAGGTCGGCTAACTGTGAGATACAACATAGAGCCGATCATTCCTCTTTAAACAGTCACATTTACAGGCTTTCCATTTGGATTCTTGTTGAGAGTGAGTGGAGGTGCCATAGGAGTCTTCATAGATGAACTGTTGGATAAATCAAACTTTTTCAGCATGTCTCGAACATACTTACTTTGGTTGATAAAGATACCTTTATCAGTTTGTTTGATCTGGAGAACTAAAAAGAATGTTAGTTCTCCCATCATGCTCATCTGATATTCTTTCTTCATGCGTTCAGCGAAACGAAAACTTAAAGAGGGATTAGTGGAACCAAAAATAATATCATCGACATAAATTTGGACGAGAATGCTATGACCTTTAATTTTCCTAAGAAATAAGGTCTGGTCAATCTTTCCACGAGAAAATTTCTCAGAGATGAGAAAAGAAGAAAGGGTATCGTACCAGGCACGAGGAGCCTACTTTAACCCATAAGGAGCTTTATCCAACCTATAGACGTGGTTTGGATACTTAGGGTCATGAAACCCTGGAGGTTGTTCAACATAAACTTCCTCTTGAAGTTTTCCATTAAGGAAATCACTCTTTACATCCATCTGAAAAACCTTGAAGTCTCTATGGGCAGCAAAGGCTAGAAAAAGTCGAATTGCCTAGAGTCTAGCCACTGGTGCGAAGGTTTCGTCATAGTCGATTCCTTCTTCTTATCTATAACCCTGAGCAACAAGTCGAGCCTTATTGCGGGTTACCACACCATATTCATCCAACTTGTTGCGATAGACCCATTCGGTGCTTATCACTAATTTGTCAGATGGACGTGGGACAAGGTACCATACTTTGTTCCTATCAAACTCAATGAGCTCTTCTTGCATAGCAAGAACCTAACTAGGGTCAGAGATAGCATCATTGATTTTATTGGGTTCAACTAAAGAAAGAAAGTTGACAAACAGACAAATATTACCTAGACCTCGACGTGTCTTGATACGTGCATCTATATCACCAAGAATTTGATGAATTGGATGGATTTTAGTCCATCGCTGAGCCGGTAGAGGAGCTTCATCTGAGTAGACAAGTTCAGGTATAGAAGATGAGGTTCAGCAGCAATATCTTCAGCAATAGGAATTATTGCTAAAGGAGCATCTGATTCAGCAACTGAAACAGGTTCAGAAACTGAAGGCATTTCATTTACTGAAAGATCAGTGATTGAAATAGAAGGAGGAACACAACTAATGGGCACAGCAGCGATCTCTGAATAAGATGCGGTGGAGTGACTAGCTGTAACTGGAATGATGAGTGGATCATCTTCAGCTTCTGGAGATTCAGTGTTGAGAGGAGCATTGTAAGAAGCTTCAGGTTGTCCATAGTGAGATATCATCCAGCTTTCTAATTCATCCTCATCATTTGAGATGGGTTTTGAATTTGATGACTAAGATTCGTCAAAAGTGACATGAATACATTCATCTATTGTTTGTCTTCATTTGTTGAATACTCTGAAGCTTTTGGATACAGAATAATATCCAAGAAAGATTCCTTCATCAGCTTCGGGATCGAACTTTCCAAGTTGGTCGCGGTTGTTGAGAATGTAACAAGTACAACCAAATATATGAAGAAAGCTTATGGAAGGCTTTCATCCATGGAAAAGTTCATAGGCTGTCTTCTTGAATCTTTTCATGATCAGCGAACGGTTTTGAGTGAAATAAGCGGTGTTGACAGCTTCGGCCCAGAATTGAATAGGGAGATGGGATTCGTTGAGCATTGATCGAGTAGCCTTAATGATTGTTCGATTTCGTCTTTCAGCGACCCATTCTGCTGAGGAGTTCACACAGAAGAGAAGTTGTGAGAGATTCCCTTGTCCTCAAGAAAGTTATCCATAGTACTATTTTTGAATTCAGTACCATGGTCACTTCTGATAGATCGTACTCTAACAATGTTTAGTACTTCTATCTTTTTGATGAACAAAATGATTTCTTCAGGTGCTTCATCCTTGGATTTGAGAAAGAATACCCAAGTATACCTGACATACTCATCAACAATGACAAGTGTGAACTTCTTTCCAGCTAGGGATCGCACGTTGACTGGACCAAAGAGATCCATATGCAATAGCTGAAGAGGCGCAGTCATTGAAGAGATTTGCTTTGACTTGAAGCTAGCTCTTGTGTGTTTTCCTTTTTTCACAAGCTGAGCAAAGAGATTCCTTTTGCAAACGAGTGTTGAGAAAGACCAGTGACAAGGTCATTTCTTGACAGCTCACCAAGTTTCTTGAAGTTGAGATGAGATAGCCGTTTGTGCCATAACCAGTTAATATCTGATGAGGCTTTAGGGAAGAAGCAACTATTCTCGGTGAGAAAAGAATTCATGTTGATGATATAAACATTCTCTAGACGAGAACCGGTTAGAGCAACCTTATCATCTTTATCAAGAACATGACAACAGTTCTTTGAGAATTTAACTGTATAATCTTTATCACATAGTTGGCTGATGCTAAGAAGATTGTGCTTCAGTCCTTCAACATATCCAACACATTTGAAAGTTGTTGTACCGTTGGTTAATATACCAAAACCATTGGTATATCCTTTTCCATTTCCACCGAAGGTTACGAAAGGTCCTCTTTCTTCCTTGAAGTGAGTAAAAAGAGATTTATCTCCAGTCATATCTTGAACATCCACTGTCCAGATACCATATGCTATTGTCCAAATACCATATGCTATTGGGGTCCAGCTTTGTTAGAGGCTTCATCATCTGATGCTGAAGAACCAGCATCAGTAGATGGAATCATCGAACCTGAAGATGTTTGAGTGGAAAGCGGAACAACCTTTGACAATACTAACGTAGTTTCAGTGGAAGTCTTCACTGAGCCAGATAAAGAGGATTCAGTGGAAGGAACTACAACGTCTGATGCTGAAGATTTTTCAGTAGAAGTTGTCTTCGCTGAGCTTGAAGAAGAGGCTTCGACGGTTTTCTTCACCTTGGTTGCTAGAGCAGCCTTTGTGGATGATTTCACCTTAGTTGATTTCTCAGCCTTGGTTACTTTCTTGCACTTAGCTGGTGAACCAGCTTTGGTGGCAGAAGGACACTTGCTAGCAATATGTGTTTTCTCACTGCAGTGTTTACACTTCCTAAAGCTAGGAGTAGCTTTTGGGCCAGAAAGTATCAGATTAGAAGTGGGACCAGCTCCAATAATTCCTTTCTCAATGGTTCTAGGAGGAACCTTTGAGGAATTGGATTCCTTAGGTGAAAAGTTCACCTTGAGCTGTGACTTGGATTTCTGATGTGATTCAGATTTCCTAGTCCTCTGAAGAAGAAGAAGCTTTACAAGTTGAAGGAATAGACCTAGATCTATTAGACTTTTTGGGAAGGGATGTTGTGACAATGGATTTACCTTTGTCTTTGCACCCAGAACTCGAAGGAGTTCCTTCAAGATGACTCTTAGTAAAAGAAGAGGATTGAGAGGAAGAAGTGTTGGGAATAGAAGAGACGAAAGTACCAAATTTGAGCGTGGTCCTGTCTTTAACACATTCTTCCTAATCATAGGAGAATCTTAGACCAATCTTTGTCTTGGCCGGGATCTGAGCGTTAATGATCTCAGAGGCCTTGATAGAAGCTTTGCACCACCCTTCAATAGTAGCGTTCTCAGCCTTGAGTTCAGCGATAGCTCGCTCATGCTCAGCGATAGCCTTCTCACGTTCAATAGTGATGGTTTGGTTTACAATAAACTGATCTTTATGATTTTACTCAACAGATGTCAGTTCTTTGATCTTAGAATCGCAAATCTTCAATTGCTCTTGAAGATCAACGTTAAGCATTTCAGCTTTCGATTTGCCATTGAGGGCATTGTAAAGGACAACCATCAGCGTATCTAGTGTAGAAAGACTAGAAGAAGAAGATGGTTCATTCATGAAACATACCTGAGAAAGAGAAGAAGATGGCTCAGAAGATGTAGATGCTTCAGAAGATCTTTCATCTGCATCAATGGCCATCAAGCAGACGTAGGCTTTATCCTCTTCATTCGAAGATGATTCATCGAATGATTCTGCCCAGTCATGCTCTTCAGCAATAAGGCCTTTAGCCTTTTGCTGGTTGTTCTTCACCTTCTTGTACTTCTCCTTCAGTTTTAAGTACTTTTCATCTTTGATCATGAAGGAGGAAGGAGCTTTAGAAGATGGCGTCGCAGTATTCTTTGATCTACATTCACCTGCAAAATGTCTGGGCCGGTGACAGTTGTAGCAGACAGCTGAAGCCTTGTCTATTCTTTCAGACTTTGGCTTCTCCCTGAGGGATAGCTGAGGACATCTGCGAAAATTGCTCTTACTGGGGAATCTCCTAAATGATTTAGTCAGGAGTGCCAGGGACTCATCAAAATCTGTTAAATCAGATGCTAGAATGTCCTCAGAAGAATCTATCTCCGTGATGACCAAGGGAGGAAGAGAAGAAACAAAAGGGGTAGAAGAAGTTTCAACTGAAGAAGCTTCAGAGATCAAAGCTAAAGGAGAGCTTTTCATTTCCCTGGATTCTTTTACAAGATTCCTTTTCAGTTGACGAGATTGCTCATGGTTAAGCAGAATCTCATATAAAGTAGAAAGAGAAAGAGTGGACATGTCATTTGACATCTTGAGACATATGGAAAAGGTGTCCCAAGACTCAAGAAGGCATTCTAGAAACATAGTTAAAGTTTCAGAATTCGAATATTCCCTGCCGACAGCCCTAAGATCAATAAGAAGACAGTTAAATCTCTGATGTACTTCAGACAACGTCTCAGACTTTCCACAGAGAAAGCTTTCATACTGTCTTACTAGATTGATCTTTCTAGTCTCTTGAACCTGAGTGGTTCCTTCATATTGAACACAAAATGTGTCCCACGTGGATTTAGAGGTTTTGAGTTTCATCACTGAGTGATAAATCTCATCAGGAAGAGACATAGCTATTATAGACCGAGCACGCGTGTCTATAGCTATCTTCTTCTTGTCCTCATCCCTCCACTGATGTGGAAACTTTGGAATCTGTCGTTTAGGAATCGCGGCAGTCGTAGCTATTGATGGAATAGCCGGAGCAATAGCAAATGGAATATTTGATCCATTTTTTATATAATGTGGAATTTCAGGATCCACACCTTCCAGAAAGAGGGACATTCGGTTCTTCCAGAGACAAAAGTTGTCACGGACAAATCGGGGAGGTTTGGCAAGAGAGCCATTATCTTTTGTGTGTGTGTTTGCAATTTGTAAAGCCATTTGTAAGCGGTAAGGTTATCTAAGAAAGGAGATAAACTAGTACAGAACACAGCTAAATACAAGGAAAGAAAGAAAACACTGCTTTGATACCACTTGTTGGTCCCGTGAGGGTCTACAAGAAAAGAAACAGTTTGTAGAAGGGGGGGATGCATACAAACACAATATTTTTAAATTTAAAATATATATTGATAATGAAGATCAATACAAATTTTATAAGATTGTTTGCAGAAAGATAATGTAGTAAAAACCTATCTAAACAATCTTTAGTACATACATATTCTTAGCAAATACAAGAAAAGAAATTGCTGTAAAGAAGATCCTTTATTTAAGCTAGAAAATGCTTGAAGTAAGAATTAGGGTTGGAGAGTGAGTTGCGCGCACTCTGCATGGAGAAGAAACACTTCTATATATACCCAGTGCATTAAATGTCCATTTAATGCAATATGGTAGGGTTAGAGTGCATGTCAAGCCTTAAGAGGAGGACTTGTCCTTTGCTACAGTGAATAGTACAAAAATCACTATTCATGAGTAGACATCCTTACCTAAAGTTGGTGGACAATAGAGTCGACTAGTCGGCTCCATACCGTACCAACTTTCATAAGGGTATGGGTTTTGTCCTTTGTGTGCATAAGGACAAGACAACAACAATCGTGCTAAGCAAGCTTCCTTTGATTGCTGAATGTTGGAATGACCTGAAGGTCTCATCATCATTTGCTGAAGCTTGAGCAGTCTTCACACGTATGTAGACAGCCTTGTAGTCACTGAATACCGCTTCAAATCACGTACTAATCAGTCTCTAATCTTCAATTTCAGTCTTCGACATTTACTGAAGGTTCTTTGGTGTGAGTGTTGTCTTCTTGAAGTATTGCTGTCTTTGATAGGATTACAGTGCACGTTCTTCAGTGATCACTGAACATACTCAGTGAAGATCGCTGGAACTAAAAATACCGAAACATAAATACAACGTATAAGTGAAAAGGGATTATCATCAAATCAATGAGAGAGAGGGTCAACAATAACAAACCCGAGCAGAAGGTCGGTGAGAAAGTTTGCACGCAATGTCGACAGATACATCAGGGTGAGTGTAAGACAGACCCAAGAAAGTGTTATAAGTGTAGTGAAGCACGCCATCTGTCTAGAAGTTGCCCAACTAATCGAAGGTGTTTTAATTGCAATTCTTCGGATCACATTCGACTGAATTATCCATTGTTAAGAACTCCACAACTGACAATGGGGAGTAATGCATCGGGTACTCGGGGAAGACCTATTGTGAATAGAGGAGGGCAAGGAGGGGCGCAGGGACGGTCCTTCCAGATAACCAAGAACGAGGCAGAAGCATCACCGGATGTAGTAACAGGTACTTTCCTCCTTAATTCAATACATGCTAAGGTGTTATTTGACTCTGGTGCAAACTTTTCGTTTGTATCACCATTGTTTGCTCAAACTGTATGTCTGAATTCTGTGATACTTGATGATGAATTCGTAGTTGATACTGCTAATAGTCAGAAAACTGTTACAAGTGTGTTTAATAACTGTAATATTGTGATTGAGAGCTGTGGACTTCCGATTCGGTTATTTCCTATGCCGATGAAGGAATTTGATGTGGTAGTGGGTATGGATTGGTTGGCAAAGTATCAGGCCAGTATTGTTTGTAATCAGAAAATGATCAGAATTTCTCTGTCAGACCAAGGGGCAGTTGTTATTTATGGTGATCGTCAGAATCACCATACCAGTATTTTGACAGTAATGAAAGCTCAGAAAATCATTTGGAGAAGGTGTCAGGGATGTTTGGCATACGTAATTGATATGAAGAAAGAAAAGAGAAAAGAGGAATCGATTCTGATTGTTGGTGAATATCCATAAGTCTTTCCAGAAGACTTATCTAGATTACCACCAGATAGAGTCATCGAATTCCGAATTGATCTTGTACCAGGAGCTGCACCAGTAGCAAAGGCGCCATACCGATTAGCTCCATCTGAATTGAAGGAATTGGTTGCAAAGTTGAAAGATTTAACTGACAAAGGATTTATTAGACCCAACAGTTCACCTTGGGGTGCTCCGGTCTTATTTGTCAAGAAGAAAGATGCGTCTATGGGAATGTGTGTAGACTATTGTGAACTGAATAAGTTGAAATTAAAAACAAATATATTTTACCTAGGATTGATGACTTGTTCGATCAATTGGTGGGAGCAAGTTATTTCTCCAAGATTGATTTAAGATCAGGGTATCATCAGCAAGTTATTTAAAAAAATATATTTTACGGGCATCATGAATTCTTAGTTATGCCGTTCGGCTTAAATAATGTGCCCGTAACCTTTATGGATTTAATGAATAGGGTACGTAAGGAATATCTTCATAAATTCAGTATTGTATTTATTGATGATATTCTTATATACTCTAAGACTGAAGAAGAGCATGCGGAACATCTTCATTTGATATTAGAATTATTGAAGAGGGAGAAGTTGTACGCAAAGTTATCTAAACGTGAGTTCTGGTTAAGAGAAGTACAATTTATGGGTCACGTCATCTCAGAAGCAGGAGTAAAAGTAGATCTCGCAAAAATAGAAGCAGTTGCAAGATCGGAAGCTCCAAAAAATCCTTATGAAGTCCGAAGCTTTTTGGGATTGGCCGGTTATTACCGTAAGTTCATTCAGGGCTTTTCTAAGATAGTTGTGCCATTGACTAAATTGACTCGGAAGAACATTAAATTCCAGTGGGAAGGAGAACAACAAGAAGCCTTTCAATTATTAAAAGATCATCTTTGCAGTGCACCAGTATTGACTCTACCAGATGGATCTGAAGACTTTGTGATTTATAGTGATGCTTCAAAGTTAGGGTTAGGATGTGTTCTGATGCAAAGAGAAAAATAATTTCTTATGCGTCAAGACAATTGAAAGATCATGAGAAGCAGTATCCAACCCATGACATGGAATTAGCTGCAGTGATATTTGCTCTGAAAATCTGGAGACACCATCTTCTGGGAACAAAATGTCAGATTTATACTGATAATAAAAGTTTGCAACATTTGTTCAGCCAGAAAGAATTAAATATGCGACAGCGTCGGTGGATTGAACTGGTTAATGACTATGATTGTGAAATCCTTTACCACCCGGGAAAAGCTAACGTGGTGGCTGACGCTTTGAGCAGGAAAGAAAAGAGTGGAATCGTTAAAGCTGTGGCAATGAGAATGAACTTGATCCCTGAAATTCGTAAAGAAATTCAGAAATGTTAACAAGAAGCTATGAAAGAAGAATTTGTTAAGGCAAAAAGGTTGGGTAAGATGATTTCAACCTCGGAACAGAATGACGAAGGACTAATGTGCTTTCAAGGGCAAATTTAGGTACCATGTTTTGGAGATATCCGAAATACTATATTAAATGAAAGCCATAAGTCCCGATACTCTATTCATCCAGGCACCAATAAGATGTATAGACATTTGAAACCTTTTTTTGGTGGCTCGGATTGAAGAGAGACATAGCTAGATATGTGGAACAGTGTCTGACATGTTTACAAGTTATGATTGAACATCAGAAGCCGTATGAAAGTCTTCAATCTTTAGAGATACCTGTATGGAAATGGGATCACATCACAATGGATTACGTCATGAAATTGCCTCGAACTCCAAAGGGGTATGACGCGATCTGTGTAATTGTTGATCGTTTGTCTAAATCTGCGCATTTTCTGCCAATAAGAGAGAAGTACTCTTTAGAAAAGTTAGCTCAGATTTACATCAAAGAAATTGTTACCCGACATGGTGTTCCATTATCTATTATTTATGATAGAGATAGTCGGTTTACTTCAAAGTTCTGGGAAGGGTTGCATAAAGCTTTGGGGTCTGAAATCCGACTAAGCACAGCTTATCATCCGCAAACTGACGGATAGAGTGAAAGAACTATCCAAACTCTCGAAGACATGTTAAGAAGTTGTATTATTGACTTCAGGGGATCGTGGGAAGATCATTTGCCGTTAATAGAATTTGCATATAAAAATAGTTACCATTCCAGCATTCAAGCAGCACCGTATGAAGTGTTGTATGGATGTAAATGCCGAACACCGTTGTGTTGGAACGAGGTGGGTGAAAGACATCTCACGAGTCCTGAGATTGTCCAAGAAACTTCTGAAAAGATTGAGCAGATCCACGAAAGAATTAAAATAGAACAAGATCGCTAGAAAAGTTATGCTAATAATCGACGAAAGCCGATTGAATTTGATGTAGGTGATTTTGTTATGTTAAAAGTTTCGCCATGGAAGGGTGTTATCAGATTTGGAAAGAAAGGTAAGCTCAGTCCGAGGTATGTGGGACCGTTCAGAATATGTAAGCGAATTGGGCCAGTAGCATATCAGTTAGAGCTGCCAGAAGAGTTGAGTCTGATTCACAACACTTTCCATGTATCAAATCTGCGAAAATATTTGGTTGATCCGAAACTAGCTATATCGATGCCAGAGATTAAATTAGACAGTAAGCTGAACTTTGTGGAAACACCGAAAGCTGTAATTGACCGAAAGATCCGGGTGTTGAGAAACAAAGAGATAAGTCTAGTTAAGGTTCAGTGGAAGTTTCACAWAGGACCAGAAGCGACATGGGAATTGGAGTCAAAGATAAGATCAGAGTACCCTTGGCTCTTTAATTAAAGGAATTTCGGGATGGAATTCTTTTGAGGGGTGGATAATGTGATAACTGGATCCTGGTTATCACCCAAGGTAATTAATGTGTGATTATTTGATATGTGATTACGTGATAGCATGTTAAATTTGTTATATTTGATCATGCTAGGGTGTGAAATTATGTGTAATGTGTAGATGCATGTATAAGATTATGTGTATATGTGGCTGCATATGTATGCATGATATATATATATATATATGTATATATATATATATATATACACCCATGCATGATATATGCATGAATGAATTTATGCATGAGTTATGTGAATACATGCATATGAAGGAGGCGGTTTAGCCGCCATCCTGTTTTGGAAAGGTATAAAAGGAGGGTCCAACCTCCATTTGCATTTTTCTGCTATTTGTGAGAAGTGTTTATGCGATTTAAGTTGACCGGATTACAAGATCAAGTTGATTTCAAGTATTTGGTTTCAAAAGAATTTCAAGGTGAGTGGTTTAAATTGTTTTGGATTCCTTTGTAATTGCATAACTAGATTATGTAAACTTTCATTTTATTTTTAATTTGGAAACATTTGAGGTATTGTCCGGATTAGACTTAAACCGGCCAAGAGTCAAGCGGTTTAGTCTTAAATCGGACAGGGCTTGGACGATTTAAGCCTTAAACCGGCCAAGAGTCAAGGGATTTAGTCTTAAAGCGGTAAAGTGTTAAACAATTTATAACTTTGATTTATGTCTAAGTGTTTTACTCGGAGAAGTAGGAATACGACTATGGGTTGACCGGACTGTTAAATCGGACAATCATGTATGGTGTTGTCCGGATTGATAAATCGGACAAAAGTGTTGGGATTGATTCTAAGTGTTAAATCGGACAGGCCTCGGACGATATGTTGTCCAGATTTGGTAAACCGGCCAAGAATTGATCGGAGATGAAGTCCGGCCAAGTTTATGTTGACCGGATTGGTATATATGCCTTGTGCATGGTTGATAAAATTGTTATTTTAACAATAAAATTGGAATTTTGATAATTTTGAACTGATAATAATTCCATTAACTGCGGTCTATTCGGAATTATTTTTGTGAAATGTTTTGAAGAGGAAATAAGGGTGGCATATCAAGGAGAGGTGTACCATGGGATAAGGGTGGCATATCAAGAGGAGGTGTACCATGGGATAAGGGTGGCATATCAAGGAGAGGTGTACATTTGGATATAAGGGTGGCATATCAAGGAGAGGTGTACATTTGGATATAAGGGTGGCATTTGTGTGTGTGTGATGTAATATAACTCCTACTATTATTTCCTTTAAGATTACCGTGGTCTGGAATCTTTATTTCTTTGTGACTTAAAGGTTTAGGATCAGGGTTCTTATTGGAATGCATAGTCTGGATGTTATTGAGGAAGAGTACCAGGTTTGGCCTGAAACTTAAAATTAGCCTTATTTAATTCGAAAGGTTTAAAAGTGGCTTCATGATAATTTGGTTAGTACAATCCTGATTTGGATTTAATGTATTATTTATAAGCAGAAAAATTGACGAGAAAAGAGGAAGGTATTGGTATTATGCCCTTACTTGCTCATATATTTGTTATTTATATGAATAATTGTTTTACATAAAAGTTTTGGTGATTTTCATCCTGCAATATCATAAATAGGGTAACTCACTAGACCTTTCGGTCTAACCCTCGTTTTGTGATTTTAAATATGTATTGCAGGAGGTACAGACGGCAAGGGAAAGAGAAAAATGTGATATTTTCCTATATGCATTTCTACATGAATATTAGTCTCTGATGTATAGTTTTGTTAAATGAACTTTGATTAGTACAAGAAATGTATTCTGAATTTTTGAGTCATGTAATTGGTATGGTAAATTCTTGTATTAAGGGACCTGAGTGGTATATAAACATGTAATACTTCTGTATGAAGGATGTGATACATGCAATGTGTTGTATTGGGGTGTACACATGCATGCAAATTATTTTTCTTATTTATGTTTGTGTTTTATATTTATGTTTTCTAAAGGGAAGATTGCCTACTTTACTAACGTTATATTTCGAAACACCCTCTAAGGAGAGTACCGAGTAGGATTTAAGTTCATTTGTGTCATCAAGCTCCTTTACATTTGTTATCTTACTTGCTGTTTATGCCATCTATATGACTGCTTTACAACTGGCATCATACAACTGCCTACCCCCCATGATACCAAAATAGGGGGGGTAGGCAGTTGTATGATGGCAATTGTAAAGCAGTTATATAGATGGCATAAACAGCAAGTAAGATGACAAATGTAAAGGAGGTTGATGACACAAATGAACTTAAATCCTATGGCATAAACATCAAGTAACATGACAAATGTAAAGGAGGTTGATGACANTTGATGACACAAATGAACTTAAATCCTATGGCATAAACATCAAGTAACATGACAAATGTAAAGGAGGTTGATGACACAAATGAACTTAAATCCTACTCGATACTCTCCTTAGAGGGTGTTCCGAAATATAACATTAGTAAAGTAGACAATCTTCCCTTTAGAAAACATAAATATAAAATTAAGAAAACACACACAAAATTCATTTGCATGCATGCATGCAAATCACTTTCACATAAAATCATAAAAACACATAAAATCACAAACTATTTCATATAAAATTAAAAGAAAACTTAAAAAACACATGCAAAAAAACACATAAAATTAAAAGAAAACTTAAAAAATACACATGCAAATGCTTATAATTACATAATACATAATACATATATATATATATATAATATAACTCACATAAAATAACAAAATTTTATGTTAAATGCATGAATTTTCATCCATGCAAAAACATAAAATTTTTAAATTTCTTTTTAAACTTGTATAAAACAGATACGATCTTTTTCTCCGGCAGAAAAGAAGGACGACAACACAGGATCACTCCGGCCCTAACTCAGTCCATAGCTCCGGGTCACTCAAGATCAATATCAGTAATGTACGAGTTTATCAAGAAATCTATTTTTTAACACGAAAAAAACAAACATTTTAAAAATACAAACTTTTAAAACCATTAAACCAAGAACATTACTAATGTAACCTCTTTCTCCGGCAGCTTTTATGGATGCCAAGAGGGCTCACTCCGGCCTTACATCCGGCCTCCAGGTCACTCGAGATTAACAAAATTAATGTTTCGATTATTTGAAAATAAAAGTTTTTAACACGACAAAATAAAATATAAACATTTTATGTAAAGATTATTATACAAAAAAAAAGGGAAGATTGTTACAAATCTAACATTACATTAAGAAAACCATAAGGATTTTCCTGTCGGGAAAACCCCTTAACTACTAATACAAAATTTAAAGAAAAGAAAAAGAAAACTTACTTAGGCGAAAATATTTATTAACCTTGAAATTGAAGAAGGATGATGAACTTGGAGATGGAGGATGAAGATGATGAAGGTAGCTAGATCATTGTTGTAGGAGTTTATTTTTCACCGTATGAATTTGTTGGTAGGAAGAGAAAAGTTGGAGAATTTAGGTGATGATGAGATTGTAGATGGAGATGGTGTAATAATGGAGGAGAGTAGGGAATCTTATGAATGTGTGATGAAAGATGTCTGAAGAGGGTTGAGTATGAATTTGGTTAATGTAGGCGGTTTCCTTCATTTGTTGATGATTGATTCATCTGAATGAGATTCCCTTATATAGGGAAATTCTCAAAGGGAGATGATGACACAATAGTATGAAGGGTTTTAACACGTATGAAATACGTGTCAATGTCTTAAGAAAAAACTGCAATGTGTATAAAAGTCTGCAACGTGTTATTATCTGGTTTGCAAAAGTTGAGATTCTTGTCGTTTTCTGCATTATGACAAATCTTTTTCTTGATTGATACTTTGTCACCATTCGTCTTGTCTCGGATCTTCTGGGTATTGATATTATGTCTGGCAATCGAATCGAAAGAGTATCCACCGTTTGAACAGTAGCCTCTCTGATCTTGATCTGGAGCGCTTGAACGGTCTTCGGAAACTATGTCTTTTGAAATTTTTTCTTCAGTATGCTGAGGAATGAAATTCCTGATAATTTCTTCAATAATATTATTGATCTCGTTACTAATCGTCACTTTTGATTTTTTTATTTTTTTTATTTTTTGGTTTTTTATTTTTTGGTGAAGACTGTTTTTGGTCTTGGGTATTTTCAAGTTGGATGGAATCTAAATGATGAGCTTCTTAGGATTGTGTATGGACAGAAATATCTGGTTTGGTATAGGAAGGTGAAGGGTCAAGGGTTGAAGGAGTTGGGTTGTATTTAACAAGGAAATCGAAATGTTTTCCAGGTTCTCCAACAGAATCCCAGATGTCTTTATTTTTCTTGTTTGGAGTCTGGTTTTGAGTCTGGCTTTGAGTCTGGCTTTGAGTCTGGCTTTGAGTCTAGTTTTGAGTCTGGCTTTGAGTAGAGGAATCAAGAGTCCTCTGTGTCTCTTGAGATTTTGGCAATCCCATAGCCGTCTCCGGATTTGATAAGTCTACCAGCCACCGGTAGAGCTGTACTAGTCATTGAATTTGTAGGTTCAATGATACCTTTATTGACATTCATTGGAGAATGTCCACCCATCTTAATCTTCTGTATTGGGCAAGAAGATGAGCCTTTGTTCTGATTGACAGAATAAGAAAGAACTTGTCTCTCAAGCATTGAGACATGTTTATGAAGAACAAATTTCTCATTTCTGAGCTGAGTATTGTCATCATTGATAATTTAAAGTTTCTTGACATCGTCTCACAATGATTACAAAAAATAGTATGAGTATGGGTCGAGTCTTTTGAAGCAGAAAAGTCTAAAGGGGGTTCCGTATAGTTTCTGAGGGAAGGAGAAACGAAAAAGTTCTTTCCTAAACGTCGTCTGGCTGAAGAAAGGGCTTCTTCATAATTATTAAAACCTTTGTATAAAGGACCGGGATATCCTTGAATTGCATCAAGAAGTTCGATCCAAGTATGGAAGAAACCTGTCTTTTTACCCTTGAATGCAACATAAAATTTAAAACGCTTAGCATTCTGACTAAAAAATTCTGATAAAGCATTTAAACAAGCAATAAAATATTTAACGTCTTTTGGGTTTTTGCCGAAGGCTACCCAAAGATTGTCTACAAGACAACGTTCTTCTTTCCTGAGAGAGATATGGTTGTGCAACCTGAAACATGCATTGCTGCAACTTGGAAACACAATTAGTTCGTTATTTCCAAATATAAGACGTTCTTGGTAAATAAGTCTTGTCTGGCTACTAAAAGTCTGATTAAAAGCAGGTCTTGT
The DNA here is from genome assembly GCF_001531365.2 of Cynara cardunculus var. scolymus. Lineage (NCBI taxonomy): Eukaryota > Viridiplantae > Streptophyta > Magnoliopsida > Asterales > Asteraceae > Cynara > Cynara cardunculus. The sequence continues at coordinate 37,774,732 of NC_037529.1, forward strand.
TATAGAATTATTTCCCGATGAAATTCCTGTTCTTGGAGGAGGTCTAGACATCTGCAAAAAGAATAAAAATTAAAAGGTTAAATAATTAACCAATTAATTCGTTTTTTTCGAAATATTTTTGCCAATCAAGACTGCAATTCTGAATTAGTATCATAATTATGAGGAGTTTTGGTAAATTCATTTACCAATTCAGAATCAGAACCACCATTTCTGTCTTGTTCTAAATTAGTCTCTTCGATTGAAATAATACTGTAGATGGACTCAGTATCAGAAATATATTCATCAACAGTGTGATAACCAGATCTTGGTTGTCATCTGAGGTAATAAATATGTGATTATTTGTTATATGTGATTACGTGACATCATGATAAAATGATACATTTGATCATGTTAGTATGTGAAAAAGTGTATAATATAGATACATGAATGAGATTATGTGTATTTATGGATGCACATGTATGTATGATATATATATATATGATATGCATGCATGTATGTGCATGTGTGCATAACTGTATATATATATATATATATATATGTATATATGTATATATATATATTTGAGTGTGTGTGTGTGTGATTATATGATTAGAGTGTGAAGGCATGCATGTGGTGTCGACTGTAGTAGCCGACTTTCCCTAAAAAGAAAGTATAAAAGGAAGGGTTAACCACCATTTTGCTCTCTTGCCATCTTTGAATTAAGTTTGGAGCGATTTAAAGAGAGTCTGTGTTGACCAGATTTCCTTATTTGGAATTACAAGAAGTTTGGTTTCAAAAAGGTGAGTGATTCTTATTGATTTTAAACTCATTTTGGGCTTAAGAATGCCCCAAGTATTTTTGAAAGAAAAATGGAAGACATTTTTAATAAGCATAGCAATTTTGTGGCCGTTTATATAGACGATATTTTGGTTTTCAGTAAAAATAAAAAAGACCATAAAGGTCATTTGCAAATTGTTTTTTCAGAATTTATCAGACATGGTTTAATTTTAAGTAAAAAGAAAATGCAGTTATTTCGTGAATATATAGACTTTTTGGGAGTAAATATTGGAGAAGGAAAAATCTCTTTGCAACCTCATATTGCTCAAAAAGCTATTGATTTCCCAGTTAAATTAGAAGACTTAAAACAATTGCAAAAGTTTTTAGGACTGATAAATTATGCTAGACCTTTTATAAAAAATCTTGGAAAAATTTTCGGTCCTTTATATGCAAAAAACTCTCCAAATGGGCAAAGATGTTTTAATCAAGAAGATGTTAAGGTTGTTCAACAATTGAAAAAAGAGATCAAATATCTACCCGAGCTTGTTTTACCTCTTGATACAGATTATTTGATTATGAATGTTAAGTTTATATTTAACATTTTAAACGAAGAAGTAGGAATACGACTATGAGGTGGCCGGTTTTTTTAAATCGGACAACATGTGAAGGGTTAAATCAGATGACCTTGTATAGTGTTGTCCGGATTTGTTATCCGGACAAGATCTGTGATAAAGCCAAGTGTTAAATCGAACAAACCATGTGGAGTGTTGTCCGGATTTATTATCCGGACAAGATTTGACCGGATTAAGTTTTGACATGTTATTTTAACAAAGAAGATAGAAATTTTGGAACTGATAAATAATTCTATTGACTGTGGTCTAATATATATGGAATTGTTTTATGAAACTTCTTGATGAGGGAATAAGGGTGACATATCAAGGAGAGGTGTACCATGGGATAAGGGTGGCATATCAAGGAGAGGTGTACCATGGGATAAGGGTGGCATATCAAGGAGATGTGTAGATTTGGATATAAGGGTGGCATTTTTTTGTGTGTGTGTGTATTTCATAATATAACCCTTACTATTATATCCTCTAAGATTACCGTGATTTGGAATCTTTATTTCTTTGTGATTTAAAGATTTAGAATCAGGATTCTTAATGGAAATTGTAGTCGAGATGTTATAAAGAAGGGGATAACAGGTTTGGCTTGAAACTTGATTAAACCTTATTTTGATCTAAATGTTTGAAAGTGGCAATACAATAAATTGACTAGTATAACCTATTGAGATTTGATGAACTTTTCACACGCAGAGATTGTTGAAAAGTGAAAGGTATTCGTATTATGTTTTTACTTGTTCATATATTTTTTATATATATGAAAAACTGTTTTATTTAAAAAGTTTTGGTGATTTTCACCCTGCAAAGACATAAATAGTGTAACTCACTAGACCTTTTGGTCTAACCCTCATTTTGTGATTTTAATTATGTATTGCAGGAAGTGCTGGAGGTAAAGGGAAGAGAAAAATATAATAATTTCCCTATATGCTTATCTGCTTGAAGATTAATTGACGGCATGTATAGTTTTGTTAGATGAATCTGGTTTAGTGCAAGAATTATATTTTGAATTTTCGGACCATGTATTTTGTACTGATAAATTCTTGTACTAAGGGACCAATATGATGTACAAATATGTATTTCTTATATATGAAGTATATGTTACATGAGTTATGTGGAATGGGGCATTACAAACAGGAATAAGGTCTTCATTAACGCATTCAATCAAAGTACTTTTTCTACTAAAATTATTTATTCTTTTCGGACAAGTCTTTGCAAGGTGTTCATTACTGTTACAAACATAACCGCTAAGACGATTCCTGTAATTTCTTTGAGGTTAAAATTTTCTAACATATTTTTCTTCATTGAGATAAGGCTTTCTTTTATCTGATTTTCTCAAAAAAATATCTAATTTTGGGAGAACTTTATAATTCTTGTATTTTTTCTTGGGCTTGGAGCATGAAGCTCCATAAGTCTGAGGAATATACATGTCTCTACAAAATTTATGTCTTTTTAAGCTGTTTTTGAATCTACAGATCAACACATTGTTCTTCAAGAGTTCTAGTGATAAACTGAGCTCTTTGACCTATTGACCACAAAAAATTTGGACTTTCTTTAACAGAAGGCAAATTATTCAATTTATCATGAATCTCTAGTCCTAATGGTCCAGGTAATTTATGAAACAACTTATTTCCAATGTCTTGATTAAAAGTATTTCCAGCGATAGCAGTAAGATAAACATTATGATTTAAAAACTGTTTTACCCTTTTACCGCTAGTCCAATGGTATAAACTTAATTGCTCAATTTCTCTCATGGCTTTTTTTCTGAACATTCATTTGTCCAGAATTCGGATCAGCACCTGTTGCTAAAATTTGTATTTGATTAACAAAATTATAAATGATTATACTCTATCAATGATTATACTCTATCAAACAATCCCTTTTGAAAGCTTCCCACATTGCTTTTGTGCTTTCTCCCAAAAAAAGTTTCTAGATATCTGTACATTTCTTCTGCTTCCATGTCTTCATTTGGTCTATAATAATGAGCAAGAAGGGTGTTTTTCCAAACTTCAATTACATTTGTCCAAATTTGAGGATCATGAGCAGTTAAATTGAAAATATAACCTTTGGACTTAGATTGAAAATTTATTGGTTGTTCTAACGGTTTTTCAAAACCTTTGGAAATGTATCTAGTATCAGAAGGAGGATCATGATACTCTATATAAGGAGCTCTTGGAGGAAAATTAGTGTATGTAAAACCTTCATGCGGAACAGTTCTATCAAAGAGAGTTCTAGCAGTCGTTCTATAGCTTTCGGCTTCTTCGTCAACTAGGTCTTTTTGGTAACTAATGTCTATAATATTGGACTCTAAGTCGTCATGTAATAAACCGACTCTGATATTTTTGTTTTTATCATAAAAAATGTATTCTTGATTAGAAATTTGTTTGGACAAATACAACTGATCTTCCAAATCTAAAAGCTCGTCATCGGTTAAAAATATTTGTAGGTCTTGGAAAAATAATTTTAAAAGTCTCTGTATCAACTAATTCAAGATTTACTAAATCACTATCTGTTTCGACTTCTTGAATCGGGACAAATGTATAATTAGTAAATGTTAAACTAGTTTTGCCATATCTATCGATATACATTAAAACTTCTTTTGGCGTCAAAACCGTTTCTGTCTATTACTCAAAATTACTCAAATTCCAGTCTAAATAGACTAAATCGTCAGTAGAAAATATTTTCGGTTTTAACATCTTTATACCAGTGCTACTGACCAAATCCACAACATTGTCGATATAAACATTATATTTAGTCTTTGCAGAAAAAGAGCATCTTCCTAATATTCCCAAGGTTACCAATAAATTGTCACCATGTTCAACGTCTTCATAACTTTTTGTCTTAATGCCAATTTTGATATGATTAACAAAATCTTTTATGGTTAACAAAAAGTCTGGACTACAATAAATAATACCTTTATCATTATTTAAATCGATCTCAGTACTGGCAATCATTCCTTTAGCAATATTATAGATTCTATCATCAAAAATAGTAACCAAAACTTTACTACCCAAATATTTTCGCATTAAACCTCTAATGCCGATTATGATTAAACCAAGATGTATAAATTTAAAATATTTTTTAAACAACTGTCTGTGAGCGTCTTTGGAAACAATGTCTAAAATTTTTGACTGGTCTTTGATACATTGAAGAGTAATTTCTTGACTATGTTTAAAAAACTAGGATGACGTCTCAAAAAAACCTTTGTTGTATAGAGTTTCTGGATTTAATAACTGAAGACCATGAGTCTGAAAATTTTGTATTCTTGATTAGGATCAACGATTTCTTCTAGAGTAGTATCATAGTCTTTCTTTTTTGACAAGATTTTTCTAAAAAAAATTGGGTCTAAAACTTAAGGAATCTCGTTTTTCTTCAAAAACACTTGTAGAAGGTTTATTAAGATCCATTTTAAATGTCTTTGAATCGAACAAAAGTATAATACTTGGGAGGTTTGTCTTTGAAAATGAGAATTTTTGAATTTGTTTCTAAAGAGAGAGAACTGATTTGGTCTGTCAAAACTTTAATATCTTCTGAATCAGATAAATTTGGGTTACGCTAATTTAACTTTTTTGTAAAATTGTCTAAAGAAACTTGCAAATTTTTTATGTCTAAATTGCCAAATTTAGGATGACAAATGTGATAACTGGATCTTGGTTATCACCCGAGGTAATAAATACGTGATTATTTGTTACAAAATATTTATGTGACAGCATGATAAATTGTTATATTTGATCATGCTAGTATGTGAAATTATATGCATAAATGAGTATGCATTAGATATGTGGGCATAATTATATACATAATGAAGTACATGCATAGGTGTATATGTAAGTGTGATTATGTACTTGTGTTTATGCATGTGTGTGTGTACTAGAGTCTCATGTAAGCATGATGTATGTATGCATGCATGTGGGGGGGGAGGCTTTAGTAGCCGACTTTCCTAAAGAGGAAAGTATAAAAGAGGAGTTAAGCCTCCTTTACATTTTTCTGTCCATTTTTGAATATATTGAGCGATTTAGAAGGGAAAGCTTGCCCGAATTTTCTTACTTTTGCATTACAAGAAGGTTGTTTTCAAAAGGCTTGATAAGGTGAGTGATTTCTAAATCTTTTTGCATAAAATTTGTTACTGGTTTTATTTGAATGTTGTTTATTATTGGAAAGAAATCAGTTATTTTCTAAAGGGTTTTATTCGGATAATGGGTAATCGAATTAAGTCTAAATCGGACAGGCCTTGGGCGGTATATTGTTTGGATTATTCTTAAATCGGATAAGGATTGGGCGATTAAGCCCTAAACCGGTCAAGTGTTAAGCGGTTTAGTTTAGTTTTAAACCGGTCAAGCGTTGAGCGATTTATGAATGTTAAAGTATAATAAACATTTTGAACGAAGAAGTATGAATACGATCATGTGGTGACCGGATTATTTGAAATCGGTCAAGCTTTGGACGATATGTTGTCCGGACTTGTTATCCGGACAAAAGTATTGGAATTTATTCTAAGTGTTAAATCGGACAAGCCTTGAGCAATGTGTTGTCCAGATTTGGTAATCCGGCCAAGAATTTGACTGGAGATGAAATCCGGCCAAGCCAAGTTGACCGGATTTGTATTATGCCTTGTGGTTGATTGATGAAAATTGTTATTTTATCATAAAATGGAAAATTTGATATAAATGATTTTGGATTGATAATAATAAAATTGACTGCGGTCTATTTGGAATTATTTTTGTAAAATGTTTTGATGAGGAAATAAGGGTGGCATATCAAGGAGAGGTGTACCATGTAATAACCTGATTATTAATATTTTAGTGATATATATATATATATATATAT
>NC_037529.1:37781031-37782484 GCF_001531365.2 Cynara cardunculus var. scolymus
GATGATCACTGGAACTGAAAATACAGAAACACAAATACAACGTGAAAGGAAAAAAGGAATTATCATCAAATCACTGAGAGAGAGGATCAACAATTGGTATCATCAATACAAATTTTAAATTTGAAAACCTTGTGTTTGTATTCATCCCCCTTCTACAAATTGTTTCTTATCTTGTAGACCCTTTCGGGACCAACGATACCACTCAGGTTCAAGAGACTAGAAAGATCAATCTAGTAAGACGGTATGAAAGCTTTCTCTGTGGAAAGTCCAAGACACTGTCTGAAGTACGTCAAAGATTTAATTGCCTTTTTATTGATCTTAGGGCTATCGACAAGGAATATTCTAATTCTGAAACTTCAACCAAGTTTCTAGAATGCATTCCTGAGTCTTGGGACACCTTTTCCATGTGTCTGAAGATGTCAAATGACACGTCTACTCTTTCTCTTTCCACTTTATACGGGATTCTGCTTAACCATGAGCAATCTCGTCAACTGAAAAGGAATCTTGTAAAAGATTCCAGAGAAATGAAAAGCTCTCCTTTGGCTTTGATCTCTGAAGCTTCTTCAGTTGAAACTTTTTCTACCCCGTTTGTTTCTTCTCTTCCTCCTGTTGTTATCATGGAGATAGATTCTTCTTCTATCTGTGAGGATATTCTAGAATCTGATTTAACAGATTTTGATGAGTCCCTGGCACTCCTGACTAAGTCATTTAGGAGGTTCGCCAGTAAGAGCAACTTCCGCAGATCTCCTCAGCTATCCCTCAGGGAAAAGCCAAAGTCTGAAAGAATAGACAAGGCTTCAGCTGTCTGTTAGAATTGTCACCGGCCCGGACATTTTGCAGATGAATGCAGATCAAAGAAGATTGCGACGCCATCTTCTAAAGCTCCCTTCTTCTTCAGGACCAAAGATGAAAAGTACTTAAAACTGAAGGAGAAGTACAAGAAGATGAAGAACAACCAGCGAAAGGCTAAAGTCCCTATTGTTGAAGAGCATGACTGGGCTGAGTCATCCGATGAATCATCTTCAGATGAAGAGGATAAAGCCTACGTCTGCCTGATGGCCATAGATGCAGATGAAGGATCTTCAGAAGCATCTACTTCCTCTGAGCCATCTTCTTCTTCTACTCAGGATGTCAAAGACATATGGTATCTGGACAGTGGATGTTCAAGACATATGACTGGAGATATATCTCTTCTAACTTACTTCAAGGAAGAAAGAGGACCTTCCATAACCTTCGGTGGAAATGGAAAAGGATATACCAAAGGTTTTGGTATATTAACCAATGGTGCAACAACTTTCAAACGCATTGCATATGTTGAAGGACTAAAGCACAATCTTCTTAGCATCAACCAACTGTGTGATAAATATTATTCAGTTAAATTCTCAAAGTATTCATGTCATGTTCTTGACAAAGATGATAAGGTTGCTCTAACCGGTTCTCGTCTAGAGAATGT
>NC_037529.1:37782739-37828809 GCF_001531365.2 Cynara cardunculus var. scolymus
GAGCTAGCTTCAAGTCGAAGCAAATCTCTTTAGTGACTGCGCCTCTTCAGCTATTGCATATGGATCTCTTTGGTCCAGTCAACGTGCAATCCCTAGCTGGAAAGAAGTTCACACTTGTCATTGTTGATAAGTATGCCAGGTACACTTGGGTATTCGTTCTCAGATCCAAGGATGAAGCACCTAAAGAAATCATTTAGTTCATAAAAAAGATAGAAGTACTAAACAATGTTAAAGTACGATCTATCAGAAGTGACCATGGTACTGAATTCTAAAACAGTACTATGGATAACTTCCTTGAGGACAAAGGAATCTCTCACAACTTTTCTTCTGTGAGAACTCCTCAGCAGAATGGGTTCGCTAAAATACGAAATCGAACAATCATTGAGGCTGCTCGATTAATGGTTAGCAAATCCCATCTCCCTACTCAACTCTGTGCTAAAGCTGTCAACACTGCTTGTTTCAGTCAAAACCGATCGCTGATTGTGAAAAGATTCAAGAAGACAACCTATGAACTCTTCCATGGGCGAAAGCCTTCCATGAGCTTTCTTCATATATTTGGTTGTACTTGTTACATTCTCAACAACCGTGACCAACTTGAAAAGTTCTATCCCAAAGCTGATGAAGGAATCTTTCTTGGATATTCTTCTGTATCCAAAGCCTTTAGAGTATTCAACAAACAAAGACAAACAATAGATGAATCTATTCATGTCACATTTGACGAATCTCAGTCAGCTAATTCAAAACCCATCTCAAATGATGAGGATGAATTAGAAAACTGGATGTTCTCTCACTATGGATAACCTGAAGCTTCTTACAGTGCTCCTCTTAACACTGAATCACTCGAAACTGAAGATGATCCACTCATCATTCCAGTTATAGATAGTCATTCCACAACATCTTTTTCAGAGATCGCTGCAGTACCCATTAGCGGTGTACCTTCTTTTACTTCAAACACTGATCCATCAGTGAATGAAATGCCTTCAGTTTCTGAACCTATTTCAGTCACTGAATTTGAGGCTCCTTTTGTAATAGTCCCTATTGCTGAAGAAACTGCTACTGATGTCTCATCTTCTATACCTGAACTTGCCTATTCAGATGAAGCTCCTCTACCGGCTCAGCGATGGACTAAAAGCCATCCAATTCATCAAATTCTTGGAGATCCAGATGTAGGTATCAAGACACATCGTGGTGTAGGTAATATCTATCTCTTCGTCAACTTTCTTTCTTTAGTTGAACCCAAGAAAATCAATGATGCTATCTCTGACCCTAGTTGGGTTCTTGCTATGCAAGAAGAGCTCATTGAGTTTGATAGGAACAAAGTCTGGTACCTTGTCCCACGTCCATCTGACAAATCAGTGATAGGCACCAAATGGGTCTATCGCAACAAGTTGGATGAAGATGGTGTGGTAATCCGTAATAAGGCTCGGCTTGTTGCTCAGGGTTATAGACAAGAATAAGGAATCGACTATGATGAAACCTTCACACCAGTGGCTAGACTCGAAGCAATTCGACTCTTTCTCTCCTTTGCTGCCTATAGAGACTTCAAGGTCTTTTAGATGGATGTAAAGAGCGCTTTCCTTAATGGAAAACTTCATGAGGAAGTTTATGTTGAACAACCTCCAGGGTTTCTTGACCCTAAGTATCCAAACCATGTTTATAGGTTGGATAAAGCTCTTTATGGGTTAAAGCAGGCTCCTCATGCCTTGTATGATACCCTTTCTTCTTTTCTCATCTCTGAGAAATTCTCTCGTGAAAAGATTGACCAGACCTTATTTCTTAGGAAAATTAAAGGTCACATCATTCTCGTCCAAATTTATGTTGATGATATTATTTTTGGTTCCAATAATCCCTCTTTATGTTTTCGTTTCGTTGAACGCATGAAGAAAGAATATCAGATGAGCATGATGGAAGAACTAACATTCTTTTTAGGTCTCCCGATCAAACAAACTGATAAATGTATCTTTATCAACCAAAGTAAGTATGTTCGAGACATGCTGAAGAAGTTTGATCTATCCAACAGTTCATCTATGAAGACTCCAATGGCTCCTCCACTCATTCTCAACAAGGATCCAAATGGAAATCCTGTAAATGTGACTGTATACAGAGGAATGATCGGCTCCCTGCTGTATCTCACAGCTAGCCGACCCGATATCATGTACTTCACTTGATTATGTGCAAGATACCAAGCTGAACCTAAGGAATCCCATCTGATCGCTGTAAAAAACATATTCAGATATCTTAAGGGAACTCCTATTATGGGTCTTTGGTACCCTAAAGGTTCAGGTTTTGACCTTATTGGTTATTCGGATAGTGAGTTTGCATGTTGCAAAATTGATAGGAAAAGCACCACTGGAGGCTGTCAGCTTCTAGGTGGAAAGTTGGTGAGCTGGACAAGCAAAAAACAAAATTCAGTGTCCACATCAACAGCTGAAGCTGAATATGTAGCCGCTGGTAGCTGTTGTGCTCAAATTCTTTGGATGAAAAATCAGCTGCTGAACTATGATATTTAGTTTTCAAGAATTCCTATTTATTGTGATAACACCAGTGCTATTGCTATTGCAAACCCTGTACTTCACTCCAAGACCAAACATATTGAGATCCGATATCGTTTTATCATAGATCATGTTATGAATGCTGATATTGAACTTCACTTCGTTCCAACTGAGTATCAACTCGCTGACCTTTTCACAAAGCCTTTTGATGTGACAAGATTTAATATTTTGATCAGCGAATTGGGTATGTTGAACACTGAAGATTAATCTTCAGTTATTATACATAACTCAGTAAGTGAAATGATTCAGTGCTCTATCTCTAACACTGAACTTTTGAGTAAATATATCTATTCTCTCTCAGGTATGATTACTCTTCTCTTTTCTCAACTTAAAACCTTCACTGAAGCTTTCTCATCTTCAGTGATAAATGTTTTAAAAGGTGGTCTAAGTGATTCTCTACACTCACCACATCTTCAAGCATATCTCTATACTTTTCTTAAAAATCTAAACGATCACTGAATCTTTTCTTATCAGTGATTAAAAAGTTTTTTTAAATGCCAGTTTCAGTGACTCTTCTTATCACTGAATCCGATGCCTTAAAACCCTCACTGAATCTTTCTTTTCCGTGATAAATTGTTTTAAACGGTCATATCAGTGTTTCTTTTAACACTGCATGACTCTTCGTTTTCTTAAAAACTATTTGTTTTTAAAAGAAAATAGTTAATGAACCGTCTTTATGACGACATTCTCTATTTACTATGCGCGACGCTTTGAGATGCGCAAAAGGTTCTGTCATTACGCTACCTCATTTAATGCCATCCAATCATGGATGAAAACGTGGTATATTTTTCATCATCACCACTTTCCCGAACCATCGTATTTTCTCTCTCTCATATTTTTTCTCTCTCCTCCTACCTATAAATATGATATGTCTTCTCCACTTTTCTCTTTACACTTTCAAATTTCTTAGACAACCTTTGTTAAGATTTCTCCAAAGCAAGAACTCTCTCTAAATCTTCAAACCCTTCTCGACCTTTCCTCTTAATCTTCAAAGGTCAGAATCTTCTTTACTTCTTAGTAACAAGAAATGTGTTTAATATGATTAAGAACTTTGTTCTCTTAATACATTAAACTGTAAAGATTCATTAATCATCTTTTTCTTGATTATAATCCTGTTTCTTGACACACATTTTACTTGAAAAACCCTAATATTTTAAGGATTTTTCAAAAGAAGTTTTTCCTAGTTCAAAAACTTTTTCTATAACCTTACCCAAAAACTCTTGGTTTATTTCTAACAAACCTGTTTGCTTTTCTTCTTATTAATACAAACAGATGGCTGCCAAGAACGTCAACTTCTCTCTTGACATGATCTCCATCAAGGATAACAACCACATTGCCTTGTTGGAGATACCACCCTCCAAGGCGCAWTACCAAGACGCGGCTGACTTCCTCAAGCAGTCGTCATTGGGTTTCGCTCTCAACCATGAGCCCATCATGGTAGAAGAGTTTCTTCAGCAGTTCTGGCTCACTGCTAAGGTTGTCGAAGTCAAAGATAAGGCTGGACGCCAGATGGAGCAGATCCATTTCAGTTTCAATCGCATGGAAGTGAACATTGGCGTTTCTACACTCCATTCGGCTCTGCGTCTTCCCAAGGGTCCCTTCGATAACGAACCCTCCACCGCCTAGATCATCGAGTTTCTTGACGCCATTGGCTACCAGTGGCCAATGAAGAAGGACTCTAACGCCCCTCTGAAGTCCTTGATGAAGATTGAGAAGAACATGATGTCAGTTGTCTGGCAATACCTGTTTTCTCATTTCATTCAGTGCATGGGTGGAAAAACTGAAGGTCAGGACCAGGCCTCTAGGATTGCCTTGATCATAGGTGTATCTACGATTCCATGTCGCAATATAAATTATGCTACGGTCAATTTCGATGACCTGGTGCTCAAGCTGAACAAACGCCAACGAGAAAAGGTTGTGCCTTACACCAAGTTTCTTTCAATGGTGTTTACCAAGATCTTTCAACAGATCCTGGATGTTGTTCGTCAACCAGCTCTAGTGATCTCTCCTTCTTTCTCTGCCAGTGATCGCGCCCAGCTCCATGAGACGCATGAGGCAACGACAACTCTAGCCAATGCTTTGCAAAGGCTAGAGGATATAATGGTTCTCCAGCGTCAACGCTTGGACGTACTCTTTGGCCAATTCTCTCAAGTCTTAGCCAAAGAGGGGGAGATGAGGTCCAACGCTGGTTGATCATCCGATGTTGTGCTTACTCCTTCTCAGGCTGTTGGTCTAGTATCAGCTTTAGTTGCAGTTGAAGCTGAGGCTCTTAGAGCTGAAGTAGTTGCTGCTCCTGTAATCCCGACCATCGAAGCTGCTCTAGTTGAGGATGTGGATGACATCCCTAAGGATGATTCCCATACCATCACTGCTGCTGGTGATGATGATGATGATGATGATGATGAAGATGAAGATGATGATGATGATGATGAAGACGATGATGAACCTACCATTCCAGACACCAGAAATGATCTAGATGGCGACGACGACGATGATGATGAAGATGACTTTACCATCAAGTTCCAGAAGCCATCAACTGTCACCAAGGGTGTTACCCTTAGGGATTTCGCATCCTAGAGGGAGCAAAGGCAAGGTGAATCGATTCCATCAGAGAACCAGTACCCTAACTTGAAAGGCAAGGCGGTCTTTAAAGAAGGAAACTTGAAGGTATTATTAAATATCCCTCAACAACCTTTGTTTGAAGACTCTACCTCTCAGGTAGTGATTACTTTAGAATATCAACTTCATATTCCACCAACAACCTGCAGTCGACTAAAGCGGGTACCTGATCAACCCGTTTCTTGTGCTCCAACCAACCAGCAGATGTCTCAGCTGAAGGAGTCACTCGACAAGACTAGAGTAAAAATCTCTCTTCATACCTCTAATGGTGGTGAGTTCGACTTCTTGCCTGAAGCTGAAAGACTCGAGGCATTAAGGGTTGAAGAAGAGCTAGAGCTTCAAAAGAAGAAGACTGAAGACAGCTTGAAGCTGGCCAAGTCACTAGCTGAAAAAGTCCTTCCCAAGAAAAAGTCCAAGAAAACGGTGAACGCTATCCAAGCCCAGGCTAAAATTCTTTTGATTGCAGAAGCTGTACATGAGAAGAACCTGAAGCTGGTGGAAAAGGACAAGCGATGGAGCGAAGCCAAGCTGAAAAAGAGAATCAGTCCCCGCCCGATTATCAGCATCAGCATCAGCGAACATTCTAAAGATGGTGGAACGCTGGTCTCAATGCTCATCACCAGGGACAATATTGATGCCGTTACCGGGGTATCCTTCTTACCTAGGCCGTTATGGATTTAGTGAATGGATGGAGATCAGACAAGCCATTCAGCAATCCAAGTCGAGACACAAGACACTTATCGAGGACACCATCAGCGAACTCATCAAAAGGATGTCCATGTATGTCAAGGTCCCTGACAGGCAAACTCTCAAGCTCTCTGATCCTAATGATGGACCATTCCTAAGGAACGAAGATGAAACAAGGTTCTCCTTAGATGAAGTCTTGAAGGGTCATAAGAGTACAGACATTTCTATGCTGAATCTTGACTTGCCAGATAAGGGTCCTTATACACCCAACTCTGTGCATTTTAAACCTGAGTTAGGAGTTATATTTCTTGACTATGAAGGTGAAGTCAGATTTCAGAGAATGTCAGAGCTACATCTATGTCCAATGGATCATTTGGTTTACCTTTTGCTCTGGATAGATGATAGCATGCCTGGAAAAGTYGTAGAYCTRAAGATACGAAGGGAATTCCTACGTCGAAGAAAACTTGGTGAAAATGTACCTGGCTACATAGATCTAAGAGTTCTAGAATAGTTTCTCTTTGTAACAACAATCCACTTTTCCTTGTAACTTCTTGTACTATGTCTACTTTCAGTGATTGTACTTATATTCTGTAAGTTCTGGACATGTACTGTAATACTTGTAATATTTCCTATGATTAATAAAATGAGTATTCCATGTACTTCACTAAAAAAGATCCCTGAAAAAAGTAATAGGGACACAAGCCTATGAGTTCCGATGTTACTTTTCGCGTTCACTGACAATTTATAAGTCAGTTAATAAGCTTTCAGTTTAAGTTTCCGTACTTGTAATTTTCTTAGATATAACATAAGAAAAATTCTCAAGCTGCGACTGGCTAACTGAAAAAGATCCCAAAATAGTAATAGGGACATGTACCTTATATGTAACTATTCCTTACTATTATTTGATAAGATAACCTTCTTTATGTTATCTTGTTATCATCAAATAGGGGAATATTGTTGATCCTCTCTCTCGGTGATTTGATTATAATCCCTTTTCACTTATGCATTGTATTTATGTTTCTATCTTTTCAGTTCCAGCGATCTTCACTGAGTATGTTCAGTGATCGCTGAAGAACTTGCATTATAAATCTATCAGAGACAACAATACTTCAAGAAGACAACACTCACACCAAAGAACCTTCAGCACACGTCGAAGACTGAAACTGAAGATTAGAGACTAGTGAGTACGTGATCTGAAGNCTGTCTACATATATGTGAAGACTGCTCAAGCTTCAGCGAATGATGATGAGACCTTCAGGTCATTCCAGCATTCAGCGATCAAAGGAAGCTTGCTTAGCATGATTGTTGTTGTCTTGTCCTTATGCATACAAAGGACAAAACCTATACCCTTATGATAGTTGGTAAGGTACGGAGCCGACTAGTCGACTCTATTGTCCACCAACTTTAGGTAAGGATGTCTGCTCATGAATAGTGCTTTTTGTACTATTCACTGTAGCAAAGGACAAGCCTTCCTCTTAAGGCTTGACACGCACTCTAACCCTACCATATTGCATTAAATGTTCATTTAATGCACTGGGTATAAATAGAAGTGTTTCTTCTCCATGCAGAGTGCGCGCAACTCACTCTCTAACCTAATTCTTACTTCAAGCATTTTCTAGCTTAAGTAAAAGATATTCTCTACAACATTTTTCTTTTCTTGTTTTTGTTAAGACTTAGTGTGTAACTAAAGATTGTTTAGATAGGTTTTTACTACCTTATCTTTTTGCAAACAATCTTGTAAAATCTGTATTGATCTTCTTTATCAATATATATTTTAATTTTAAAAATATTGTGTTTGTATTCATCCCCCCCTTCTACAAACTGTTTTTCTGCTTGTAGACCCTCACGGGACCAACACACGTGTTCAAACCCCACTGCATTGAATTAAATGTGCATTTAATACAATGGGTATAAATAGATGTGTGCTTTATCCAAGCAAAGATACGAATCCTTACCCATACGTGAAAACACACACACACATCTAAGAACACTTACGTTTATCTTCAAGCAAGTTAGAATCCCTCTCAAATATTCTAAAAGTTCTTACCCAGGAAGAACTTATTTCTTTCTTTATATTTCAACAAATATTTTCTCTTTGCTAAGAAGATCTGTGTGTAAACTTAGATTGTTTTAGATATGTTATCTTTACCTTATCTATTTCGCATACAATCTTGTAAAAATCTGTATTGATCTTTCTTTATCAATATATATTTTTAAATTTGAAAGTTCTATGTGTTTGTATTCACCCCCCCCTTCTACAAACTGTTTCTATAAAACTCTTATAGACCCAACCCGGACCAACAAGTGGTATCAGAGCAGTGTTTTCTTCTCTTCTTGATTAGTTGTTTTCTGCATTTTATTATCTCTCTTTCTCTAGATAACTTACTGCTTTCAAATGGCTTTGCAAAACATAAGCACAAACTTTCACGACAATAGCTCCCTTGCCAAACCCCCCCGGTTTATCAGAGATAACTTTAGTCTTTGGAAGAATCGGATGTCTCTCTTCTTGGAGGGTGTGGATCCTGAAATTCCACACTATATAGAAAATGGACCTTATGTTCCATATGCTATGAAATGTCCAAATTCATACAATTCTGATCATGATCTTCAAGAACAAGAAATAAGATGAAGTTTAGAAATAAATTATCACCAAATCTCTTGTTTTGCTTGAGAGGGAATTACAATGCTAATCTGGAATTACAAAATTGATAATAACAAATTACAAAGCTAAACACTATTTATACTAAGGAAAACATTAAACTAATCATTACAAAGCATATAAAATGGAGAACTTGAATACAATCAATAACGCACATACTTGAACCCAACATTCTCCCCATTCGGATTCAAGTTCGAACTCTCGTAAATTTTGTCTTTCTGAGTCTGAGAAGTTTTTCCAGCCTTCTTAGAGCATTCCGGTATTGAATCTTCTCCTCGAGCAGAATTATGGCATTGATCAACAAATATCTATCTTTTGAGCTCATCCATCTGAATACTTGTTTAGCTCGCTGAATCTCATAAACTTCTTTACTTGATGCTCAGCAAAGTATATAGCTCCGAACTCTGGTTTTTCAAGAATCATGTAATCTGGATAGGCATCAATGTCTTCTAAGTCTTGATCAGGTCTCTTCAGATTGATGATTCTTTGATTATCTTCAAGACCCATCTGAACATCAATAACCATACCTTAACATGACTCCACATAAATCTTTTAATTGCACTGAGAGCAAAAAGAGCTCCATCTTTCCTGTTTGTCATGTTTCGGATCTCACAGTACATATACTCCAAGTCTTCCAAATATAAGTTTGAGAAATCAGCTTCACTAAATCTCCAAACTTTACCATCTTGTTGTGTCACAGTGAAGACCAGATACCAGACTCTGAGAAATCTTTAAGCATCTATCTGTTTGATTGACACAACTCGATGTTTTGTCCTTACTTCGCTGATAGGCAGACGCTTGGCTTTCAGAATGTGCTTGTACTCCAAGCGATAATCTTTGGTTTCCCAGTGGATACCAAGAATTTTATCACCACTCAGAGCTTTACGATGTCAGAGGAGGATGCCAAAGTAGATGTCTTCAAGATACGGCTCTCGGATCCTGGCCCTGTCATACCCTGGAACATTGGCTTTAAATTCAAATGGCACATAATTCCTAGTAAAAATCTCTGTAGGATCAAAAGGCTCTCTAGGAGCAGGAATATCAGATGCACCAGCTACAACTGCAGTGGAGGATTCCGGCACTGTTTGACGATCACCTTGAAACGGGAATACTGGATCTTCCTCATTGATGTCAGCTTCAAAGTCAAAGTATAACCCGGATGACTCGTCAATATTTTCAATATCTTCTCCAAAATCTTGTTCTCCACCCAGTATAGTAGCAAACACGTCATTGAACCCGACATTGGCCGACAAGTCCAGTAGCAACCTTGTTCCTATTTTGGAGTCCGCTGGCTTTTCAACCATTGGCTCGATCGCTGGACTTTTCTCCATCTCTTCCTCATCTTCCACAACAATTGCCTCGATGATTCTTTCCCTTGTAGATTCCTGGGCAGAACCTTCAACATTCACATCTTGAGCAGCTGGCTCACTTTCAACACTCGGAACTTGAGCAGACGTCTCAGCCACCCTTTGTATTTTCCTCTCCCTCTCATGATGATTTGGATCTTCTGGGTCATCATGCCTTCTTTTGTGTGAGGTGGCCTGAGCTCTGCACGTCTCTTCTAGAATAGATACCTGTTCAAAGAGGGCATCCATTGAGCTTTTAAGACCTTGGGTGTTCGATGTGATTAACTTACTAACTTTGGTGAAGCTAGAAACAACCACATCTTGAAAGGCCAAACCATGAGGCTCGAACAGGAAGGTTTTCATCAATCTGTTGTCTCAAGAGCCCAACCAAATCTGCATCTTCTACATCGGGATTTTGGGATGCCATCAAGTTAGCATAAAGCAGCGATTTGAATTCGTCCACCGATTGCTCTTGTACCCTCGGAGGCTCAGGTACAGGCGGTGGTGATGGCGCAGATGGTTGCTCTTCTTCAACTTGCTCTTTCCCCTTCAATAGTCTTTTAAGACTAGCAATATGTGCATCCATGTTGTCTTGAACAACCTTTAGGGCGCCGTCCAGATACTTCCTTGACACAAAGTCTGGTAAACTAACACCTGGCTCACTTAGATTACCAGTTGAAACAACAATTGAGTAAACTGTTGTGCCTACGTTCAGTGTTGGCATAGTGATAACACTGGTAGGACTTCTGACCAGTCCTTGTGGAATGTCAATCGACACCACTCTGGTCGTTTCGGCTAGTTCACTAAGAACTACAATTGGAATAACAGATGCTCGAGACTCATGTGTACCTATGTGTATCGGCTCTAGACTCGAGGTGCACAAAATTGAAGTAGTAAGCTGGGGCAGTGACCTACTTGTTTCAAAAACTACATTCTCCAAATGAGAAGTAGATAGCAGATGTGCTAAATCCCCRTGTTGAACTGAAACAACTGGTTGTTGAGAACCAGTTGAGTGGTCAGGTTGGGTGTGCAAATGCGTAGCTGGGCTAGCTATGTCTTGTTCAATACCAACATTCAACGAATGAATGTCGATAGCAGATGTGGGTCCCCGGCTATGTGTATCCGCTAAGAAAGGAGCTTGATTTTTATTTTGTGCTCCACTCACACCCTCACCATATTCTTCTATGTCCCTTTCACTCATCCTGTCATCATTTTCGACTGCTTCTCCCTCATCCCCTTCTCCTATTGAAACACCTAGTAAAATACGATCATATTCGTCATATGTAGCTCCATATTCATCAACATCGAACGATAATGAACGCAAACTTGGACAAGTCTGTTGAGCATCAAAGTCTGGAAAGATCTCATTTATATCATCAACCAATGCTCCTACTAGAATATTCTGTGAAGGAATCGGTTGAGCATGGTCGTTAGCATCGTCATCATCATTATGATTATCATCACCCAAAGCTGCCTGATTGTCGGATTCAATATCGTTCAAACTTGATGAAGTTGTGGAAGTACTATCAGATGAAGTACTTTGCTGATCAGAGGCTCCCCGCTCCTGTTTACCCCTCTCTATTACATTTCCCTCATCACACTACCCTGTTCAGGTAACCCGTGTTCCTGAACTCTCTCTTCTACAGCTAACACCTCTCTCTCAGCTAAGGCATGGGGTGATCCCTGGGTAAATTCAACCGGTTCTGGCTGAACTATAGGATCTATAACTCTCCTATAATCTATCAGACATTGAGTCGTCTGATCAACTAAGGAAAAAAGCTCTGGTGGAATCTCCATGATAGAATCCAAGTCTTCAACTTCGGTATGCTGCCGAATTCTAGACATGACGAATGTCGGCCCCATTTCACTATTGGCTCTGGCCGGGATATCTTCATTTGAATTCATCATCGCTTTTATGAATAATTGCAGAAATCTCTGAAAAGGCACAAATTTTCTGGCTTTCGAAGGAAATCTCTTTGCATTCACGAGCTCCACTAGTTCATTCCATATAATGATGGCATAGTCATAGTTGCGTGAAAAGACTATCACATGAAAGAATTTTAGGAATGAACTGCTACATGTGTCTATTCCCGCAGTCTTTGAAGTCAGACATCTGTTTAGAATAGAGAAAAACAGATGCCAGATTGATGGCAGAAAACGCAGTTTGAACTGAGACGGGTTAGTCAACTCTTTCGAGTATCATAACCGTTTGATGTCACGACATAGTTGGTCATCTGTTACAAATTGCTCATATCCTGTGGAGCCTGGTCCAGGAAGACGTAGAATCCTTCTTAATCTTTTTAATGTTAGACGGCTGACATATTCATCCACTGCTCCTTCGAAATAAAAGGTGTCACCATCTTTAGCCAGTGTTAGGGTACTCCAAAATCATTGTAAATACACCATAGGAACAGGTGTATTGGCTGAAAGGGAGTAAGCAATGGGGTGTCCTCTCAGGATTTCTGGTATGATTTAGTATTCGGCTGACATATCGAAACTGAAGGAATGATTATTAGGTTTTATGTCAAGATACTGGCAATGAGGGAAGAGTGTTTCAAAAGGTATGGGTTCATTTATAGGTTGAGTAGGGTTTTGGATATTGTTAGATCTAACAGAGGGAATATGAGATTCCTCTTCAGACTGATGTTGTATGTCCTCCATTTACCTGTAAAATATCTGAAAATAAAAAACCCATATTATTCAAATAATGCAAATACTCAAAGTAAAAAAAAATTAAGACTTAAAAAAAATGAAAACAAAAGACAATTGAACTAAAAAATTTACTAAAAAAATTTATTATTAAAAAAATCTAAACTAACACTAACTAAAAAAAATTAGAAAAAAATTCAAAAAAAAATTAAACTCAAAAAAAAATCTAACACTAAGAAGAAAAAAAATAAAAATAAAATCTATACTAAAAATTTAAAAGAAAGGAATTAAAAAAAATTAAAACAAAACCAAAATGTTAACCGGATTAGAAGTCCGGTCAACTAAGGAAAAAACAAAAACAAATTCTAAGTCTAAACCCATAAACCGGACGATCTTAACCGGATTAAGGTTGATCGGAGTGAACTCCGGTCACCTTCTCCGGTGAGAAATCCGGTCAAAAACTAAGAACGACGAAAAAAAATCAAACCTAATCTAAAAACAAAAAAAATTGATCAAAAAATTACACAATTGACTCCTAAACACTTTCTAATAGAGACGATTTATTTTTTATTCACTTTTTAGTATTAAACAGATTAAGGTTCGATTCAGATTCAAATTTATTAGATTCAATACTAAAGGTTTATTAAGTCCAAACAGTCAACATATGTCCAAAAGATCGATATCGACAAGGAATATTATTTAGATATATCAAGCAAATGTAAACCTTATGATTAGAAATGGAGATGAAGCATATTAAGAATTGAAGATCTTGAAATCTTTGAGTGATTTAACAAATATGTCGGCCGGAGACGATAATGAATAGTGGAATGAGAGTAAAAGTAAAAAAATGAACAGTAAAAATGAGTCGATTATTTATAGTCAAAGTCAAAACCCGTTCAAATTTTAAACCGCTCAAAGTTTATCCGGATTAGAATAAATCGGTCAAGAAGTGTCCGATTTATGGAATAAGAAACAACTAAGTGGTAATCCGGAAAATAAATCGCTCAAGGCATAGGCGATTTAGAAGAACACCAGTCAAAGCTATCCGGTTTAAGAATAAATCGCTCAAGAGTCAATTGATTTAGAGATAAATCGCTCAACAAAAAACACTAAATCGCTCAAGAAATGAACGCTTTAAGGACTTGAAAAAACACGAGACAAGCGATTTAGAAATCCGATCAAAACAACTAGGCGATTTACAACCCGCTCAATCCCTTGTAAACATATCTAACCTTATCCGGATAWGAGTTTATCATATAGCCTTTTGTCCGGATTAGTCTAAATCGGACAAGTGTTGTCCGGATTAGACTAAATCGGCCAAACACTTATATTTTTAAACTCTACATCTTTCAGAAATTAGATAATGTTTAAAATACCTGTAAGAAAAATATAAACTGTTAGTTCAAGACATATAAAAATCACTCCCCGTCAAAATATGATCATATAATTAAAAACAGATTAAAATCCACACTCCCCCTCAAATATAGATTCTCATGATCAAGAAATTTAAAATCAGATAGAAAAATTAAAAAACACTGACTTGTATTTCAAAAATACAGATATTTGACCAAATGAATCTGAATTAAATACAATTCAATAGATTGAACTGTTTTTAATAAATATTCAAATTTTCAAATTTAACATACCTAACTTAGATACAAGAAAGCTAAAGCGTTTTTCATCTAAAGCTTTCGTAAATAAGTCAGCTAATTGAAATTTTGTATTTACAAAATACAGTTCAATGGTTCCGTTTTCTACATGATCTTTAATAAAATGATACCCGATATTTATATGTTTGGTTTTTGTGTGTTGAATAGGATTACAAGAAATAGCAATAGCGCTTTTGGAATCACAGTAAATAGGAATTTTATTAGAATAGAACCCATAGTCTCTGAGTTGTGTCTGCATCCATAAAACTTGAGAACAGCAGCTTGTAGCAGCTACATATTCTGCTTCGGTAGTAGAAATGGATACGCAGTTCTGTTTTTTTGATGCCCAACTGACTAACTTGTCTCCCAAAAACTGTAGATGTCCTGATGCACTTTTCCTGTCCAACATACAGCGTGCATAGTTTGTATCTGAATAAGCTGTCAGTTCAAAACTAGTACCCTTGGGATACCAGAGTCCAAGATTAGCAATCCCTTTGAGATATCGGAAAATGCGCCTAACGGCACTTAAATAGGACTCCTTTGGATTAGACTGATATCTGGCAGAAAGATGTGTTGAAAACATAATATCAGGTCTACAAGACGTCAAATACATCAAAGAACCTATCATGCCTCGATATGTTTTCTGATCTACAGCTTTTCGAGAAGGATCAGCATGTATTTTTGTTCCATGACCATAGGTGTTTTTATAGATCTAAAATATATTTTGTTTGACACATAAAGATACCCGAAGATAATTGTTTTACTTGAAGACCTAAAAAGAAGTTCATCTCACCCATCATGCTCATTTTAAAACGCGAAACCATTAAGACAGAAAAGTTTTTATAGTATTTAGGGTTTGTAGATCCAAATATTATGTCGTCTACATAAATTTGTATCAAAATAATATCAGACTTTTTCTTTTAAATGAAAAGGGTTGTGTTAATATTACCTTTCGAGAAGCCTGACTTTACTAGAAACTATGATAAAATGTCATACCAGGCTCTCGGAGCTTGTTTAAGACCATAAAGAGCTCGGTCAAGGATGTAGACATGATCCGGCTTTGACTGATCAGAAAAACCCTCCAGTTGTGCCACATAGACTTCCTCCTTGAGAAGACCATACAGTAATGCTGTCTTGACGTCCATGTGGTACACTGTGAAGTTCTTGTGTGCTGCGTACGCCAGAAACATTTGTATTGCTTCAATCCTTGCAACCGGGGCAAAAGTTTCGTCGTAGTCAACACCTTCTTGTTGATTGTATCCTTTAACGATGAGCCGGGCCTTATTTCTGACCACAACACCATCTTCGTCCTTTATATTTTTGAATACTCATTTTGTACCGATAATCGTCTGGTTGTTGGGACGAGGTACCAATCTCCAGACTTTGAGTGCTTCGAACTGGTTCAGCTCCTCTTGCATGGCTAGTATCCAATCTGGATCAGCTAAGGCTTCGGATACCTTATCGGCTCAATATTACTCAAGAACGTGGAGTATAAACACTCATTAGCTGTCACAGATCGTGTACGAATGGGTGCTGATGGATCACCAATGACTTGATGTATTGGGTGATTTCTGGTCCACTTCTTGCTATGAGGTAGGGGAATATAGGAGCTTTGATCTGAGTTTTGATCAGTGTAGGTACTCGGGGAGTTTATAGGAATAGGTTCAGGTGAAGGTTCAATATTAGAAACTGGAATAGGTTGAATATCTGGTTGAGGTAGGATATTTTCGTCTTGTTCGACCGATACCTCTTGCACTTCAGAATTTTCACCCTCTTCACGCTGAACTGGATTGTTAGGATTTTCCATCTTTTCATCCACCACTTCCGTTTCTTCTTCTGCTTTAGTTACTGGCACATCGGGAGATGGACCAGATAACTGTTGTTCACTTGGAATATCCCTGGACAAAACATTAGACTTATTAGATTTATTTTCAAAATATTCTTCATAAAAGTTCTCAAATAATGAATCTAAATCAGCTTAATCAGAATTTGACGACTCGGGTTGATCAGCTTTCCGCGTAGTATTAATTATCAGACCGGGTCCTGAACTGAATTGTTCAGAAGCCACATCAATGACTTCATCAAAGGAGACGTTTACGCTCTCATTGATGATTTTGGTTCTTTTATTATAGACCCTACATGCAGCAGATGTCTTAGAGTAGCCAACAAAGATCACTTCATCAGCTTTAGCAGCATCTGTCCTCTTTGTCATTTAAAATAAAGCACCTGCAACCAAAAACTCAGAAGAATTTGATATTAGGTATTCTTTTATTTATTATTTCATACGGAGTTTTACCAAACCTTTTGTGAACAAGTGATCGGTTCTGGGTAAAACAAGCAGTCGCCACTGCTTCAGCCCATAAAAATAGTGGAAGTTTTGAACAGGTAAGTAATGTCCGCGCCGCTTCCACCAATGTTTTGTTCTTTCGCTCAACAACACTATTCTCTTGCGGTGTCTGGAAAGTCGAAAATGTATGTGTAATACCGATGGATTCGATGAATGAGTCGAGTGTGTTGTTCTTGAATTCAGTTCCGTTGTCAGTTCTGATTTTCTGAACTGGTAGTTGCAGATTGTTTTGGACTGTCTTCAAGAATGAGATTATTGTCTCGGCCGCTTCATCCTTTGACCGCAGAAAATGAACCCAGGTATATCTGGAATAGTCATCGACTATCACCAACACATACTTCTTACCGTTGATGCTATGGACTCGCATAGGACCATAGAGATCCATATGGAGTAAGTGTAGAGGACATTCTGTGTTAAACTCTGTCTTCAGCTTATGTGAAGCTTTTTTCAGTTTGTTCATCTCACATGCGTCACATATATGATCTTTATGAAACTTCAGGTCTGGGATGCCTTTGACCAAGTTGTCACATACCAACTTATTGAGATACTTGAAATTTAAATGTGAAATTCGCCGATGCCATAGCAGATTTTGCTTCAAGGATGCCTTAGATATCAAGCAGACATCAGTATCTACTTGTGTATTGGATAGGTCAATCGTGTAGAGATTTGATCTTCTGATTCCAGCTAAGAACTCCTTACCATCAGTAGTTCGAATGCTGCATTGGTTAGCTTTAAAACAGACTTCTAAATTCTTATCACAAAATTGACCTATGCTAAACAGATTATGTCCAAGTCCTTCGACAAATGACACTTTCTTAATCATTAAGTTCCTAGAAATTACGTCACCGTATCCAAGGATAGACGTGTATTGATCGTTTCCAAATCTTACCGTACCTCCAAAAGATTCAACATAGTTAGATAATAATTTTTTTCTACCAGTCATGTGCTTAGAACATCCGGAGTCTAAGAACCACACATGCCGGTTAACCTGCAAAAGTGAATCAATTGGGTTTTGGTACCCATTTTAGTTTTGGATCTTTAAGCGCATTTTTCGTTGGTTGTATACTGTAGGTACCGAACCAACGTTCTTTAAAATGTAATTTCTTAGATAAAGCAGAAAACATAGAATACATGAAATGATAAGGCTTAAAGGAAGTAAAAGACTTAAGTAATTCATTCACTCCACACAGAGAACAATTATTTTTACTATTTCTAATATTAAACAATTCATCAACTGAATATCTTTTTACATAATTCAATATCGAATCATTTAATACAGATTTAGTAAAATTATTCTTTTTCAGTCGAGTTGAAGATTTGTCTTCTTCTTTTACTCTCCAAACCTTCTTAAACTTCAACGTCTTATTTGAAACAGAAAAAATAAAATATCAGATTTAAGAGAATGATGAACTTTTTGTTTATTTTTCTTTGTGAACTTCTTCTGTTTCCTTGAATTCTTTTTGATTTTATTCTTTTTATAATAACATCCTCGGAAATAGGTTTTTCATTATAATTCTTTTCAAAATCTAAAGCTAAATCAGAATCCTAAGTCATACTATTTTTAACAAGAAAATATTCATGACTGAGTAATTTCTTTGAAAAATCAAACTGATTAATTTCATCATCTAAACAAACATTTGAATTCAATATATTTGAAAAATTAGTTTCTTCATTAAAATTATTTATTTTTTCTGAATCAGAAGCTTCACTTAAAGATTTATCGCACGAAAAATAATCAGACTCAACATGTTCCGTTTTTGATTTAGAATTTTGTAAATTTTCAATTTTATTTAAAAATTCTTGTTTTTGTTTATTAAATGAAAGTCGTTCTTCAGTTAAGATTTTTTCCAGCTGAACCACTTGTTTTTCTAAAATTAAGGTAGAAGTATAAAACTTTGGTTCAGCAGGCTTTGATTCAAGCCCTGCTTTGGAATAACTGTGAAAATAATCTGTTAAAGGTGCAGAGTCTTGATTTCTATAACTTTCATTTAGGTTTGTATAATCGAACGAAACCTGCATTATATCTTTTCTTTGTCGATTGAAGTCTTCTCATTGTTCTACCTCATCAGAAGATTTTGTGAATTTTATTGAGAACTCGGGACCGCAATGAAGATATTCAAATTTGTATAAAGTCGGGGCATAATATAAAGTTTTTCCTAAAAAAATTGGATTTTCATACCCCAACCCTTCCCGAGGGTTAAAAAATCTTGTTTCAGATGGTTTGTTTAGGAAAATGGTTTGATCAGTTTGTCCTCTTTTATACAAAACTTCTTCTTTAGACTTTAGTTTTTTTATTTAAATGAATTATTTGAAGTTCATGTTTACTTATTTTAACAATCTGTTCTTCATTAACCAATTTCAATAATTTATATTGTTCCTTGAAATCAGATAATTTGGTTTTTAAGATATTGGACTTTTCATCAAATGATTTGGATTCAGATAACAAAGAATTAGCCCAGTCCAAATTTCCAACATTTTCATCAAATAATTTGATGTATTTTTTTTTGTGTTTTTAATTCTTTTTCAAAATTATTTGAACGCATTTTTTCTGTTTTTAATTCTTGCTGGAAAGATTGGAGTTTGAGCATCATCTTATGCATCTGTTTTATGCATGATTGCTCCAATACCTCTTCTTCCATTTCCGCACTCTGTTCTTCTCCTTCATCTGAAGAACACTTATCAGATTTAGCCATCAAGCAAACATGTGCAACAACTTCAGCTTCTTCCTCTTTATCTGTCAGGTTTAGCCAGTGATCAACCTCTGCCATGAGAACTTTCCCCGCATCTCGTTGTTTAGAGAGAAGGAATTTATTTTTGTAGCAGTCGGTATTTCGAGTTACCGGCTTTCTACAATTTACAGCAAAGTAGCCTAGCTTGCCACAGTTATAGCATTTTGTGTTATCGTCAGCTACACCTTTGACAAACTTCTTCTTCTCTTCCGGCTTCTTCTCGTACTTCTTCTCAAACCTCTTTTCTTCATATTTCTTCTTCTCGCCGAATTTGTCTTTGAATTCATATTTTGAGCCCGACGAGAATCTTTGGTTGTTCGAGTGTGGCCGTTTTTAGGAATTTCTTTTGGAATGCTTTAGTCAGCATCGCCATGGCATGTTTTAATTCAGACATTTCAGAGTCTGAATCTGAGCTGTTACTTTCTTCATCTTCAAATTCGCTTGATTAACTTACTTCCTTCACTTGCTTCCCAGATCTACTCTTTGCTTTCTTCTCAGACACGAAAGCTAAAGGATCAGCAACTTCCTTTTCTTTCTTCTTCTTGGAATTACGGATCTCCAAAACTTCTTCCTCGTTCTGCTTTAAAGTTTCATAAATTTCATGTACATCAATATCAGATAATGATTTGTTGAATCTGATATGATTAGCATATGGTTTCTACTCTGGTTGAAGATTGTTGAGGAATTTAACATTTATCTCTATAACAGTTTTAGAGATTTCGTTCTTTGTCAGCTCATTTAGCAGTCTGGTAAAACCTATCATAGACATCATCAAGGCTCTTACCATCTTTAGCCTTGAACTCTTCATACGCAGAAATACAATTAGTAATCTTCAATTGAGTTCCCACTCTAGAACCCATCATCATCTTTTCAATTTGAATCCATATACTCTGACTAGATGATTTATGGCTGTCAATACTGGTGTAGATATCATTAGTCATTGCTTGCATCATGTAGGACTTGCAAAGCACATCCGCATGGGCTCTCTCTTTCTCTTGTGCAGTGTATCTGAACTTCTCCTTGATGACTCCTTGAGCAGGTCTGCCTTCTTCTAGAACAGCAGGTGTCTCTCTATAAAACACAGCAGGACCTTCCATCAAGGACTCTATAATCAGATCATCTTCTTTCATTCTCTCTATAAAATTGAGGAATCTGTCCCTCCATTGATTATAATCTCCTCTAAACAACACTGGTGGCTTGGTGTCAGTACCAATAGCCATTGCTTCCCTTGAACTCATTTTATCAGTTAGTATGATGTAGGATCAACTGCAGTTCAAAATTTGTATATTAGATAAATCTCAAACAAGAATATGCACACATTCATCTGGATTAGAAATCCGGTCAAGCTTATCCGGATTAGAAGTCCGGACAAAGAAGACTTGAAATTTTCAACTAAAACAAGTTATCCGGACAACAAGGAACTTTAAATCGCAGAGCACCAAATCCGGATGAGAAATCCGGTGAATTTCAATACGGATACTCAAAATTCAATACGGACAAGGCGCAAAAATCAATTTGAATGAAAAATCTCAAATCGGATGATTACAACACTTAGCCAAAATTTTAAAATGTAATACGGACGTAAAAAGTCAACAAGTCAACAATTTAAGATCAACAAAGTCAACTAGTCAAAGTACGATCAAATCCGCTAAGAATCAAATAGTCAAAGATTTAAATCGATCACAAGTGAAAGTCAAAGTCCGTTCACTAATCCATTCAAGAATTCAAAGTTAAAGTACGATAAAAAAAACCTTGTAAGTCAAAATCCGATCACATAAATCACATACAATCAAGTCAATAAATCGCACACTAAATCGCTCAACATTACACTTAAATCGCTCACAAACTGCTCAGGTTACAACCAGACTTCAAATAAATCGCACACTTCACAAGATAAATCGCACAAAACACAACCGACTTACCTAGCAGATTATCGAATTCACTCACTAAATCGCACAAGAGTCCAACGATTTACCTTTAAACCGATCAAGCCTTACCCGGTTTAACCTAATCCGATCAAAATCAATTCACAAATATTACAAGTCTAAATCGAACAAGCTTTAAGCGATATTCACTTAAATCGATCAAGAGCTAACCGGACTAATATTCAAGCAAAAACACAATTTTAACAAATTTTCACCAAAAATTTGGATCAAAACATGAAAAAATATGAATTTTTGAAGAGCACCAGCAGATTTTAAAAACTCAAAAATCGATCAAAACTGATTCAAAACTTGTTTAAACTCAAAAACGATGTGAATCAAAATTGTTCTATATCAAATTACGAATCCAGCGATGTAAGATTTATCAATTAACAGTCAATATTCAAGTGATTTAAGCCAAAAATCGATTCTGGAACGAAGAACACTATGAACAGACGAAGAACACTATGAACTCAGATCGATCAATCCTCTAAAATTCATGCAAAATTCTTGAAAAAATTGTTTAATCCTCTAATCAAATTGTTGCAGCTTGCTCTAATACCAATTGAAATGTCCAAATTCATACAATTCTGATCATGATCTTCAAGAACAAGAAATAAGATGAAGTTTAGAGAGAAATTATCACCCAATCTCTTGTATTGCTTGAGAGAGAATTACAATGCTAATATGGAATTACAGAATTGATAATAACAAATTACAAAGCTAAACACTATTTATACTAAGGAAAGCATTAAACTAATCATTACAAAGCATATAAAATGGAGAACTTGAATACAATCAATAACGCACATACTTGAACCCAACATGCTATATCTCCAGCTATTCCCGAAACAGCTACGATTGCCATGATTCCTGAATGGCAGATTCCTAAGCTCCCTCATCAGTGGAATGAAGAAGAAAAGAAGAAGATAGCTATAGATACTCGTGCGAGATTTATAATAGCTTTATCTCTTTCTGACGAGGTCTATCACTCTGTGATGAATCTTAGAACCTCGAAATCCATGTGGGACACTCTTTGTGTTCATTATGAAGGTACCTTTCAGGTACAAGAATCGAGGAAGATAAACTTAGTAAGACAATATGAAATCTTTCTTTGTGAAAAGACTAAGACGTTGTCTGAAGTACATCAAAGGTTTAATTGTCTTCTTATTGGTTTAAGGACAGTTGGCAGAGAATATTCCAACTCTGAAATTTTAGCGAAGTTTCTGGAATGTTTACGAGAATCTTGGGATACCTATTCTATGTGTCTCAAGATGTCCAATGACATGTCCTCTCTCTCTCTCTCTCTTAGTACCTTATATGGGATACTACTCAATCATGAGTAGTCTCGACAACTGAAGAGGAATCTAATCAAGGATTCTAGAGACATTAAAAGCTCTCCGCTAGCTTTGATCTTTGAAGATTCTTCAGTTGAACTTCCATCATCTTCTTCTTCAGTTCTTCCTCCTGTTACTATAACTGAGTTAGACTCTACTAACTCTGAGACTATGTCAGAGTCTGACCTTGCAAACTTTGATGAATCACTGGTGCTTTTTACTAAGTCTTTTAGAAGATTTGCCAGGAAAATAAATTTCTGCAGATCTCCCATGCTGACCATTAAGGAAAAGCCAAAGTTAGATATTGTTGACAAGGCTTCAGCGGTCTGTTACAATTGTCACCATAAAGGTCACTTTGTAGGTGAATGCAGGTCAAAGAAGGTTGTGATGCCATCTTCGAAAACCCCTTCCTCCTTATGAGCTAAAGATGATAAATACCTGAAGCTGAAGAAGAAATATAAGAAGATGAAGAGTTCCCAACGAAAGGCCAAAGGTCTTGTCGCTGAAGAGCATGACTGGGCTGATTTGTCTGATAAATCATCCTCTAATGAGGAAGACACGACCTATCTTTGGTTAATGGCCAAGGATGTCAAGGAAGAAACTTCTGAGACGTCAACTTCCCATGATCCCTCATCATCCTCTCCTGCTCAGGTGTGTTTTCTGAATGAACCCTCTTCTTCTTCCTCTTTTAGCTTATCAGCGTTAGATACATTGACGGTTGACCTTTACAATGACCTTTACAGTTTTAGATTTGTCATTCCTAGATCAAAGAGTTGACAAATATCGAAGAAGATCTTAAAGATCAGGTTATTGTAAACCATACCATCACTAATGAACATGAACAGGCTTTCGCTGAGCGTGAGCAAGCAATTGCTGAACTCAAGGCTGAGAAGGCTACCATTGAAGGATGGTGCAAATCCTCTGTCAAGCCTCTGAGATCATAAATGCTCAGATCCCTACCAAGATAATGACTAGTCTAGGCTTCTCCTATGATCAGGAAGATAGTGTCAAAGACAGGTCCATGCTCAAATTTGGTACCTTTGTCTCTTCTATTCTTGGCACTTCTTCCTCTCAGTCTTCCCTTACTGAGAGTCATCTGGATGTAAATCCATTGTCATAGCACCACTTCCTAAGAAGGCTAACAAGTCACATAGATCTAAATCTATTCATTTAACTTGTGCACCTTCTTTTTCTTCTTCAAGGACCAAGATATCTGAATCTTCTCAGAAATTTATGTCTAAGCTCAAGGTGAATGCTTCACCTAAGGACTCCAAATCCTCAAAAGTTCCTCCTAGAACTAATGAGATGGGAATTCTTGGAGCTTGTCCCTCTTCTTCTCTAGTACTTCCTGGTCCTAAAGCTAGCTTCAGCTATAGGAAGTGTAGACACTATGGTGAAACTACACATATTGCTAGTAAGTGTCCTTCTGCCGCCAAGGCTGGTCCCCTAGCGAAGGGCAAGAAATTAGCTAAGGATGAGAAATCTCCCAAGGCGAAATCTACCACTAAAGTTGTTAAAACAACTAAGGTGAAGAAATCTGTTGGAGCCTTCTCTTCAGGCTCAGTGAAGACAACTACTGACACTAAGTCTTCAGCGTCAGGTGTTGTTGTTCCTCCTACCACTAAAGCCTCTTCGTCAGGCTCAGTGAATACACCCACTGACTCTATTCCATTAACATCATAGGTTGTTCCTAATCCCATTGAAACCTCCTCTTTAGGTTTAGTGAAGCCTTCTGCTGACACTAGTTCTTCAGTTTCAGTGGATGTTGCCTTGTGCAGGAAGTCAAAGGCATTTGGTATCTCGATAGTGGATGCTCAAGACATATGACCAAAGACAAATCCCTGCTCATCAACTACAAGGAAGAAAGAGGCCCTTCCGTGACCTTTGGAGGAAACAGAAAAGGATATACCAAAGGTTTTGGTGTATTAACCAACGGTGCAATGACTTTCAGGCGTGCTGCATATGTTGAAGGTCTGAAGCACAACTTACTCAACATCAGTCAGCTGTGTGATAAAGATTTCACAGTTAAGTTCTCTAAGAATTCATGCTATGTCTACGATAAAGATGATAAGGTTGCTCTAACCGATTCTCGTCTAGAGAATGTCTACATCATCAACATGGATTCTTCTCTCACTGAGAAAAACTATTTTCTCTCTAAAGCTTCGTCAGATATCAACTGGCTGTGGCACAAACGCCTTTCTCACCTTAACTTCAAGGCACACAGCGAGTTGTCTAGAAATGATATCGTCACTGGTCTTCCTTAACACACCTTTGCAAAGGAATCTCTTTGCGCAGCATGTGAGAAAGGAAAACAGACAAGAGCTAGCTTCAAGTCCATGCAAATCTCTTCAGTGACATCACCTTTTCAGCTACTGCACATGGATCTCTTTGGTTTAGTGAACGTGCAATCTATTGCTAAGAAGAAGTATACACTCGTCATTGTTGATGAGTACTCTAGGTACACTTGGGTCTTCTTTGTCAGATCCAAAAGTGAAGCACCTGAAGAAATAATTTCGTTCATCAAGAAGATAGATGTACTTAATAATATTAAAGTACGATTTATTAGAAGTGATCATGGAACTGAATTCAAAAACAGTACTATGGATAACTTCATTGAGAACAAGGGAATCTCTCATAACTTTTCTTCAGTAAGAACCCTCAACAAAATGGGGTCCCTGAAAGGAGAAATCGAACAATCATTGAGGCTGCTCGATCAATGTTCAGCGAATCTCATGTTCGCACTCATTTATGGGTTGAAGCTGTCAACACTGATTGTTTCACTCAAAATCGGTCGTTGATCGTAAAGAGGTTTAAGAAGACAGCTCGAACCCTTCCATAGTAGAAAGCCCTCTATCAGCTTTCTACAAATCTTTGGTTGCACGTGTTATATTTTCAACAACCATGATCAACTAGGAATGTTCGATCCCAAAGCTGATAAAGGAATCTTCCTTGGATATTCTTCAGTGTCCAAAGCCTAAAAGAGTATTCAACAAACGCCGACAGATAATAGAAGAAACTATTCATGTCACCTTTGGTGAATCTCAACAGCTAATTCTAAACCCATCATTAATGATGACCGAGAATTAGAAAACTGGATGTTCTCTCATTCGAAGCTTCCTTCAGATACCCTTTCCACTAGAGCAAGGTGGTTGGGATAGACTTTTTCTTTGGAAGAACTTAGCAGCAAGAGACTTGGGTAGCTTTATGTTGTCTTCAGTTTGTTGCACGAAGAGGGATTTTTACTTTAGTTTGGTCGAGTGACTCCTTAAGCTGTGACATCTACTGGTTGGTAGGAACACTAGAGGTTGGGTTTTCAAATACCCTTTCCTCTAGCCGACCCCAGGTAGAAGAGGGGATAGAAGATAAATGTTTCCTTTGCTACTGTGAATAGTACAATTGTCTATTCATGAGCAGACATCCTTTCATGGAGTTGGTGGGTACTAGAGTCGACTAGTTGGCTCTGTGCAGTACTGTACTCTAGAAAGGGTATGGGTTTGTCCTTTGTGTGTGGAAGGATAAGACAAAAATAATGTTGCACAACAAGCTTCATTTGATCGCTGAATGCTGGAATAACACCTGAAGGTCTCTTCAACATTCACTGAGGCTTCAGCAGTCTTCACACATATGTTGACCAGGTTGTAATCACTGAATATAGCTTCCGATCATGAACGCGCTTAGTCACTAATCTTCAGTTTCAGTCTTCGACATTCACTGAAGGTTCTTTGGTGTGAGTTTGGTTTTCTTGAAGTATCGCTGTCGCTGTAAGATTTACAATGCATGTTTCAACGATCACTAAACAGACTCAGTGATGTTTGCTGGAACTGATAGAACAGAAATATGATACTTAGAAAGGTAAAAGGGATTATCATCAAATCGATGAGAGAGAGGACCAACACCCTGGTACATCTTTTCCGAGCTTCTTTTGTCGTAGTATCTCCTTTCTAATCTTATGATTCATCACCTCTCCAGTTAGGTCATTATCGAGCCAAGACTTGAGATACTCCAGATGGTTTATTGGGCAAAGGTAGAAATCAGATACTCGCTGAAAGTTGTATTCCCCTTTATAGTCAATGAAAATTAATCCATACCTAGGCTTCACATGCACAATGTTGGGTATGTAAGGACCCTTCGCTGGCAGTGGCAGGTTTAGCTTTGAGGTATCCGACTTGTTTTGATCCTTCAGGATTTCCTCCAAGGAGAACTTTGTTTCATATCCATTCCTATGGGAAGGTCTATCTTCAGGATCTAAAAGCTTTCTTCTTCTTGAGGGCGTTGGACACCATCTTGAGGAGTTCATTCAGGATGTGTTCGATTATTGGCTTGTGCTTGTACTTTGAGCGCTGAATGGCTTGTCGTATATCCAGCCATTCATCATAGCCATACTATCCGAGATAGGAAGGATACTTAGTGACAATCTCAAAGTTCTCTCTGAAGATGACCATGGAGATGAGAAGTCCACCATCCTTCATCCATCTACCGATGGTGACATTTAAGATCCTGTCGGGACTTATTATTTTCTTCATACTTTCACACGATCTCTGGTTACGGTCTTTCAGCGTCATCGCTCACTGATGATTGTGTTTAGCTTGAGACAACAGTTGAGCCTGAGCCTTGACCAGATCTTTCTTCTTCATCTAGATATTTGGCCAGGCTTTGATGACTAGAGATTTGGCTAGCTTTAAGCTATCTTCCATCTGTTTTCTTTGTATGCATAACTCTTCCTTGGCCTTCAAGGCTTCCTTGCATTCAATGTCGATGAGAAAAGTCAAACTCACCACAACCAGAGGTACGAAGAGGGATTTTTACTCTGGTTTGGTCGACTTGACCCCTCAGCTGAGTCATCTGTTGATCGTTGAGAGCTCCATATGTTGGAATAGAAGATATCCTTTCATCTGGAAGACCAAGAGGGATCAAAGAGGTATTGAGGAGAAGGGAAGATTCAGATTCAAAAGGGAAAGGAAAAAACCTGTAGCTCTGGGCGATCTTGGTGGGTCAATCGTCTTGAAGATGATTGAGAGATTGCCTTCTTCAGCCACACCTTTATTCTTGTCGGAGGTGTACTGGTTCCCTTTGGTTTTCTCCCCCTGGAAAGCTGATTCCCTTAGGGAGACACCCTTCTGAGTTGGTGCTTGTCTTGGGTGATATTGAATCGTGAAGTCGTCGTCATCGTCATCTTCATCATCATCATCATCATCAGATCCTTGATCTTGTCCAGCGTCAGGGAGAGGAAGATCTTCATTATCTTCTTCGTCATCACTTTCCTCATCACCAGCATTTAATGCAGAGGTGATGGGAAGGTCTTCGTGAATAGCTGGAGCTATCATGACATCATCATCATCCTCAACTTTAGCAACAACTTCAACTTTGTTGGAAGTGATGGTATCCTCAGATTGAGGGATAGAAGCTAGTGGTTCAGGGTTAGCTTCAACGGCAACAACAGCTTTATCAACACTCCTCAACAATTTCTTCATGCTGGTCTTTCTCCTTTTTTCCATAAGCAAGACTAGAGGTAAGATCAATCACTCCAATTAATGTCTGATTAGACTAATTCTGACGAATTTAGCACATTATACCCATTAAGTTCTGATCAAACTAAATATGACCCAATTAGTTTCATTTTGAGCCAATTAGAATCCTTATGGATAAACAGGCCTATTAACCTACTAGGGTCTAATCAGATTAATTATGATCCATTTATTGTTATTTTGATCCAAATGACTCGATTATACTAAATAGGCCCAATATACCCAATAAGTGTACATGGACCCATTAAGGACACTTAAGATGCATTCTACCTCAACTAGTCGTATTAACAACTATTTAAACTAACTATGACCCATGTGTACTGTCATTTTGACCCAATTAGGCTCGTTACGAAGAAATGGGGCCATTAAACCCATCAGGGTCTAATGAGACTATTTATGACCTAGTTGGTGTCATTTTGACCCAATTGGACTTTTTAACGAGAAATAGGCCCATTATATCCACTGCCACCATTTGGACCCACTAAGGACCGTCAAGACCCTCTCCACCTCAATTACTCCCATTAACACCTGATTACACTAATTTTGAATCATTTAGTACCATTATGGCTCAATTAGACTCGAATAGGAGAAATAAGCCCATGATAACCATTAGGGTCTGAACAAACCAAATATGGCCTATTTAGTGTCATTTTGTCTCAATTAGACTCCGTATGGAGAATTGAGCCCATTAAACCCAGTAGGGTCTAAAAAGACTAATTATGACCAAGTTTGAGTCGTGTTGACCCAATTGGACTTCTTGAGGAGAAATAGGCCAATTATATCCACTAACACCAAAAGGACCCTCAATCACTCCAAATTAATGTCTGATTAGACTAATTCTGACGAATTTAGCACATTATACCCATTAAGGTCTGATCAAACTAAATATGACCCAATTAGTGTCATTTTGAGTCAATCAGAATCCTTATGGATAAATGGGCCTATTAACCTACTAGGGTCAAATCAGATTAATTATGATCCATTTATTGTCATTTTGATCCAAATGACTCGATTATTCTAAATAGGGTCAATATACCCAATAAGTGTACATGGACCCATTAGGACACTTAAAACGATTCTACCTCAACTAGTCGTATTAACTACTAGTTAGACTAACTTTGACCCATTTAGTGTCATTTTGACCCAATTAGGCTCGTTACGAAGAAATGGGCCTATTAAACTCGGGTCTAATGAGACTATTTATGACCTAGTTGGTGTCATTTTGACTCAATTGGACCTTTTAACGAGAAATAGGCCCATTATATCCACTGCCACCATTTGGACCCACAAAGGACCGTCAAGACGAATTCCGCCTCAATTACTCCCATTAATGTTTGATTATACTAATTTTGAACCATTTAGTACAATTATGGCTTAATTAGACTCGAATAGAAGAAATAAGCCCATGATAACCATCAGGGTCTGAACAAACCAAATATGGCTCATTTAGTGTCATTTTGACCCAATTAGACTTCGTTTGGAAAATTAGGCCCAATTAAACCCATTAGAGTCTAAAAAGATTAATTATGACCTAGTTTGAGTCGTGTTGACCCAATTGGACTTCTTGAGGAGAAATAGGCCAATTATATCCACTAACACCAAATGGACCCTCAATCAATCCAATTAATGTCTGATTAGACTAATTTAGACGAATTTAGCACAGTATACCCATTAAGGTTTGATCAAGCTAAATACGACTCAATTAATGTCATTTTGAGCCAATTAGAATCCTTATGGATAAATGGGCCTATTAACCTACTAGGGTCTAATCAGATTAATTATGATCCATTTATTATCATTTTGATCCAAATGACTCGATTATACTAAATAGGGCCAATATACATATTGATCCTCTCTCTCAGTGATTTGATGATAATCTCTTTTCACTTATACGTTGTATTTATGTTTTTGTCATTTCAGTTCCAGCGATCATCACTGAGTCTGTTTAGTGATCGGCGAAGAACTAGTATTGT
This sequence comes from Cynara cardunculus var. scolymus, assembly GCF_001531365.2. Lineage (NCBI taxonomy): Eukaryota > Viridiplantae > Streptophyta > Magnoliopsida > Asterales > Asteraceae > Cynara > Cynara cardunculus. The sequence continues at coordinate 37,812,734 of NC_037529.1, forward strand.
AAATCAATCAGAGACAGCGATACTTCAAGAAGACAACACTCACACCAAAGAACCTTCAGCAAATGTCGAAGACTGAAACTGAAGATTAGAGACTGGCGAGTACGTGATCTGAAGCAGTACTCAGTGATTTCAAGCCTGTCTACAAATGTGTGAAGACTGCTCAAGCCTCAGCGAATGCTGAAGAGACCTTCAAGTCATTCTAGCATTTAACGATCAAATAAAGCTTGCTTAGCACGACTGTTGTTATCTTGTCCTTATGCATACAAAGGACAAACCCATATGCTTATGAAAGTTGGTACGGTACGGAGCCGACTAGTCGACTCTATTGTTCACCAACTTTAGGTAAGGATGTCTGCTCTTGAATAGTGCTTTCTGTACTATTAACTGTAGCAAAGGACAAACCTTCCTCTTAAGGCTTGACACGCACTCTAACCCTACCATATTGTATTAAATGAACATTTAATGCACTGGGTATAAATAGAAGTGTTTTTCTTCTCCATGCAGAGTGCGCGCAACTCACTCTCTAAACCGAATTCTTACTGCAAGCATTTTCTAGCTTAAGTAAAAGATCTTCTCTTTACAACATTTCTTTTCTTGTATTGCTAAGAACTTATGTGTAACCAAAAATTGTTTAGATAGGTTTTTATTACCTTATCTTTTCGCAAGCAATCTTGTAAAATCTGTATTGATCTTCTTTTATCAATATATATTTTAAATTTGAAAATATTGAGTTTGTATTCATCCCCCCCTTCTACAAACTATTTTACTATTCTTGTAGACCCTCAAGGGACCAACAAGTTGTATTAGAGCAGTGCTTTCTTCTTTCTCTTTCTGTTTTGCTATTTTCAGTATTAGTTTATCTCTTGTCTTAGATAACTTTACCGCTTACAAATGGCTTTACAAATTACAAACACACACACAAGACAATGGCTCTCTTGCCAAACCTCCCCGGTTTGTCCGTGATAATTTTAGTCTCTGCAAGAACCGGATGTCCCTCTTTCTTGAAGGTGTGGATCATGAAATTCCATATTATATAGAAAATGGACCATATATTCCATTTGCTATTACTCCAGCTGTTCCAACAATAGCTACGACTGCCGTGATTCTTGAACGGCAGATTCCAAAGCTCCCACATCAATGAAGCAATTTAGACAAGAAGAAAATAGCTATAGACACACGTGCTCGGTCTATAATCGCTATGTCTCTTCATGATGAGATTTATCACTCAGTGATGAAACTCAAAACTTCTAAATCCATGTGGGACACAATTTGTGTCCAATATGAAGGAACTACTCAGGTTCAAGAGACAAGAAAGATCAATCTAGTAAGACAATATGAAAGCTTTCTCTGTGGAATGTCTGAGATGCTTTCTGAAGTACATCAAAGATTTAACTGCCTTCTTATTGATCTTAGGGCTATCGGCAGGGAATATTCAAATTCTGAAACTTTAACCAAGTTTCTAGAATGCCTTCCTGAGTCTTGGGACACCTTTTCTATGTGTCTCAAGATGTCCAATGACATGTCCACTCTTTCACTTTCTACTTGATACGAGATTCTGCTTAACCATGAGCAATCTTGTCAACTGAAGAAGAATCTTGTAAAAGATTCTAGGGAAATGAAAAGCTCTCATTTGGCTTTGATCTCTGAAGCTTCTTCAGTTGAAACTTCTTCTACCCCTTTTGTCTCTTCTCTTCCTCCCGTTGTTTTCATGGAGATAGACTCTTCTATCTCTAAGGATATTCCAGAATATGATTTAACAGTTTTTGATGAGTCCCTTGCACTCCTGACTAAGTCATTTAGGAGGTTCTCCAGTAAGAGCAACTTCCGCAGATCTCCTTAGCTATCCCTCAGGGAAAAGCTAAAGTCTGAAAGAATAGACAAGGCTTCAGCTGTCTACTACAACAGTCACCGGTCCGAACACTTTGCAGGTGAATGCAGATCAAAGAAGACTACGACGCCATCTTCTAAAGCTCTTTCCTCCTTCCGGACCAAAGATGAGAAATATTCAAAACTGAAGGAAAAGTACAGGAAGATGAAGAACAACCAGCGAAAGGCTAAAGACCTTATTGCTGAAGAGCATGACTGGGCTGATTCATCCGATGAATCATCCTCAGATGCAGAGGATACAACCTATATTTGCTTGATGGCCATAGATGCAGATGAAGGATCTTCAGAAGCATCTACTTTCTCTGAGCCATCTTCTTCTTCTACTCAGGTATGTTTTCTGAATGAACCCTCTTCTTCCAGTCTTTCTGCACTGAATATGCTAACGGTTGACCTTTACAATGCCCTCAATGGCAAATCGAAAGTAGAAATGCTTAACGTTGATCTTCAAGAGCAATTGGAAGATTTGCCATTCTAAGATCAAAGAACTGACCTCTGTCGAGAATTTTTTTAAAGATCAGGTTATTGTAAACCAAGCCATCACTGTAGAACTTGAGAAGGCTATCACTGAACGTGAGCGAGAAATCGTTGAACTTAAGGCCGAGAAAGCTACCATTGAAGGTTGGTGCAAAGCTTCCATCAAGGCCTCTGAGATCATTAACGCTCAGATCCCCGCCAAGATAACGACTGGTCTAGGATTCTCYTATKATYMGGAAGAATGTGTTAAAGATAGGTCCATGCTCAAGTTTGGTACCTTCGTCTCTTCTATTCCCAACACTTCTTCCTCTCAGTCTTCTTCTTTTACTGAGAGTCATCTTGAAGGAACTCCTTCGAGTTCTGGGTGCAAAGACAAAGGTAAATCCGTTCTCACAGCATCCTTTCCCAAGAAGTCTAACAAGTCTAATAGATCTAAATCTATTCCTTCTGCTTGTAAAGCTTCTTCCTCTTCAGGGACTAGGAAATCTGAATCCCATCAGAAGTCCAAGTCACAGCTCAGGGTGAACTTTTCACCTAAGGAATCCAATTCCTCAAAGGTTCCTCCTAGAACCAATGAGAAGGGATCCTTGGGGCTGGTCCCGCTTCTAGTCTGATACTTCCTGGCCCTAAAGCTACTCTCAGCTTTAGGAAGTGTAAACACTATGGTGAGAAAACACATTTTGCCAGCAAGTGTCCTTCTGCCGCCGAAGCTGGTTCACCAGCTAAGGGTAAGAAAGTAGCCAAGGCTGATAAATCAACCAAGGCGAAATCATCCACAAAGGCTGCACAAGCAACCATGGTGAATAAAACCGTGGAAGCCTCTTCTTCAGGTTCAGCGAAGACAACTACTGCTGAAAAATCTTCAGCATCAGACGTTGTAGTTTCTACCACTGAAGCCTCTTCATCAGACTCAGTGAAGACTTCCACTGAAACTACCTTAGTAGTGTCAGAGGTTGTTACTTTTTCCACTAAAACCTCTTCAGGTTCGGTGATGCCATCTACTGATGCTGATTCTTCAGCATCAGAGGATGTAGCCTCTAACAAAGCTGGACCCCAATAGCTGGGTACCAATAGCATTCTTATTTTATTTCCTTGTACAGGATGTCAAAGGCATATGGTATCTTGATAGCGGATGTTCAAGACATGTGACTGAAGATAAATCCCTACTAACTCATTTCAAGGAAGAAAGAGGAGCTTCTATAACCTTTGGAGGAAATGGAAAAGGATATACTAAAGGTTTTGGTATATTAACCAATGATGCAACAACTTTTAAACGCGTTGCATATCTTGAAGGACTGAAGCACAATATTCTTAGCATCAGTCAACTGTGGGATAAAGATTTTACAGTTAAATTCTCAAAGAACTCATGTCATGTTCTTGACAAAGATGATAAGGTTGCTCTAAACGGTTCTCGTCTAGAAAATGTATAGATCATCAATATGAATTCCTCTGTCACCGAGAATAGCTGCTTCTTCTCTAAAGCCTCGTCAGATAATTACTGGCTATGGCACAAACGACTATCTCATCTCAACTTTAAGACACTCAGCAAGCTGTCAAGAAATGATCTTGTCACTAGTCTTCCTCAACACTCTTTTGCAAAGGTATCTCTTTGCTCAACATGTGAAAGAGGAAAACATACAAGAGCTAGCTTCAAGTCTAAGCAAATGTCTTCAGTGACTGCACCTCTTCAGCTATTGCATATGAATCACTTGGTTCCAGTCAACGTACAATCCCTAGCTAGAAAGAAGTTTACACTCGTCATTGTTGATGAGTATGCCAGGTACACTTGGGTCTTCTTTCTCAGATCCAAAGATGAAGCACCTGAAGAAATCATTTCGTTCATCAAGAAGATAGTAGTACTAAACAATATTAAAGTATGATCTATCAGAAGTTCCCATGGCACTGAATTCAAAAACGATACTATGGATAACTTCTTTGAGGACAAGGGAATCTCTCACAACTTTTCMTCTGTGAGAACTCCTCAACAGAATGGGGTCGCTGAAAGACGAAATCGAACAATCATTGACGCTGCTCTATCAATGCTCAGTGAATCCCATCTCCCTACTCAATTCTGGGCTGAAGCTGTCAACACCGCTTGTTTCACTCAAAACCGATCGTTGATCGTGAAAAGATTGAAGAAGACGACCTATGAACTCTTCCATGGACGAAAGCCTTCTATAAGCTTTCTTCACATATTTGGTTGTACTTGTTACATTCTCAACAATCGCGACCAACTTCGAAAGTTCGATCACGAAGCTGATGAAGGAATCTTTCTTGGATATCCTTCAGTATCCAAAGCCTTCAGAGTATTCAACAAACGAAGACAAACAATAGAGGAATCTATTCATGTCACTTGTGACAAATCTCAGTCAGCTAATTCAAAACCCAACTTAAATGATGAGGATGAGATAGAAAACTGGATGTTCTCTCACTATGGACAACCTGAAGCTTCCTATAGTGCTGCTATCAACACTAAATCTCCTGAAGCTGAAGATGATCCACTCATCATTTCAGTTACAGCTAGTCACTCCATCGCATCTTCTTCAGAGATCACTGCAGTGCCCATTAGTTGTGTCCCTCCTTCTAGTTCAAACACTAATCCATCAGTGAATGAAATGCCTTCAGTTTCTGAACCCGTTTCAGACGTTGAATCTGAGGCTCCTTTGGTAATAGTCCCTATTGCTGAAGATACTACTGCTGAAGCCTCATCTTCTATTCCTGAACTTGCTTATTTAGATGAAGCTCCTCTATCGGCTCATCGATGGACTAAAATCCATCCAATTCATCAAATTCTTGGTGATCCAGATACAGGTATCAAGACACGTCGTGGTCTAGGTAATATCTGTCTCTTTGTCAACTTTCTTTCTTTAGTTGAACCTAAAAAAATCAATGATGCTATCTCTGATCTTAGTTGGGTCCTTGCTATGCAAGAAGAGCTTATTGAGTTTGATAGGAACAAAGTCTGGTACCTTGTTCCACGTCTATCTGACAAATCAGTGATAGGCACCAAATGGGTGTATCACAACAAGTTGGATGAAGATGGTGTGGTAACCAGCAACAAGGCTCAACTTGTTGCTCAGGGTTTTAGACAAGAAGAAGGGATCGACTATGACGAAACCTTCGCACCAGTGGCTAGACTCGAAGCAATTCGACTCTTTCTAGCCTTTGCTGCCCATAGAGACTTCAAAGTCTTTCAAATGGATGTAAAGAGCGCTTTCTTTAATCGGAAACTTCAAGAGGAAGTTTATGTTGAACAACATCAAGGGTTTCTTGACCCTAAGTATCCAAACCATGTCTATAGGTTGGATAAAGCTCTTTATGGGTTAAAGCAGGCTCCTCGTGCCTGGTATGATACCCTTTCATTTTTTCTCATCTCTGAGAAATTCTCTCGTGGAAAGATTGACCAGACCTTATTTGTTAGGAAAGTTAAATGTCACATCATTCTTGTACAAATTTATGTCGATGATATTATTTTTGGTTCCACTAATCCCTCTTTATGTTTTCGTTTCKCTGAACGCATGAAGAAATAATATCAGATGAGCATGATGGGAGAACTAACATTMTTTTTAGGTCTCCAGATCAAACAAACAGATAAAGGTATCTTTATCAATCAAAGTAAGTATGTTCGAGACATGCTGAAGAAGTTTGATCTATCCAACAGTTTATCTATGAAAACTCCAATGGCTCCTCCACTCACTCTCAACAAGGATCCAAATGGAAAGCCTGTAAATGTTACAGTTTATAGAGGAATGATCAGCTCCCTACTGTATCTCACAGCTAGCCGAACCGATATCATGTACTCCACTTCCTTATGTGCAAGATATCAAGCTGAACCTAAGGAATCCCATCTGATCGCTGTCAAACGCATATTCAGATATCTTAAGGGAACTCCTAACATGGGTCTTTGGTTACCCTAAAGGTTCAGGTTTTGACCTTATTGGTTATTCGGATAGTGTTTTTGCAAGTTGCAAAATTGAGAGGAAAAACACCACTGGAGGCTGTCAACTTCTAGGTGGAAAGTTGGAGAGCTGGACAAGTAAAAAGAAAAATTCAGTGTCTACATCAACAACTGAAGCTGAATATGTAGCCACTGGTAGCTATTGTGCCCAAATTCTTTGGATGAAAAACCAGCTGCTGGACTACGATCTTCAGTTTTCAAAGGTTCCTATTTATTGTGATAGAACTAGTGCTATTGCTATTGCAAACAACCCTGTACTTCACTCTAAGAACAAACATATTGAGATCCGATATCATTTTATCAGAGATCATGTTATGAATGGTGATATTGAACTTCACTTCGTTCCAACTGAGTATCAACTCGCTGACCTTTTCACCAAGCCTCTTGATGAGACAAGATTTAACATCTTGATCAGCGAATTGGGTATGTTGAACATTGAAGATTAATGTTCAACTATTAAGCATCACTCAGTAAGTGAAATGATTCAGTGCTCTATCTCTAACACTGAACTTTTGAGTAAATATATCTATTCTCTCTCAGGTATAATTACYCTTCTCTTTTCTCAACTTAAAACCTTCACTGAAGCTTTTTCATCTTCAGTGACAAATGTTTTAAAAGGTGGTCTCAGTGATTCTCTTGTCACTGACCACATCTCTAAGTATATCTTTATASTTTTCTTAAAATTCAAAATGATCACTGAACCTTTTCTTATCAGTGATTAAAACGTTTTTTAAATGCCAGTTTCAGTGACTCTTTTATCACTGGCACTGATGTCTTAAAACCCTCACTGAATCTTTCTTTTCAGTGATAAAATGTTTTAAACGGTCTTATCACTGTTTTGTTAAACGTTGTATGACTCTTCGTTTTCTTAAAAACTTTTTGTTTTTTAAATGAAAATAGTTAATGAACCGTCTTTATGACGACATTCTCTATTTACTATGCGCGACGCTTTGAGACGCGCGAAAGGTTCTGTCATTACGCTACCTTTAATGCCATCCAATCATGGATGAGAACGTGGTATCTTTTTCATCATGACCACTTTCCCGAACCGTCGTCTTTTTCCCTCTCATATTTCTTCTCTCTCCTCCTACCTATAAATATGAGACTTCTTCTCCACTTTTCTCTTTACGCTTTCAAAATTCTTATTCGAACCTCAACAAGAATTTTCCGAAAGCAAGAACCCTCTAAAATCTTCAAAGATCTTTCGACCTCTTCTCTAACAACTAAGGTCGATATCTTCTTCTTCTTCTTATTTTCTATTATAAGAAACGTTTAATCTGTTTAAGAATCTTGTCCTCTTAATACATTAAACAATAAAGGTTATTTAATCATCTCCTTCTTGATTATAATCATGTTTCTTTACACACATTCTACTTGAAAAACCCTAACTCTTTTTAAGGATTTTTTAAAAGAAGTTTTTACTTGTTTCAAAAACTTTTTCTATACTCTTACCCAAAAACTCTTGGTTTATTTCTAACAACCTGTTTGCTCTACTTCTTATTGATACAAACAGATGGCAGCCAAGAACGTCAACTTCTCCATCGACGAGATCTCCATAAAGACCAACAACCACATTGCCTTGTTGGATATACCCTCTTCAAAGGCGTATTAACAAGACCCGGATGACTTCTTCAAGCAGTCATCCTTGGGTTACGCATGCAAGCATGAGCCCATCATGGTGAAAGAACTCCTTCAGCAGTTCTTATTCACTGCTGAAGTTGTTGAAGTCAAAGTCAGGCCCAGACGCCCAGCGGAGCAGATCAACTTCACTTTCATTTACATGGAAGTGAACTTTGGCGTCACCACTCTCAGGTCGGCTCTCCGCCTTCCTAAGGGCCCCTACGACTGTGAACCAACCACCACCGAGATCATCGACTTTCTCGACGCCATTGGCTATCAGTGGCCAATGAAGAAGGACTCCAACGCCCTTCTGAAGTCCTTGACGAAGATTGAGAAGAACAAAATGTCAACTATCTGGCAATACCTATTTTTTCATTTCATCTAGTGCATGGGTGGAAAAATTGGAGGTCAGAAGCAAGCCTCTACGATCGCCTTAACCATAGGCGTATCTACGATTCAACATTACAATATAAATTATGCTACAGTCATTTTTGATGACCTGGTGCTCAAGCTTAACAAGCACCAGCGAGAAAAGGTGGTGTCTTACACTAGGTTTCTTTCAATGATGTTTGCCAAGATCTTTAAAGATCTCTACGCCAAGGAAGGAAACCTCCAGGTTTTCAAGCTTGGATCCCGGATTCTAGATCATAAGCCGAGGGAGAGTGATGTGGCACTAACTTCTATTGTGTCCATCACTACCTCTTTTGCTCCGGTGGCCACGATAAGGTAAACCTCCCTGTGTCTAGCCAAGCCACCAAAACCCCTTCAAAACAATCCTTTCAACCAATTCTTTGTTCTCCTTAGAGAGCCAAGAAGTCCAAAAAGGGGACAACCACGTCTCTAGCTGGAGCCTCTCAAAAGCCTTCAGTTATTGAAACTAGCCTTATCCCCAAGGCGTCTTCCTCTAACCCTCCTAGCTCTCCAGTGATCTCTCCCATCACTGTCGTATCAGTGGTACCTACCCCAACCGCCTCAGTGACCCAAATCACTAAAGGTGTGAATATCAGTGCCGCCACCGTTGAACACCCACGTCTCTTCTCGACCATTTTCTCCTCTCCTCCTTCTTTGGTCTTTACACATGGCAATGACGTATCAGCGACCGTCCTTTCGGATACTCAGACGCACACCACTGGACCTGAGGTTACTCCTCTCGATGCTCCTCAGCATACATATGTCCATCATCTCGATGACATCTTTGCTCACACACCAGTGACAATCCTTTTGATGTCACTGATGGCCCCTCAGGTATTCCATCTTCCTACCCCTTCTTTTCTACTAAGCTTGAGCCTTTAGCAAATAATTCGTCTTTTGCAGGTCCTTCTTCGATGCATCAGCCTGATCCTCAGGGAGAGGAAGAGAACGGGGTAGAGAAAGATTATGGAGGAGATAAAGAAATTAATGATGACTATGCTATGTCATCCGATAGCATACTTCTCCTTCCAGCTGTTGATACCATCCTCTGTAGGGTCAACGAAGTCCACCAGGAGATGTCCTGCCAGGGTGATCTTGATGCGAACTTCCTTGCCATCCAAGGGGACGTTCAAGAAGTTTAGAGTCATCTCCAGACTCTCCAAGAAGCTATTCAAGCCAACACCAATGCCATTGCTATTCTTCACAACAGAGCTGACGATGCTCAGGCTATCGCTGATCAACAAATTGGTCTTCTTCAACAGATCCTGGATGCTGTCTGTCAACCAGCTCTAGTGATTCCACCTTCTTTCTCTGCCAATGATCGCACCCAGATCCATGAGACACATGAGGAAACGACAACTCTATCCAGTGCTTTGCAAAGGCTAGAGGAGACAATGGTTCTCCAGCGTTAGCGCTTGGACGTACTCTCCGGCCAATTCTCTCAAGTATTAGCCGGAGAGGGGGAGATGACGTCAAACGTTGGTGAATCATCCGATGCTGCTCCTTCTCCTTCGCAGGCTGTTCTTGAAAATGATCTTTCTGATTGTCGAAGAATGAGGGAGTAAACCTATTTTTTTCTGGCTCTAAGACTAGAAGTTCTAGTGGTCGACTCGGTTCAATATCAGCTTCAGTTGCAGTTGAAGCTGAGGCTCCTAGAGCTAAAGCGGTTGCTATCCCTAGGGATGATGCCCCTTCCATCACTGCTGCTTGTGATGATGAACATGAAGATGAAGATGATGATGATGAAGATGATGATGAACCTACCATTCCAGACCCCGAAAGTGATCTAGATGGCGATGTCGACGATGATGATGAAGATGACTTTACCATCAAGTACCAAAAGCCATCAAACGTCACCAAGGGAGTTTCTCTCAGGGATTCTGCATCCCAGGGGGAGCAAAGGCAAGGTGAATCTACTCCATCAGGGAACCAGGACCCCAAGTCGAAAGGCAAGGTGGTTGCTAAAAAAGGAAACTTGAAGGTATTATTCAATATCCCTCAACAACCTTTATTTGAAGACTCTACCTCTCAGGTAGTGATTACTTCAAACTATCAACTTCAAATTCCATCAACAACCTGCAGTCGACTGCAACGGGTACCTCATCAACCCATTTCCTGTGCTCCTACCCACCAGCAGATGTCTCAGCTAAATGAGTCACTCGACGAGACTAGAGTAAAAATTCCTCTTCGTACCTCTAGTGGTGGTGAGTTTGACTTCCTTTCGGAAGCTGAAAGACTCAAGACATTGAGGGCTGAAGAAGAGCTAGAGATTCAAAAGAAGCAGACTGAAGACAACTTGAAGCTGGCCAAGTCACTAGCTGAGAAGGTCCTCCCCAAGAAAAATTCCAAGAAAACGGTGAACGTTTTCCAAGCCCAGGCTAAACTTCTCTCTATTGTAGAAGCTGATCATGAGAAGAACCTGAAGCTGGTGAAAAAGGACAAGCGATGGAGCGAAGCAAAGTTGAAAAAGAGAATCAATCCCCGCCCGATTATCAGCGTCAACATCAGCTTATGTTCTAAAGATGGTGAAATGCTGGTCTCAATGCTCATCACCAGGGACAATCTTGATGCCGTTACCGAGTACCCTTTCTACCTAGGCCATTATGGATACAACGAATGGATGGAGATCAGACAAGACATTCAGCGATCCAAGTCGAGACACAAGACACTCATCAAGGACACCATCAGCAAGCTCATCGAAAGGATGTCCAGGTTTGTCAAGGTCCCTAACAGGCCATCTCTGAGGAAATGTGGGAAGAAGAAACTAAAGCTCTCTGATCCTAATGATGGACCATTCCTAAGGAACGAACATGAAACAAGGTTCTCCTTAGATGAAGTCATGAAGGGTCACCAGAGTACAGACATTTCTATGCTGAATCTTGACTTGCCAGATAAGGGTCCCTATACACCCAACTCTGTGCCTTTTAAACCTAAGTTAGGAGTTATATTCCTTGACTATGAAGGTGAAGTCAGATTTCAGAGAATGTTAGAGCTACATCTATGTCCAATGGGTCATCTGGTTTACCTCTTGCTCTGGAYAGATGATAGCATGCCTGGAAAAATCGTACATCTGAAGATACGAAGGGAATTCCGACGTCGAAGAAACCTTGGTGAAGATGTACCTGGTTACATAGATCTAAGTGTTCTAGAATAGTTTMTNTTTGTAACAACAATCCACTTTTCCTTGTAACTTCTTGTACTATGTCTACTTTCAGTGATTGTACTTATAATCTGTAAGCACTAGACATGTACTGTAATACTTGTAATATCTCCAATGATTAATAAAATGAGTATTCCATGTACTTCACTGAAAAAAGTAATAGGGACACAAGTCTATGAGTTCCAGTGTTACTTTTCACATTMACTGACAATCTATAAGTCATTGAATAAGCTTTCAGTTTCAGTTTCTGTACTTGTAATTTTCTTAGATATAACTTAAGGAAAATTCTCAAGCTGAGACTGACTAACTGAAAAAGATCCCAAAATAGTAAAAAGGGACATGTACTTTATATGTAACATTTCCTTACTATTATTTAATAAGACAACTTTCTTTATGTTGCCTTGTTATCATCAAATAGGGGGAGATTGTTGATCCTCTCTCTCAGTGATTTGATGATAATCCCTTTTCACTTATATGTTGTATTTATGTTTCTGTCTATTCAGTTCCAACGATCGTCATTGAGTCTATTCAGTGATCGCTGAAAAACTTGTATCGTAAATCAATTAGAGACAACGATACTTCAAGAAGACAACACTCAAACCAAAGAACCTTCAGCAAATGTCGAAGATTGAAACTGAAGATTACAGACTGGCGAGTACGTGATTTGAAACGGTACTCAGTGATTACAAGCCTGTCTATAAATGTGTGAAGACTACTCAAGCCTCAGTGAATGCTGAAGAGACCTTCAGGTCATTCCAGCATTCAGCGATCAAAGGAAGCTTGCTTAGCACGACTGTTGTTGTCTTGTCCTTATGCATACAAAGGACAAACCCATACCCTTGTGAAAGTTGGTACGCTACGGAGCCGACTAGTCGACTCTATTGTCCACCAACTTTAGGTAAGGATGTCTGCTCATGAATAGTGCTTTTTGTACCATATTGCATTAAATGAACATTTAATGCATTGGGTATAAATAAAAGTGTTTCTTCTCCATGCAGAGTGCGCGCAACTCTCTAAACCTAATTCTTACTTCAAGCATTTTCTAGCTTAAGTAAATGATCTTCTCTTTACAGCATTTCTGTTTTTGTATTGCTAAGAACTCGTGTGTAACCAAATATTGTTTCGATAGGTTTTTATTACCTTACCTTTCAGCAAACAATCTTGAACAATATGTATTGATCTTCTTTATCAATATATATTTTAAATTTGAAAATATTGTGTTTGTATTCATCCCCCCTCTTCTACAAACTGTTTTACTATTCTTGTAGACCCTCAAGGGACCAACAATACCCAATAAGTGTACATAGACCCATTAAGGACACTAAACACGATTCTACCTCAACTAGTCGTATTAAGTTAAACTAACTATGACCCATGTAGTGTCATTTTGACCCAATTCGGATCGTTACGAAGAAATGGGGCCATTAAAGCCATTAGGGTCTAATGAGACTATTTATGACTTTGTTGGTGTCATTTTGACTCAATTGGACTTTTTAACGAGAAATAGGCCCATTATATCCACTGCCACCATTTGGACCCACTAAGGACCGCCAAGACCCATTCCGCCTTAACTACTCTCATTAACGTCTGATTATACTAATTTTGAACCATTCAGTACCGATATGGCTCAATTGGACTCGAATAGGAAAAATAAGCCCATGGGTCTGAACAAATCAAATATGACCCATTAAGTGTCATTTTTACCCAATTAGACTTTGTATGGAGAATTGAGCCCATTAAACCCATTAGGGTCTAAAAAGACTAATTATGACCTAGTTTGAGTCGTGTTGATCCAATTGGAATTCTAGAGGAGAAATAGGTCAATTATATCCACTAACACCAAATGGACCCTCAATCACTCCAATTAATGTCTGATTAGACTAATTCTGACAAATTTAGCACATTTATACTCATTAAGGTCTGATCAAACTAAATATGACCCAATTAGTGTCATTTTGAGCCAATTAGAATCCTTATAGATATATGGGCCTATTAACCTACTAGGGTCTAATAAGCTTAATTATGATCAATTTATTGTCATTTTGATCCAAATGACTCGATTCTACTAAATAGGGCCAATATACCCAATATGTGTACATGGACCCATTAAGGACACTTAAGACGATTCTACATCAACTAGTCGTATTAACAACTAGTTAGACTAACTATGACCCATTTAGTGTCATTTTGACCCAATTAGGCTCGTTACGAAGAAATGGGGCCATTAAACCCATCAGGGTCTAATGAGACTATTTATGTCCTAGTTGGTGTCATTTTGACTCAATTGGACTTTTTAACGAGAAATAGGCCCATTATATCCATTGGCACCATTTGGACCCACTAAGGACTGTTAAGACCCATTCCGCCTCAATTACTCCCATTAACGTCTGATTATACTAATTTTGAACCATTCAGTACCATTACGGCTCAATTAGACTCGAATAGGAGAAATAAGCCCATGATAACCATCGGGGTCTGAACAAACCAAATATGGCCCATTTAGTGTCATTTTGACCCAATTAGAATTCGTATGTAGAATTGGGCCCATTAAAGCCATTAGAGTGTAAAAAGACTAATTATGACCTAGTTTGAGTCATGTTGATCCAATTGGACTTCTTGAGGAGAAATAGGCTGTCACACCCCGCTAAAGCGGAAACGCGAGGTATGGCAGGTAAAGTCTCATAGCAATAGTGTATAAACAACACAACCATACAATTTAAAACATAATTACATCAAAACTAAAGTTTACAGTCCCAAATACAAATTTACAAAATAAACATAAAAGAAGTTTTGTAATCGATAAATGTGACACGTCTTCTAACAAGTGTCACCATGAGCCTTTCTTACCCTGAAAAAAAGCATGTCAAACAAGTGTCAACTACAAGAGTTGGTGAGTTCACAGGTTTTATATGCGCAAAATGATTTCAAATGCAGCAATCTCAGTTATAAATTTATGAGCAATATCTTAAAAACAACGTCATACACATGATTTATATTGTTGAGCCACTACTAAACCTAAAACGCCCCACGAACTACCTTAGAGGTGGTAGCAAACCACATGTGTAGAACATATTTACGAACTACCTCAGCGGTGGGACTAAACCCCACATATGTAGAACTCATGCCGAACTACCTCAATGGTGACCACTTCGTGTCACATGTGTAGAACTCCTACTGGACTACCTCAGCGGTGACCACTTCGTGCCACATGTGTAGAGCAAATTATAATGACCCAGTGCACCCCTACTCGTTAGTAACATGGTGGGTATAACAACCAAATAGCGCTATCCACAAGAATCATGGGTTCAAAAATGAATTAATAGTAGTGGAAATAAACAGGGACTTTCAGTCTCAACATATCAATAGTGTATACATTTAAATGCTCATAACAAGATTCATATATCGATATAAATCCATCAAATATTCATTTATCATGCTTTTCACCCCAAAACGAGAAATTGGTAAAAAGGGGCCGTGAAACTCACTTTTGATATAGAGCTTCGCAAGAAAAAGTAATACGATCCAAATACCGCGCTAGATCAACGATTCCCTATCWATAGGAATATCCAAAACCATCACTTATTGATTTATCTCTACCAATGGGGTTTAATAAATCCTAAGTCCTTATTTGTCTACTTATGTTCCATAATATTATCAATAGTCCAAATATACATAATGTCCATATGCTCATTAAAAAATTAATTTATACCGGAAATGATGCTATAATCCAATAAAAGATCAAATTTTACAAATTCAACCAAATCCAGAATTCTTGATTCTGGACAGAAACTTAAGATACATAAAATGATCAAATAAAGAGACTTCAAAAATGAGATTGTGAGTCCAATTTCACTGATCAATCTTCATTTATCTTCAATATCAATGGCAGATTCTTAGATTTACATGAAGAACACAATATGAGAGTTGAGAGGAAAAGTCAAACTTGTAAGCTCTGGTCAAACCTCTATTATATATGTAAATCTTACAAATGAGTTCTTCTCTTACTAATTACAAAGATTAGCACTATTTATATGGTCAACATATCTAAACAAGTCAAAGTCAAACTTCTAAAGAAAAGTCAAACACGCAGAATTTTTACAATTATAGACTATTTATAAACTTTCAAGATGAATACAATTAATACTGATTTCTCAGTCCTAACATTCTCCCCCTTTGTATTCAGACTTGAAAGAAAAATTTTGCGCTTTGAGTCCTTGTTTGAACTTTGAAACATTATGCACAATATGTCTTCTTCAAATGAAATCTTCAACTTGTAATCTTCAATCAATCAACTGTTGAGATAGATCTTCTAGCATTCTCCCCTTCGAATGTAGAATCTCGGTGATCTTCTCTTTTGACAATGTAGATCAAAAACAATCTTCAGAAACACTGTACAAGATGTGATCTTCAAAGAATATTCAGATAACAATTCTTCAGTAAAATTTTGTTAAGATGATCTTCACATTCAACATCTCTCAGTCAATGTAGCACACAAATAATCTTTYKWTAATCATCTTCAGTCGCACTTCTTCTTTTGAGTCTTTTGCCATTTTCGAAGTTACTCCC
>NC_037529.1:37829278-37835632 GCF_001531365.2 Cynara cardunculus var. scolymus
ATTTATCAGACTCAATATGTGATCAAAAAGACGTGAAGGGGGGACATATATCCTTCTGATTCAATATCAACTTTCTCCAAATGAGAAATTGATAGATGATGAGCTGCGTGCCCCAAATGTTATTGAAACATTTATCTGTTGGGAGATAAATGAGTAGTTGGTGGGGTTGTGACAAGAATTGGCTTGGGCTTTGCCTTTTTCAATATTAGTCTCCAAAGAATTGAGAACTAATAGAATGTGTGGTATGCCCGGATTATGTAAGTTTGAAACAGGATTTTCGTATTCTTTTAATCCTGACACAACTCTCGTCAATTCTTTTGGCTCACAACAACTACCCCTCTCTTTTTCATTTGAGTCTCAGCACACAAACCCTTTGTATCTAAGCTCACTCAGATATGGTTGTCCTCTTGGGTAGGTCTGATAAGCACTCAGTCCCTCCTAAAATATTGCGTTATGTACATTTGATCACAAAGATTGATCAAAATATTATTTCTTTAAAGCACTATGATCATATAAAAGTTTGATCAAATAATTTGGCTTTAAGCACGATCAATAAAGAATGAAGCGACAACAATTCGATTATTTGATATGAACGAGAGAAATGAATGAAGATCTGTAAGTAAAAGTTTACAGATTCTGATATTAAAAAAAATGAATGAATGTGTATCAGTCAAAGAAAAAAAATATCAGAAAACAAAATTGAATACAAACGAGTGTATTATCACCGAAAATGATTTTCGTATAAGAGACATGATAATAACAGTTTGAAGAATAAGCTGAAACAGGTATTGAAATTATGTACGACGAGAAGTTACGCAAGTAAAATCTCAGGAAATACCTGTTCAGAAAATGTACTCGTTCTCTCAAAAAATTAATTTCCAAAAACCAATTACTTAACTTTCTAGAGAAACTCCCCCTAGAAAGTAGATTAAAGTAATAAATCTTTTAAGCTCAAAAATTTAAAATGAAAACATTTGAAGTACGGGTTCTAAACTGGGTGTTTAGAAACCACACTCGGTAAAGCACGGGTTCTGAACTAAAGTGTTCAGAAGCCTTTGATTGAAATAAATCACAACTCCCCCTGCATCGGTGTATCATTGAAATGATATTCTGATCAGCGTAAATTTGACACACCTGCAAAACCAAATCAAGTAGATTTTGGTACCCAAACGAACTTGGGTCCTAATATGTTAGTATTTGGTTGGGGTATGTTGTAATTTCCAAACCATTTCTGTCTATAAGAACCTTCTAACTCCTTCTGAATTATTTCAAATCTTTTCTTCTGATTAACCAACTCTCTCTTCTCTTCATCTGAGCTGCTTTTGTCATTCTCCGAAGCGATGTCAAGCCACTTCCTTTTCTCAGTAAGCTCTTTTGCAATTGCTGTATACTTCTTTGAAGTATTTCTTTTCTCTATAGCAAATTGTTTTTTCTCTTCGTCTAAAGCCTTTTGCTTTAAGTTAATGCTTTCAGACAGTTTCTGTAACTGGCTCTGACAGTCTTCGGAGATGTCTGTCTTTTCTTTAGCATGCTTCTCTCTTTCCAAAAAAGAAGCTGCTCAAAATCCGAGATTTGCTTTAAAAGCATCTTTGCGTTTAGCTCGAGAGAGTTAATCTTATCCTCATAAGATTCTCGTTCAGCTCCAAACTTTCTTTCAACTTCCATAATCCTCTTCCTTTCTATCTCCGTCTCTGTCCTTTCATCAATTAAAGCCTTTTCAGCTTGTAAAACCTTTTCCTTTTCTAATCCCAATAATCTTCGAAACTCAATCAGATCATTTTCAGACTTGTGGAACTTCTCAGTTAAATCCTTTATATTTGAATTGTTCCTTGGAGAGTTCCTCTCAGCAATTAGTACATCTCGAACTATTTGAAGTTTAGTTGACAAATCTAAATTAGACTTGGTCAATCTATTCACATTATCATCATAGTTTTTTCGATCAGAACTCCGAGTATTTTCAATCTGTTCAATCTTATATTCAAATTCCTTCGAAATTCGTTCACTCTCCTTCTTTAAGGTTTTGATGTAATCCTCATTAAGATAATTTTTAAAATGTATATTTTTGGAATGCTCTCTAAGAGTCACAAAACTCTTTTCTGACTCAGCAATCTTCTCTCGCAATTCTTGATTCTCCTTCTTTAGAATATCTGCCATTTTAAAAAAAAATTGATCAGTTAAGGATCTATGCAGTGAAATCAGCGAAAAAGAAATAAGAACAGTTAAGCTCAAAAGGAATAGAAAAATACAAACACTGAAAACACACACAAAAACAGATATACAATGATCCAAAAGAAAATCTAAACACAAACAAACTAAGAATCAAAAACACAACAAAAACTAAGCCGAAGAAAATAATGTCTAAGTCCAAAACAAACTAATCCAAGCCCAAATACAATACAGAGTCAAGTCCAAATCAACACAATATGAACTCTTTACAATACAGATGTAGAACAAAAGAAATATTCTATCTGCACTTGAAATTCTATCCAAATATCCACGTGAATGCTTCGCTTATTAGTTGCTTCACTTGGGCTGATGTGACTTGATCTTAATCCCACAAAGCAAAGCCAATTCAACAGGCTTTCAAATCAGTTAAATCTGTTAACTAAAGTGTATTTTGATTTACCTGACACAGAAACAGTTGAACAGTCAAATCAAAAACAGTTAGGTTGCTAGCTTGAACAATATAACCAAGTCTGATTCAGTCCTCAAGTTCACAGCACAGATAATAACAGCAATACCAAAACAATTAACAAAACTTGTTTTCAGCATGCAACAATACTAAACAGTTTACTGTTTCAAAAACTGTCACTTAAACAGAATTGGTATGTTAAAATCAATGCTGCATTCGTGAAAGGTCTTAACAAATGCAATGATCAAAGACCAATCAAGACAACCAAACAGATTACTAAACAGATTCAAAAAACAGATCAAAGACAGTCCAAAAACAGATGCAGTCCTTTCTTCTTGTTCACACAGCAAACAGTTAATTTCAAAATAGTCTTGAAATACTCAAAGCTGCTGTCAAAATAGTTGCTGTCAAAATGTGTAGCTGCTTTTAAAAATCATGGTGTCAGCATCTTGTCATTGAGTCTAAAACCTGTCACATACACTCAAAAACAGCTTCTCTTTCAAAGCATCTAAAACCGAAAGCAAAACAATACTAAACCTGGGCTGCTTTGCTGTTATTTCTATTATAATGCACAATGTTGTCTTCTTGCCAAACACAACAGCAAGACCTGCTGTTAACTGTTACACTATTGTTGATGCTACTAAACCAAAAACAAATGCTTCAAAACAGTTATCTTGATAACACTTGAGCTGCTGTTTTGCTTCTTGTTGTGTTCTTAGATCAGACAGCACTTAAACCACATCAAAGCTGTGTTGCTGTGTTGCTGTTTAGCTGCTGTTAAGAAACTGTTGTTTTAAGTGCTTAGAGTCTTGTTCTGTTGTTGCTGTCAACTAATGTACATGCAGTCCACTATTGTTGATGCTGTCAAGACTTGAGCTGCTATGCTGTTACTTCATAAAATAAACCAGTCACCTGCACTGTTGTTTGAAACCAGCAAGTAACTAAATCATTCAAACAAACTTGTTAAGAGCAAATCACTCAAATAGATTTTAACAGACCTGTGACGCTTGTTAAGAGCAATTAAGTGTAGGAATAACAGACCTTTGCTTAAACAGATCCTGCTGCTTTCAAGACTTGCTGCTGTAGAACTTAGATCAGATAGCAATTAAACAGTCTAGCAAACAACAGTCTAAACAAAAATGGTTGATGCAACTACTCAAATAAAACACTGCACACTGCACACTGAGCTTACTATTAATGCTTGAGACACTTGTTACTGTTGCTGTTAGTATTAATGCTTGAGACACTGCACACTCAAACAGTCATTTACTGCACGAAAGCAGCTCAAAAACAGCAAACTGTAAATAGCAATCTGTTTCAAATCAACCTTGCAACCTGTTTTAAAAACTGCTGTTAAAACAGTTTTAAAAACCTGCTGTTGCAATGTTGTTGCTATTTTGCTGCACAATGTTGTCTTCTTTCCAAGATTTGTGTGATGAATAGGATGAAACCTGTCACCTGCACATTCTGCTCCAAATCTGTTTAAAACAGTTTCTTGATCCTACTTTCCAAGATTTGTGTGATAAACAGTCCTATGAACTCTGCTCACAATACAGCCTGCTAAACTATTGTTAATCACAATGTAACTGCTGCTGTTTTAGGCTGAAAGAATCTGTCAAAATGAAACAAACAGAAACTCTTAAAACAGTCTCTAAACAGCCACTTCCTCACAATGGACAGGCATATTGGATTTAATTGTAGTGCACGTGTACTTTTGAGGTCTCTTCTCTTCTCTGTGTGTTGAAACAAAAAAAAGACAGTTAACAAACAGGCTAAACTATTCAATAAACAAATTATAACCAGTGCAAAGTATGCTCACAAAGCAGTCTCTAAAATTCACACAAATTTTACATGTTTCTGTTCTAGACCTCAAATTCACAAACTCACAAATACTCGTGAATACCCAGCAGTTACTGTTTCTGCTTCAAATCTGAAAAATAACCACACAGAACCTGTGTGTGTACATAGTCACCTGCACACAACTATATTGAGCTCAAAAACAGATTGTAATAGCTTAAAACAGCTATGAACAAACCTGCAAAGAACCTATCTATATCCAATCACAACAACAAGTAAAATCTTAATCACAAATTTAAACTGGGCTGTAGTTCCAATCCTCAAAGAAACAGCAAATCTGTCAAATAACTAAACCTGCAATTATGGAACTATTCTGTTTTGAGCAATTCAACACAAAACAATCAAACTAAGAACTAACACAGAGACAAACTATATCAACCAAATTGCAATGAAATCGATTGGGTTAAAAAAGCAAACAATTGAAATATACCATCTCTTGGTAGATGAACCTGTTAATCGAATCAAGAATCAGAGAACAATTAAGAATCCGGGAAAGAGCAATTGAGCGGTTTAGAAATCCGGACAACTCTGTGTATAGAAATTCTAAGTCTACTAATCCACTCAAAAGAAAAGAACTAGTCCGATCAAGAGGTGAACGGTTTACCTTAAACCTGAGATGGACTTACCTGCTGAACGAATCAGAGCCCTAATCCGGTCAAGAGGTGACCGGTTTAGATGAACACCGGTCAAGGCTTGTGTGTATCCGCTCAACTAATTCGGAGATGCTTTGTGCGGTTTACTCAGTCTAGAAACCGATTGATAAGTATTAACCTGTGAACAATCCGATTCATGAAGCTTACACCACCTTCGATTTAACAAGAGCTCTGCAGTTTATCTCCAGTCCGCTTAAACTTCGATTTAGGAACAAGAACCAGTGTGCGGTATAACAAAGATAGACATCTAAACCGGATGAACAAAGATGGGCCTTAACCATTGGGCTTAAAATTTGGGCGGTTTAACAAAAAGAATGAGAAACTCAAAACACAAAACAGATAAAAACCAATCAAAAACACAAAAACTAAAAAAATTTAACAAAAGATTGGATCAAAAAATACTGATTAAAAAAATTCAATAACATGAAAAAAATTTAAAAACCTAAAAACCGATTAAATCTTGATTTAAATTGATCAAATCATAAAAGTTTGTGAATAACAAAGATTCACAAATCAATTTCGAGCATTATGATCATTTTATAACATGAAAACACAAGATTTTTATGAAAAATCGGATCAAAATCAAAAAAAATATATCAAGAACACGAAGAACACAAAAAAATTCCAAAAAAACAAAAAAAAATCACTTATCTGATTTCCTTAATCTCTGATTTCTTGCATCCTGCTTTGATACCAATTGTGAGTCCAATTTCACTGATCAATCTTCATTTATCTTCAATATCAATGGCAGATTCTTAGATTTACATGAAGAACACAATATGAGAGTTGAGAGGAAAAGTCAAACTTGTAAGCTCTGGTCAAACCTCTATTATATATGTAAATCTTACAAATGAGTTCTTCTCTTACTAATTACAAAGATTAGCACTATTTATATGGTCAACATATCTAAACAAGTCAAAGTCAAACTTCTAAAGAAAAGTCAAACACGCTGACTTTTTACAATTATAGACTATTTATAAACTTTCAAGATGAATACAATTAATACTGATTTCTCAGTCCTAACAGAAATAAATTCCCATCTTTTTATATGATTTATAGCACTGAGTTATAGTCATCGTGACCAAATTTCATGTATTCTGGGCATGAAATGATGATTCAAATAATTTATGCAATGCAACTTATCATAATTGAAATGGTAGATTGCACCATGTTAGTAAAACACTCATTAAAAGAGTTCTACTAGGTGTTCTG
>NC_037529.1:37836202-37837684 GCF_001531365.2 Cynara cardunculus var. scolymus
GTGGCATTTGAAAGGTAACTCATTAAACTAACATCCAGAAGAAAAATCAACAATTTTGAATGATTATCAAGAGAGTTATGACTATTCAAAGTAGGGTTTACCYACTGAAAATTCTCATATGCATATATACAATGTTTTGAGCATTTGGGGGGTCAAAACTCAATGTTTTTGAGTGAAACCAAATGCATTGCATCCCCAACTCAATAAATAGACTTTTAAAACAAACCTCATAACATTTGAACAAACCATTTATAAGATATGGATGATTTGTGCACAAGCACATAATCTGTCAGCACCAGAATATGAAATTTTTGAGAAATAAACCACATAGAATCATGATTCTACTTATCACTTTGTGTTCTAATGTTTGGGTCATGGATTACCACCATCAAATAAACATTTTTACATGTTTTTGGTGTATAATCTCACCTTGAGACTCAATATTTTCAAAACTTGGAGAATAGAAGATAAAGAATGCAATAAAGTGGGTTTTTCACCACAAAACTTACAAGAAAAGATGGAGGGATGAATGCATTACCTTGTTATTGTATGAGAAAATTGTTGAATCTTTAAAATCTTGCCAAAATGATGATGATGGATGGTGAAATCGGCTGAAATGGATGAAGGGGAAGGAGGGTTCTCAAGGTGACCCTTGAGTTTTCTAGGGAGAGAAATGAGAGTGTTTTTTGGAATTTGAATGAAGGAATAATGAGGAATTAAGAGAAATTATGCTATTTATATGTGGCCAAGGGAGGGAAAAGAGAGGGGGAAGGGGCCGGCCATGAGGCCCAAGCCCACCCTCACACTACAATTTTTTTTTATAAAAAGAAAGCCCAAAGTG
Organism: Cynara cardunculus var. scolymus; assembly: GCF_001531365.2. Lineage (NCBI taxonomy): Eukaryota > Viridiplantae > Streptophyta > Magnoliopsida > Asterales > Asteraceae > Cynara > Cynara cardunculus. Next base: position 37,837,044 of record NC_037529.1, read on the forward strand.
CACAAAAGGCCTTTTTCTCAACTATTGACATTTTTCTTCATTTTAAAAGCCCACGATGACTAAATTTATTTAAATAAAAATGTTTTATATTTAAAAYACTAAAACTTAGTGTTTTATATATATTGGGTATAAATTAGAGCATTTGGTACTGTATAGGACGTTTCAGATAATTTCGGGTCGGAACAGGACTTTCTAAGCAACTGCTGGAAATTCTTAAATTTTTTTAACTAAACTAACCTAACTAACTCCTAATATTATAGATTAACTTCAATAACACTAATATAATCTTAATAAAAGCTAACCTGGAATTTCAAATTTGACTGCTGTCACAGTCTCCCCTTGCTATAGAAATTTCGCCCCGAAATTTAATGATTGCAACATCCGGACAGTTTTGTCGTGAATAGTTGGGGATATTTGTTCTTCATAAAATCTTCTCGCTCCCAGGTATMCTCCGGCCCATGCCTTGAGTTCCAACGAACTTTCACGATTGGAATCTTGCTACGCCTCAATCGCTTGATCTCATGGTCAAGAATTTCAATTGGTTCTTCTATAAAGCGTAACTGTTCGTTGACTTTGATCTCTTCCAAAGGCAGGACTAACGATTCTTCAGACAAACATTTCTTGAGATTCGATACATGGAA
>NC_037529.1:37837784-37847692 GCF_001531365.2 Cynara cardunculus var. scolymus
AGCATACTTGAGCATGGATCGATTAAGTCAAGAATTTGAAGTATTTTGTGAACGTCTTGAAAAGTTCTAATTTCTGTTATGTCGATGAATTGTTTTTTTTTTTTGAACAACTTGGATTAGTGTTATTTATAAATTGTTGCTATGACTCGCTTGCCTGTTACATCTCGTGTTTCCATTTTAGCGGGGTGTGACAGATTTGGTATCAGAGCCTCAATTATAGAGAACGCTGGTTTTCTTTAAAAACCATCGACTATAACCAAAATTTTTCCAAATATTTTCAAGAAATTTGAAATTAAATGATTTTAAAGCGGGTCATAGTGTTACATGCCGCTTAAGCAGAGCCTGATCACCTATGCTTAATTTATATGTAATGAGAAAAACTTAATCGATCTGAACAAAGGTATGCTCTAGCAAATGAAATGGTTATGAAAGCATGAGTTTTGTTGCATTTTTATGAATATCCGATTCCTAGGACCAGAGGCAAAGGAAATGGATTCCTTGATTTTCGCTAGGTGTCCGTGTAGGACCAGAGGCGCTGGTCAAGAAGACCAGAGGCGATGGAAAAATGGATTGCTCAAATTTTCGCTAAGTGTCCTTGTAGGACCAGAGGCGCTGGTCAAAAAGACCAGAGGTGATGGAAAAATGGATTGCTCGAATTTTCGCTAAGTGTCCTTGTAGGACCGGAGGCGCTGGTCAAGAAGACCAGAGGCGATGGAAAAATGGATTGCTCCAATTTTCGCTAAGTGTCCGTGTAGGACCAGAGGCACTGGTCAAGAAGACCAGAGGCGATGGAAAAATGGATTGCTCGAATTTTCGCTAAGTGTCCTTGTAGGACCAGAGGCGCTGGTCAAGAAGACCAGAGGCGATGGAAAAATGGATTGCTCGAATTTTCGCTAAGTGTCCTTGTAGGACCAGAGGCGCTGGTCAAGAAGACAAGAAGCTCTGGAAAGGGGAGTAGAAGAACCAGAGGATCGATGAAAGGATTACTTAGAATTTCTCTAAGTATAGATATTGCCACAGAGGCTCTGGTATCGCAACCAGAAGAACCAGAGGATCGATGGAAGGAATACTTAGAATTTNTACTTAGAATTTCTCTAAGTATAGATATTGCCACAGAGGCTCTGGTATCGCAACCAGAAGAACCAGAGGATCGATGGAAGGAATACTTAGAATTTCTCTAAGTATAGATATTGCCACAGAGGCTCTGGTATCGCAACCGGAAGCTCTGGAAAGGGGGAGTAGAAGAACCAGAGGATCGATGGAAGGATTACTTAGAATTTCTCTATAGATATTGCCACAGAGGCTCTGGTATCGCAACCAGAAGCTCTGGAAAGGGCAAGSAGAAGAACCAGAGGATCGATGGACGGCTTARTGTTTTTCTAAGTATAGGAGTGRAACCAKAGGCTCTGGTCTTGTTACCAGAAGCTCTGGTAAATGCACTATGAGAAACCAGGGGCTCTGGCTTTATTACCAGAAGCTCTGGTAAGTACTTCAGGAGGAACCAGAGGATTAATGGATGAAAGATCTATAATTATTCTAAGTATGAAGGTTAAAGCCAAGGGTCGATAAAGATAGAATTCCTTTGGATTGTCATAAAACCGATGGATAAGAAATCCTTCTCTAAGGACTTTAGTACAACTAGAAGCTCTGGTCTCACGACCAGAAGCTCTGGTAGTGTAACCAGAGGTGTTGTCCAGAGAATCCAACATGATTGTCATGACTTAGTTTTGTTTAGAAACTTCTATTGTATCACCAAGCTTTTGCTAGAGGACGCACTTTAGTAACCAAGATTGTTCATGTCGCAGATCTCTACAATGTCTTCTGATCCGAGTGAATATTCCGCCGGTGAATCCGGTCATGTAGTTGGTCGCTCAGGAAAAAACTCAACCCGCAACAAAGAAATTGACTCGTACGAGCAAGATACGACATCAAGTGACGCAGCTGCCACGCCTCAAGTATCTTACCTACCCCCAACGGAGCCGGTACCTGATGTTCCGCCATGAACCCATCATGGCCCAAGGATCAGAGTCACGCCTAGAAAGTGTGTCCCACTACCGCAGCGAGTGACATTCGAGAACTCTCAGAGGGTCATAGGGAAGCCATCCCGACCCCATGTAGGGAGCAGAATGACCCAAATCGTGACCGAGGTACCTACGTCCTACTCCCAAGGGATGAATCCAACTGAAAGAAATTGGGTGAGGAGGATCGCTACTGACACACAGGTGCACCAGACCCGACTGGGTTATCATCATCACATCCTTAACAACCTATCCAATGTGATAGAAGCACACCACCAGAGCCTAATAAGGAACAGAGAGGCTACTGTTGCACCCAAGCGGGAAATTAGGAAATTGTATGGATGGTTGGTAATTTGTGGTATGATGATGTTAGTATTGGGAATAGCCATAGGATGGATGTTGTTCTAGATTAAGAAGGAAGGATAGAACACTTGCTCCTATGTACTGTTGATAGAAATCCTATTTTGTACCCCCTCCCACCATTTTATCAATGCATGAACACCATTTGAAGAATGCTTATTACGTCAATTTATTGTACGAATGAGTTTACTCTATTTTGGTTTTGGTAATACCTGATTATTCTCCATGCGAAGAACACTTTTGGTATCATCGAAATATCTGAGAAGCTATCACCCTTGTTTTGCCATCGAACTTATGAATTCCATTCTGACTAGGATCCAAAGAAATGCTGCCAAGAAGGGAGAACCCCGATATAGCACAACTCGTATCTGACCAACTTATCGCTGCACTACCCAATATAGTCAGCCAAGTGGCTGCTGGTCTGAACGCCAACCAACCCTCAAACTCCGAGTCTAGGCCTCCGCGGGAGTGCACTTACAAGACTTTTAGAGCTTGCAACTCCAAAGAATTCAATGGAACTAAAGGAGCAGTGGGATTACTATCATGGCTCGAGAGCATGCAGTCTGTCCTTCACAGCAAATGTACTGAAGGAAATAAGGTAGAATATGCGGCATGCCTATTGCAAGGAAGGGCGCTCACTTGGTGAAACACTTTAGTACAAACCAGAGGCCGAGAAGCGGCTAACCAACTCTCCTGGGAAGAATTTAAGAAATTGCTAAAGGATGAATATTGCCCGAGAAGTGAACTCCAAAAGCTGGAAATGGAGTTATGGAACCTCGAAATGAAGGGAGACAATATTTCTGCATACACAACGAGATTTCATGAATTGGCAAACCTGGTGCCGCACCTTGTGACACCAGAGGAAGCCCGTATAGAAAGATATATTTGGGGATTGTCTCCAGAAATAAGAGGAAACATCACCTCAGCTAACCCAAAGACTCTCCAGGAGGCAATAGAGATTGCCACTAAGCTTACGAATAATGTTGTGCGATCTGGAGGGTTTGCCAAAGGAAAACGAAAGTTGGAGGAGCATGGGGATCGAAGAATTGGAGGGAAATCTGACAGAAGCAAGAGGGTAACAAGGAATTTTGGAGCTCAAACACAGGTGGTAGGACAGGACGATGCAGTTAGATACAATAAGTGTAAATTTCCGCATCGAGGGAATTGCATCATCTGCCAAAGGTTTCATCTAGGGGGCCACACGGCAAAGAATTGCCGGAAACGGTTATGTTTTGACTGTGGAAGTCCAGACCATATAAGGAATGTTTGCCCAAAAAGGAAAGCAGGGGTAAATGCAAACCAGACTCGGCAGGTTAGTACAGGCAACTCAGGAAGTCAGGCTCAAGGCAAAGCATTTGAATTGGGAGCCAGGGAAGCCAGAGAGGATCCCAACGTAGTTTCAGATAAGTTTTCTCTAAATAATGAATTTGCATCAGTTCTATTTGACTCAGGGGCAGACAGAAGTTTTGTGTCACTAGAATTTAAGCTGAAAATTAATTTAAAGCCCCAGAAATTGAAAGACGCCTTTGTAATCGAGTTTGCCAATGGTCAGGAATTCAAAGCTAGAAACGTAATTTTGAATTGCACTCTGAACTTAGCCAATGAGGACTTTAGCATAGACCTTATACCGATCGAACTAGGAAGTTTCGACGTAATTGTAGGCATGGATTGGCTATCCAAAAATCAAGCTGAGATTGTTTGTTCAGAAAAGATTATCTGAATTCCTCGAGGGGGAAAGGAACCTATTGTGGTCCAGGGAGACAAGTTAGATCGAATGATTAAGCTGGTATCCTGCATAAAGATGCAGAAGTATCTGAAGAAGTATTACACCGCGTACCTGGCCCATGTAATTGATGGAAGGATCAAGGAGATTAGTATTGAGGACTTACCTGTAGTTCGAGAGTTTTCCGATGTTTTCCCTAAAGATTTACCAGGCCTGCCCCCACAAAGACAAGTCGAATTCGGTATCGACTTAATTCCTGGAGCTGCCCTAGTGGCAAGGGCACCATACCGCTTGGCACCATCAGAAATGCAAGTGATGTCGACCCAACTTCAGGAGCTGCTAGACAGAGGATTCATAAGACCAAGTTACTCACCTTGGGGTGCACCAGTACTATTCGTTAAAAAGAAAGATGGGTCAATGCGTATGTGCATTGATTATAGGGAACTTAATAAGTTGACCATCAAGAATAGTTATCCTCTCCCTAGAATTGATGACCTGTTCGATCAACTCCAAGGGGCAGCCTATTTTTCCAAGATTGACTTGCGATCCGAGTATCACCAGGTGAGGGTTCGGGAAGAGGACATTCCCAAGACAGCCTTCAGGACCCGGTACGGTCATTATGAATTTATGGTTATGCCATTCGGGKTAACCAAYGCACCAGCCGTCTTCATGGACCTGATGAATAGAGTTTGTAGGCCATACCTGGATAAATTTGTGATCGTCTTCATAGACGACATATTAATTTATTCAGGTAGCCGAGAAGACCATGAGCGACATCTGAGGGTAATTTTGGAAGTACTCCGAAATGAAAAGTTGTATGCCAAATTTTCCAAGTGTGAATTCTGGTTACAGGAAGTACAGTTTTTGGGCCATATAGGGAATGAAAAAGGAATTCAAGTAGACCCCGTCAAGATTGAGGCTATTAGGAATTGGGAAGCCCCAAGAACCCCTATAGAGATCCGTCAATTCCTTGGATTAGCAGGCTATTATCGGCGATTTATCGCAAATTTTTCAAAAATTGCACAGCCGCTCACAACATTAACCCAAAAGGACAAGAAGTTCATTTGAAGTGAGAAGCAAGAAGAAGCATTCGAAACTCTCAAGCAGAAATTATGCAATGCACCTATCTTATCCTTATCGGAGGGTTCGAAAAACTTCGTGGTCTTTTGTGACGTATCACATCAAGGTTTAGGATGCGTATTGATGCAAAAAGATAAGGTCATTGCATACGCCTCGAGACAACTTAAAGTGCATGAGAGGAATTATACTACGCACGACGTCGAGTTGGAAGTAGTAGTATTTGCACTTAAGATATGGAGGCATTATCTCTACGGCACCAAATGAACCATTTACACTGATCATAAAAGCCTTCAACACATCCTCAATCAGAAAATGCTGAATATGAGGCAAAGAAGATGGGTTGAATTGCTTAGTGATTATGATTGTGAGATAAAATACCATCCAGAAGCCAATGTTGTAGCCGATGCTTTGAGCCGAAAGGGAGGAGTAAAACCATCGAGGGTGCGAGCTTTGGGAGCCATGGTGAATACCAGTTTGAAGGCCCAAATCTTAGAAGATCAAAAGGAAGCTTTGAGGAAGGAGAATTTGAAGAATGAGATTCTGCACGACATAGAGTCCAAATTTTAGATAAGGTCTGTCGGGATGAATTATTTAGGAAATAGAGTTTGGATACCTAAGATTGGCAACCTTAGATCAATCATTTTGGACGAAGCCCATCGATCAAAATACTCGATTCACCCGGGNCTGAACTTAGCCAATGAGGACTTTAGCATAGACCTTATACCGATCGAACTAGGAAGTTTCGACGTAATTGTAGGCATGGATTGGCTATCCAAAAATCAAGCTGAGATTGTTTGTTCAGAAAAGMTTATCYGAATTCCTCRWGGGGGAAAGGAACCWATTGTGGTCCAGGGAGACAARTTAGATCGAATGATKAAGCTGGTATCCTGCATAAAGATGCAGAAGTATCTGAAGAAGWATTACACCGCGTACCTRGCCCATGTAATTGATGGAAGGATCAAGGAGATTAGTATTGAGGACTTACCTGTAGTTCGAGAGTTTTYYGATGTTTTCCCTAAAGATTTACCAGGCCTGCCCCYACAAAGACAAGTCGAATTCGGTATCGACTTAATTCCTGGAGCTGCCCTAATGGCAAGGGCACCATACCGCTTGGCACCATCAGAAATGCAAGAGATGTCGACCCAACTTCAGGAGCTGCTAGACAGAGGATTCATAAGACCAAGTTACTCACCTTGGGGTGCACCAGTACTATTCGTTAAAAAGAAAGATGGGTCAATGCGTATGTGCATTGATTATAGGGAACTTAATAAGTTGACCATCAAGAATAGTTATCCTCTCCCTAGAATTGATGACCTGTTCGATCAACTCCAAGGGGCAGCCTATTTTTCCAAGATTGACTTGCGATCCGAGTATCACCAGGTGAGGGTTCGGGAAGAGGACATTCCCAAGACAGCCTTCAAGACCCGGTACGGTCATTATGAATTTATGGCTATGCCATTTGGGTTAACCAATGCACCAGCCGTCTTCATAGATCTGATGAATAGAGTTTGTAGGCCATACCTGGATAAATTCGTGATCGTCTTCATAGATGACATATTAATTTATTCAGGAAGCCGARAAGACCATGAGYGACATCTGAGGGTAATTTTGGAAGTACTCCGAAATGAAAAGTTGTATGACAAATTTTCCAAGTGTAAATTCTGGTTACAGGAAGTACAGTTTTTGGGCCATATAGTGAATGAAAAAGGAATTCAAGTAGACCCCGTCAAGATTGAGGCTATTAGGAATTGGGAAGCCCCAAGAACCCCTACAGAGATCCGTCAATTCCTTGGATTAGCAGGCTATTATCGGTGATTTATCGCAAATTTTTCGAAAATTGCACAGCCGCTCACAGCATTAACCCAAAAGGACAAGAAGTTCATTTGGGGTGAGAAGCAAGAAGAAGCATTCGAGACTCTCAAGCAGAAATTATGCAATGCACCTATCTTATCCTTACCGGAGGGTTCGAAAAACTTCGTGGTCTTTTGTGACGCATCATATCAAGGTTTAGGATGCATATTGATGCAAAAAGATAAGGTCATTGCATACGCCTCGAGACAACTTAAAGTGCATGAGAGGAATTATACTACGCACGACCTCGAGTTGGGAGTAGTAGTATTTGCACTTAAGATATAGAGGCATTATCTCTACGGCACCAAATGCACCATTTACACTAATCATAAAAGCCTTCAACACATCCTCAATCAGAAAATGCTGAATATGAGGTAAAGAAGATGGGTTAAATTGCTTAGTGTTTATGATTGTGAGATCAAATACTATCCAGGCAAAGCCAATGTTGTAGCTGATGCTTTGAGCCGAAAGGGAGGAGTAAAACCATCGAGGGTGCGAGCTTTGGGAGCCATGGGGAATAACAATTTGAAGGCCCGAATCTTAGAAGATCAAAAGGAAGCTTTGAGGAAGGAGAATTTGAAGAATGAGATTCTGCACGACATAGATTCCAAATTTCAGATAAGGTCTGACGGGATGTAATATTTAGGAAATAGAGTTTGGATACCTAAGATTGGCAACCTTAGATCAATCATTTTGGACGAAGCCCATCGATCAAAATACTCGATTCACCCGGGAGCAGATATGATGTATAGGGATTTAAGAGCTCATTATTGGTGGCCTGGAATGAAGAAAGACACTGCACTATATGTAAATAAGTGCTTAACTTGTGCAATAGTCAAGGCCGAACACCAGAAACCTTCTGGTCTGCTCCAGCAGCCCGCAATTCCTCAATGGAAATGGGAACAAATATCGATGGACTTTATAACTAAGTTACCCCGAACTAGAAAGGGGCATGATGCCATTTGGGTGATTGTAGATCGATTGACAAAATCTGCTCATTTCTTGCCAATCCGAGAAGACTATAAGATGGAAAAATTATCTCATATCTATATAAACAAAATCATCGCTAGGCATGGAGTACCTATTTCCATTCTATCAGATAGAGACAACCGTTTTACATCAAGGTTTTGGCAGTCACTCCAGCAAGGGATGGGTACTCGCCTGGACCTCAGCACTTCTTATCACCCCCCAGACTGATGGACAAACCGAAAGAACAATTCAGACCCTGGAAGACATGTTGCGCGCCTATGTTATAGAATTTGGTGGAAGCTGGGACACGCATCTTCCGTTGGTGGAATTTGCCTACAACAACAGCTACCATACCAGCATCCAGTGTGCACCTTATGAAGCTTTGTATGGACGCAAGTGCAGATCCCCATTGTGTTGGTCAGAATTTGGCGATAGGCAATTAACTGGACCTGACTTTATCCGAGAAACTACCGATAAGATCATGGTAATCAGAAATGAACTCAGGGCTGCAAGGGATCGTCAGAAAAGTTATGCCGACAATCGGAGGAGACCATTGGAGTTCCAGAAAGGTGATAAAGTTTTTCTAAAGATCTCACCATGGAAAGGAGTGATGCGCTTTGGGAAGAGASGCAAGTTGGGTCCTCGATACATTGGTCCCTTTGAGATAACAGAAAGGATTGGGCCAGTGGCATACAAGTTAAATTTGCCTTCGTAGTTAACCGCTATCCATAACACATTCCATGTATCAAATCTCAAGAGATGCTTAACAGACGAAACTCAAGTGGTGCCACTAGGGGAGTGCAAATTAACGATCAACTGCATTTTGTGAAAAAACCCCTCGAAATCATGAATAGAGAAGTTAAGCAGTTGAGGCATAGCAGGATCCCTATAGTAAAAGTTCATTGGAACTCCAAGCATGGACCAGAGTATACGTGGGAAAAGGGAGGACTTCATGAAAAACAAGTATCCCCACCTGTTCAAAAAGCCAACCATGATTTGAATTTTGACGATTAAATATCGGGACGAAATTTTTCTGGCTTGGGGAGACTGTGACAATCCTGCTTTTTGGGATTTCAGGTCAGTACCTTAATTCGGGACATTTATTGAAAACTAAGTCTCTCTAGGATTTATCCCCGATGAACTGAGATCATCTGGCTTATCTCCCAAGATTAGTTGTTAGATCATGTTTCAGCAGGTAGCTAACCAAGTTGGTTTATGCAATGCCAAATAGTCTTGATATGTTTCGCATAAAATAAGGACGATATTTAAATTCCAAAGTTCCAATTTATTTTATATATAGTTGCCAATTAATTTAAAGAGTGGTGTGTTCTTTAAAATCTTTTGTCTATTTATTTTGTTTAGGTAAATTAGTGGGGTTTTATCATTTAGAAAAATAAAAACATTTTGGGCTTGGGCCTTTAGAGGCCAGCCCATTCCTTCTCAAGAAGCCCCCATATAAATACCCCTCCCCTTTTTGAAAATTATTCATTCTCCAAAACTTCAGCTATTCCGTTTTCTCTCTCTCTCTCTAACTCCATCACCTTCCAAGCGGTTCTAATCTCCATGCAAAACTCAAGGACTCTTACTGTTCGTGAGACTTGTTCGTGTCATTCTGTCAAGAAAAGGTATGTTTTAAAGTTGTCCTATTTTCTTTTAGATGTCCGAAAGTCTTTATCCTTGTCTCTACTTGATTCTTTAAGTAAAATTTTGGGATTTGAAGAGGAGATATTATTCATCCAAGACCTGCATGTGTCTTCGTTGGGATGATAATCTATGACCCATGTTCTTTAATCTCTAAGAAAGAAGGAGAGAATCYTYGCATGTGAAAGTCCGATCATAATCTCGGATGATAGAATCTTGCATGCATCTTTAAATCAGTTTTCTCATCTTGTAAACTCGCTGGAATC
>NC_037529.1:37849576-37850643 GCF_001531365.2 Cynara cardunculus var. scolymus
GTCAAAGGAATTCCTGCTCTCAAATTTGAAAAAGATCATCTGTGCTCAGCATGTGAGATGAGAAAACTAAAAAGCGCATCACATAAGACTAAGTCAGAGTCCTCCTGCACTAAGCCATTAGACATGCTTCATATAGACCTCTGTGGACCAATATCAACACAAAGCCTGTCAGGAAAGAAGTACATGCTGGTATTGGTCKATGAATAYTCCCGATACACTTGGGTTGAATTCGTAAAGAAGAAATCAGAAGTTCCAGACCTACTCATTGGAGTGATGAAAAGGCTACTAGTTCTTCTCCAACAAAAATTGGTGAAGGTTCGTAGTGATAATGGGACTGAATTCAAAAATGCCATAATTGATGATTATCTCTTCAGTGAAGGCATCACTCAAAACTTTTCATCAGCATGAACTCCACAAAAAAATGGAGTGGTCGAACGACGAAATCAAACCCTTGTGGAAGCAGCAAGAACCATGATCGCTTCATCGGAGTTATCACTTTCATTCTGAGCTGAAGCAATCTCCACAACATGCTTCACCCAAAATCGATCCATCATCAACAAGAGACACCAGAAAACCCCATATGAGCTTATCATTCATAGAAGACCAAATGTCCAATATTTTCATATCTTTGGGTGCAAATGCTTTGTACTCAATGATAGGGAATATCTTGGCAAGTTTGACAAGAAAGTTGATGAGGGAATCTTTCTGGGATATTCTCTAACCACCAAAGCTTACAGAATCTACATCAAACGGACCAGAATCGTTATTGAAAACATCAATGTGTCCTTCGATGACTCTACACAAAGGACTTCTGGACACAACAGTTCATAACTTGCGCCTCAAAGAAGAGCATATGATTCATTACTGAGCAAACCCAATGAATCAGAGCTAGCTCAACTATTTGAAGACATATTCGATGAAGAAATGATCTCTGGACATGAGTCAAATGCATAATCAATACCCAGAATCAATGATGAACATGCAGTTTCTCATACACAAGGTACATCTCTCCCATAAACTCATGTTACTTCACAATCTACTTCTCTCGTGTCTTCATATCATGATCT
>NC_037529.1:37855008-37856243 GCF_001531365.2 Cynara cardunculus var. scolymus
AGATTTCAAAAGACAATTCCTCCCACCAATGTGGAATTTGTTGTTTTCCTTCCTCAACCACTCTCTTACATGCAAGATGGGCTCCCTCGATCAAGGAAATCTCAACATAATGACAATTATGTATGGGCTTTTCTTCAAACTCAACCTCGACTACGCCCTCCTCTTCTACACCGAGATCCACGCGATCGTGCTCAAAAAGTGTAAACTTCAAGCCACAGGAAAGCCGCTGTCTGCTGTCCTCTTCCCCCACTTCCTTGCTTTCATCATTGGGGATGCAATGAGGCAACACGGTCTACCTGCCATAGAGCCATACACCCCGGTTTACAAGATGCAAGGACATCGCCCAACACTCTCGAAGGAAGGATACACAATCCAGCGACCGCTGTCTCGGGGTATGCTCACTGTCATTCCATCGACAAGTGAGATACGCCAAGCCTATGAACGCTCCATGCTGTCCCAAGAACCGAGGGCAGCTACCCGGGAGCACTTAGAACCATCCTCCCTCCAAGCGAGGGAGCACAAGCATCGTCTTCATTGGATGATGAAGATGATGATGATGATGCTAGTGCTTCCCCCGGCCTTCACCAAAATATTCCCCACCCTCCTATCCAAAGGGCAACCACATCTACTACCCCTGGCGATCAAAGCCAAAGGGGTATTGAAACAGGACGACCCAGCCCCACCCAAACCTAAGCCAGCCATCCAGAGGCCATCCTTCGGGCCTCTGGAGATGAACAAGCCGAGGAACCACATATACCATCACCCCTCTCTCAACAGAGAGGTCATGAAGAGATAAGAGCCCCTTCGCCTCAGGGATCACCACTACCTCGCACACACACAGAAGCATTCATTGCTTCTGGCATTGATCCCATAGATCGTTCAGAGCGATCTTCAATTCGTGCACCACTCCCTTTGGTATTTGATCTACCAAAAGGGACACACATTCGTTTCATTTATTCAGCCTCTGAAGCTGAAGAAGAGGAAGAGGATGTTCCAACATCACGAGATAGTTCTTCTCTAGAAGGCTATCAAGGACATGATGGAAGTTTCTCGCGACCTACCTTCGCACAAGGCCAAGAGGGCGCCTCAGGAACAGAGGCCCAACCTGCAGCATCTGTTGCTGCAGGGGTTACCCCATTATCAGATCTGGTCACTAAGGCTGAGTTCCAAGCCTTTGTTGATAAAGTGACGCAGTCCTTGGATGACCTTAAACTCCTAATACAAGGGATTATGGA
>NC_037529.1:37856343-37857914 GCF_001531365.2 Cynara cardunculus var. scolymus
AACGCTGGTGGATCATCAAATGCTGCTCCTACAGCTTCTCAGGCTGTTGGTCCAGTATCAGCTTCAGTGGCAGTAGAAGCTGAGTCTGTTGAAGCTGAAGCAGTTGCTGCTCCTGTAATCACGTCCACCGAAGCTGCTCTAGCTGAGGTTGACGAAGCCATCCCTAGGGATGATGTCCATACCATCACTGCTGCTGGTGATGATGATGATGTTGATGTGGATGAAGAAGATGATGATGAAGACGATGATGAACCTGTCATTCCAGACACCGAAGATGATCTAGATGGTGACAACGACGATGATGATGAAAATGACTTTACCATCAAGGTCCAGAAGCCATCAACCGTCACCAAAGGTGTTGCCCTCGGGGAAACTCAATCCCCAGGGGAGCAAAGACAAGGTGAATCAACTTCATCAGGGCACCAGGACCCCAARTCGAAAGGCAAGGCGGTCGCTGAAGAAGGCAACTTGAAGGTACTTTTCTCATGCCCTCAACAAACCTTATTTGAAGACTCTACCTCTCAGGTAGTGATCAATTTAGAGTACCAACTTCACATCCCTTCAACAACCTGCGGTCGACTAGAGTGGGTATCTGATCAACCCAGCTCTTATACTTCAACAGACCAGCAGATGTCTCAGCTTAAGGAGTCGTTCGACCAGACTAGAGTAAAAATTCCTCCTCGTACCTCTAGTAGTGGTGAGTTTGACTTCCTTTCTGAAGCTGAAAGAGTCGAGGCATTAAGGGCTGAAGAAGAGCTAGAGCTTCAAAAGAAACAAACTAAAGACAGCTTAAAGCCGGCCAAGTCTCTAGCTGCTAAAGTCCTTCCCAAGAAAATGTCCAAGAAAACGGTAAGTGCTGTCCAAGCACAAGCTAAACTTCTTTCTACGGCAGAAGCTGAACGCAAGAAGGAGCTGAAGCTTGTGGACAAGGATAAGCAATGGAGTGAAGCAAAGCTGAAAAAGAGACTCAGTCCCCGCCCAATCATCAGCGTCARCATCAGCGGACGATCCAAAGACGGTGGAACTCTTGTCTCAATGCTCATCACTGGGGACAATCTTGATGCCGTTACCGAGTATCCTTCCTACCTAGGCCGCTATGGATACAGCGAATGGATGGAGATCAGACAAGCCATTCAGCAATCCAAGTCGAGACACAAGATAATTATCGAGGACACCATCAACGAGCTCATCAAAAAGTGTCAAGGACCATCCCTAAGGAACTAACATGAAACAAAGTTCTCCTTAGATGAAGTCCTGAAGGGTCATATGAGTGTTGACATTTCTATACTGAATCTTGACTTGCCAGATAAGGGTCCCTATACACCCAACTATGTGCATTTTTAAACCTGAGTTAGGAGTTATATTCCTTGACTATGAAGGTGAAGTCAGATTTCAGAGAATGTCAGAGCTACGTCTATGTCCAATGAATCACTTGGTGTATATTTTGTTCTGGATGGATGATAGCATGCCTGGAAGAGTCGTCGATCTGAAGATACGAAGAGAATTCCTACGTCGAAGAAACCTTGGTGAAGATGTACCTGATTACATAGATCTAAGTGTTCTAGAATAAG
>NC_037529.1:37858397-37885286 GCF_001531365.2 Cynara cardunculus var. scolymus
TTTTTCCTTTCACGTTGTATTTGTGTTTTTGTATTTTTAGTTCCAGCGATCATCACTGAGTATGTTCAGTGATCGCTGAAGAACTTGCATTGTAAACTCATCAGAGACAACAATACTTCAAGAAGACAACACTCACACCAAAGAACCTTCAGTGAACGTCGAAGAATGAAACTGAAGATTAGAGACTGGCGAGTACGTGATCTGAAGAGGTATTCAGTGATTATAAACCTGTCTACATATGTGTGAAGACTGCTCTAGCTTCAGCGAATGATGATGAGACCTCCAGGTCATCCCAGCATTCAGCRATCAAAAGAAGCTTGCTTAGCACGATAGTTGTTGTCTTGTCCTTATGCACACAAAGGACAAACCCATACCTTGCAAAAGTTAGTACGGTACGGAGCTGATTAGTCGACTCTTTATCCACCAACTTTAGGCAAGGATGTCTGCTCAAGAATAGTGCTTTTGTACTATTCACTATAGCAAAGGACAAGCCTTCCTCTTAAGGCTTGACACGCACTCTAAACCTACCATATTGCATTAAATGTTCATTTAATGCACTGGGTATAAATATAAGTGTTTCTTCTCTTTGTAGAGTGCACGCATCACTCTTCAACCTAATTCTTACTTCAAGCATCCTCTAGCTTAAGTAAAGGATCTTTCATATAGCATTCTCTTTTCTGTGTTTGCTATAGCTTCATGTGTAACCAAAGATTGTTTAGATAGGTTTTTCTTTACCTTATCTTTCTGCAAATAGTATTGTAAAATATGTATTGATCTTCTCTATCAATATATATTTTAAATTTGAAAACATTGTGTTTGTATTCATCCCCCCCCCTTCTACAAATTGTTTCTTATCTTGTAGACCCTTTCGGGACCAACAGGACCCTTCGCTGGCATTGAGAGATTCAACATCGATATGTCTGGCTTCTTCGAAGCCTTCCGGAATTCATCTAAGGAGAACTTTGTTTCATGTTCGTTCCTCATGGATGGTCCATCATTAGGGCTTAAACGTCTTTTTCTTCTTCCACCTTTCTTCAGCGTTGGCCTTTCAGGGACCGCGACAAACCTGGACACCTTCTTGATCAGCTCGCTAATGATGTCTTCGATAATCGACTTATGTCTGGACTTTGAGCTCTGAATGGCTTAGTGGATCTCCAGCCATTCATTGTAGCCATATTCGCCTAGGTAGGAAGGGTACTCGGTGACCGCCTCAAGGTTATTCCTGGTGATGAGCATAGATATCTGCATCCCACCCTCTTTCATTCATCCGCTGATTCTGACGTTTGTAATTGAATGAGGGTTGATTCTCTTGTTAATGCAAACTTCGCTCCAACACTTTTCACGTTCGGCTAGCTTCAGGTTCATTTCATGTGCAACCTCTGCAATAGACAGAAGCTTAGCTTGGGCCTGAACAACGTTCAAAGTCTTTTTGGATTTTCTTTTTCAAAGAACTTTTGCGGCTAGAGACTTGGCCAACTTTAAGCTGTCCTCACTCTATTTCTTTTGAAGTGTAAGTTCTTTCTCGGCCTTGAGAGCCTCGAATCTTTCAGCTTCGGTTAAGAAGTTGAACTCACCAGAACTAGAGGTACGAAGAGGAATTTTTACTCTAGTTTGGTCGAGTGACTCCCTGAGCTGAGTCATCTGCTGGTCGATAGGAGCACTGGGGTTGGGTTCTTAGGGACCCATTCCTCCAGTCGACCGCAGGTAGTTGAGAGAATTGATAGTTGGTACATGGAAGTTATTGTAATTTTGCTTAAGGACTCATCATACAAGGGTTCAAGGGGTTTGAAAAGTACCTTGAGGTTCCCTTCTGCAACCGACACCTTTTCCCTTAGACTTGGTGCCCTGGTGTGATTCTTGAGCAGCCTCATCTCCTCTTTGCTCCCCCTGGGATGCAAAATCTTAGAGGGATACACGTTTTGTAGCAGTAGAAGGATGCTGGTACTGGATGGTGAAGTTGTCTTCATCGTCATCATCATCATCATCATCGTCCAGGTCGCTTCCAGAGTCAGGAAGGTCAGAAGACTCACCATCTTCATTATCATCCTCTTCATCGTTATCTTCTTCCACATCACTAGCATTATTTGCAGAGGTGATGGGAAGGTCATCGTCGCGAGCTTCAGCTTCAGCTCGGACGACATCAACTTCCTCAGCTACAGGAGCTTCATAGAAGGTTGGGGTATCATTGACATCCTCAGCGTCAACTTCAGCTCTAGGAGCTTCAGCTTCATTGGTTGCTAGAGCAACAGTTTCAGGGGGGACGGTGGCAGTTGATGGTCCAGATTGTCCAACGTCAGACCTTATCTCCCCCTCTCTGGCGATAGCTCTAGAGCAATAGCAAGAGAGTTGGTCGACGCTCTGGATTTGAAGCACCATTATCTCCTCTAGACATGTCAGAGCGCTGGCTAGGCTTATAGTTGCTTCACGTGCTTTGTTTAGTTGGGCGCGATCATTAGTGGTAAATGAAGAAAGAGGCACTGGAACTGGTTGATGGAGAGCAACCAACACTTGCCGCATCAACTACGCTTGCTGGAGATAGTGGGAGTTTGCTTCATCGGACTTGATCATGAGAGAAGCGATGGCCTCAGCATTGGCTTAAACATCCACTTGGAGAGAAGAGAGTTGGTCTTTGACTTCTTCAACTTCAGCCCTGATGGCTAAGAGGTCAGCAGCGACTTTGTCCCTGCGAGACATGTCTTTATGGACCTCGTCCATCTTGATGAGGACAGTCTCGACTGCTGGTAAGAGCAACTTCACGTCCGTCGCCATGTCATATTCTTCTTCGTCCATGGCTTGTTCCTCAGAAGGACCTGAAAAGGAATGGCTTGTAGTGGTTGGGTTAGACTTGGGGGGTTTTTCCGTTGTCTTGACTACATGGGAGGGAGAAGAAGAAGAAGGAATTGAAGAATATTGCACCACTGAAGGGAGTGCAACATCTCCATCCCTAAGCTTGTGATCCAGAATCTGGGATCCAAGCTTGCACACAAGATGGTTACCTTCCTTGGTATAGTTTTTGCCAAAGTTCTTAGTGAAAACCATTGAAATTCTCCCTCTGACGCTTGTTCAGCTTAAGCGCCAGGTTGTCGAAGATTATAGCGGCGAAGTTGATCGATCGCCGATGGATCATTGAGACGCCGATGGTGAGAGCAACCCTGGATGCTTGATTCTGGCCGCCCGTCTTTCCATCCATGCTCTAGATGAAATGAGAGAACAAGAACTGGCACACCATAGACATGCAGTTCTTCTCGATCTTGGACAGCCACTTGAGACGCTCGCTGGAGTCCTTCATTGGCCATTGGTAGCCAATGTCATCGAGAAAAAAGATGATTTCTTCAGTAGTAGGGTCTCTGGCGAATGGACCCTTTGGGAAGTGAAGAGCGTGCCTGAGAGTGCTCATGCCAAAGCTTACAGTCATCCTGTTTAAGGTGAAGGTGACTTCTCCACCTGATGACCATTCTTGTCCTCTTCTTGCACCACTTCATCAGTCATCTAGAATTGCGGCAAGGCCTCCCTAACCATGACAGGTTCATGGTTGAGAGCGCAGGTGATGGGGGATATCCTGAGGAAGGCATCAGCGTTCTCGTATATTGTTTTGTTGGTAGGGATATTGTTAGACCCATCTTGTGATGTGTAAGTAAGAAGCCTCTTACTCTAGTCCGTAAGACTTAGTCTTTTGAAGCTGTCTGGACTAAGAACTCTCATGCAGAAGAGATAAAGAGACAGAGCTCTTACTCAAAGAGCCAATATCTCATCTATTCCGTAGAAGATCAAGCCTTAAGCGCCAAAAAGCTTAAGCGCTTGATAAAGAGCTACACTCTAGACACAGAGCCTCTGCATATTATATGCAGAGCCTTTGGGTCTCCTAACTACATGGAAAGCGCGCTTAATTTAGACATTCTCGCAAGCGTCAAACAAAATCAAGACGGCTTGACTTAGTCCGCTCCACTATTCAAGGGTCGTCAACGATAAGGATGTGGAATAAACGCTAAGAGATTCAAGCCAAGATTTTTAGCAAATTTTGTTTGACTTAGGCGTATATAAGAAGGCATCCTCTTCAGGTTACAATAACCTGATTGTGCCGACTTAGAGTATAGCCAAACCTTGTGAGAATACAAATTAGATTGACAGAGTTCTTATTGTTTTCTTCTCATCTAATAAAAGCATCCAAGGTATTCAAAGTCATTTTGTGTTCTTATCTTTATTGAATACTTCGTTTGACCTTTCAATTACACAGTTTTTATTCCATTCAAATTCATTCAACTGTGTTTTCTGTTATTAAGAGAATTTGGGTTCCAACAATTGGTATCAGAGCCAACAAATCAAATTCATTGATTAGTCGATCGATATCCATAAGGATACCTCTCTTAATTTCTAGTTATTCGTTTTTTAAAAGGAATTTCATTCAAATCTTTGATCTGTTTAAAAAACGTTTGCTTTTCATATTCTTGAAATCGGTCAAAACTCGACTTTCACTTTCAAGTCAAAATTCTTCTCAAAATCTTTGAACAAAATGTCTAGTCAATCGTGGGACTCCATGTATAGCGCTGGTTCCCTTACAAAACCTCTGACTCTCATTAGGGAAGAATATCCCAATGGAAGATCAGGATGATAAATTTTTATGAAGGTCTCGACCTTGAACTTTATGAATCTATTTTAAACGGCCCTTTCGTACCTACTACCCTAATTCCCGGAATTCCTGTTGTTGGCGACACGGTCGAAGTACCTGCCAGACGAGTTCCCAAGCTCTGTAGAGATTGGGATGATGAGGACAAAAAGATAGTGGAAGTGGACCAAAAAGCCAAGAGGCTTTTAATCATGGCCCTTCCAATTGAGATTTTTGAATCTCTAGATGCCTGTGAATCTGCCAAGGATCTATGGGATCAATTGGCAAACCAGCTGGAAGGTGGAATTAAGATGAAGAAGAAACGTCTTGCTCAATGTCTAAATGAGTACAACAGTTTCCAAGCTCTTCCTGATGAGTATCTCGTGCAGAAAATGTGATGTGATCAGAACTCAAGAGGAGATGAATATGCTCTTCTTGAAAAGATTGAATGCAGAATGGGGGAACTTGACCATGTCTCTCCAGGCAAACTAAGATCTGGAGTAATGGAGTCTTCATGACATGTACAACACCTTGCAAGCGCAGAAGCAAGAGGTGCAGAAGGCCAAGGTTGCTCTGGGTGGACCACTGGCTCTTGTGTCTAACTCAAAAGAGAATGGTCTAGTCAATAACACAAAGAGAGAAGATCGAAGAAGGAGAAGAGAAGAGAGAAGAAGGCTCTTGTTGTGAAGAGCGACGATGAAGACAGAGCCTCAAGCTCTGAAAATGATGACATCAGTGCTTTTGCACATTCCTTGGCTTTGATCACCAAGGAATTTCAAAGGAAATTTGGGAAGAAAGTCTTCGACAAGAGAGGAGGTCAAAGCGACAAAAATAGAAGGTCAGACTTCGAAGGAAGGAACCCTCCTTCTGTGCAAAACAAGGAGGAAGAGCAGTCAGAACAGAAGAAGCATGCGATTAGATGCTTCAGATGTGGGAAGATGGGTCACTACTCCAAAGATTGCAAAGTCCCTTTGGTGAAAGATGAATTGTACTATAAAAATAAGTACAAGTATAATCGATCCCACAGAAGTCTTATGGCTGAGCAAAAGAGTCTGGATCTGGCTCCGACTCCCAGGTATGTTATACCTTTGGTTATTCTCATTCCGATCTAAAAGAAAACATCTCTGCTATAACTCACAATTTCATTAAACTACAGCAAAAACTCTCTATCGAGAAATCTAAAATGAAATCTATGGAAAAGGAAAAATCTTTCTTTGAACGTGAGACAAAGTTATTGTCTGTAGAAAAACAAGCTATCAGTGGAAGAAAAACTTTTAGAAATAAAACACTCCATTGAAAACAATCTTAAATCAGAGTGCTCTGAACTAAAAGAGGCTATACGGAAAAAGGAAAAGGAACTTTTAGAAAAAGAGCATGACAGGCTAAATTCTGAAACCTTGAAAAATTATTTTCAAACGGAAAGGGAATTCCTACACCAGAGCTTGCAATGAAAAGAGCTCTTGATTAAAAAAGTATGAAGATGCTCAGCAGGTGTATGAAAAGATTAATTCTCAACAGGTTAAAGCACGGATAGGTTATACAGACCTAGACCTCACCTGGAAGAAGAAATCCGCTCTTGAATCTGTGTTTAGGTTAGGGGCAGAGCAAAAACTAGATTTTCCAGCTTTGCCTAAAAACTCACCTTTCAAAAGATGTAAACTTGAGAATGGGGTCAGAATCAAATGTTAAAGTTTGAGAACATCTCTTATTCTTCAAAAAATATGCAACCGGTTGATCTAAAAAGCATACAGAAGACAGAGGGGATTTTCTGTTTTGGCTCTAATAATCTTGAACATCTTAAAACAAATGGTGATGTTGTTAAACCTGAACCAGATGAAACCAAGAGTTCATCGACAGATAACTTTGTTAAAACTCTGGATCTAAAGTTAATGAATGACTTCACAGAAATGGTGAGACAAGTCTTTGAGTAATTCATACAGATACTTGTTAGAGTAATTCCTCGGATACTTTTGGAAATTTTTCTTCAACGCAAAAGAAGGATGAAGGCTCTAGTTCATGTACACGATAATCTCAAGCTATCAATGATACATCTATAACTAAAAATTCACACAAGGATTTTCTTGACTCTTACTCAGAATTAGAGGTGGACTCGAGTAAAGAGCAAGTTGAGACAAAGATAGTGGCTACAGGACCAGAAGTTGTGAAACTTTCAAATGGGAAATCTAATAATTTTTTTTCAGCAATGAGGCAAAGGAAAAAGATTCCCATAGGTCCTGATTTCGTAGACATGTCTCAAAGAGCTAAATCCTCTCTAAAGCTTGAATATAGGGCAAAGAAAACTAAACCTATTACCTCTGCATCAAAGGTTTTTAAACCTAAATCTGAAATACCAATTAAGTTCACTCCGAAGTAGAAAGGAAAATCCGATGCTGACTCTATTTTAAATTTCTCTGTTTCAGAGAAGCCTTTGAAGGCCAAAGGAGTAAGAAGGGATAAGGAGAGGACAGAGAAGACTCATTCTGAGAAGTCTAAACAATTTAAACTAGATAGGAAGTTCGTTAGAACTAACAATGCTAGGAATGATTGTAATAACATGTTTTATGAATCAAATAAACCTTTTTGTCATAAAAAATGTGTTTATACTTGTGAATGTCTTTCTCTGCTACAAAAGTTAAAGCAACATCTCTCTAATCTAACTGCATTCTCTCTGGGTCATCAAGGGTTAATTCCAAGAAGACCCAAAAGAAGAACACTTCTAAGGCCAAATTTGGCAAATCAGATCTCAAGTCTAGTAACTCAGGTGTTGAGACAGATCCTCTCCCCCAAGCTAAAATTCAATCTCCTAAGCCTAAATCATCGAGGACCCATCATGAAATGGGTACCTAAATCCCTATAATTTGTTTTGTAGAAGCCACATGTGGACATTTGGTATCATGAGTCCGGATGCTCAAGACACATGACTAGCAACAAGAGGCTACTTCCTCTTATAGAGAGAAAATTGGAGGACGAGTAACCTTTGGGGATAATATACAATGAGAAATCAAAGGATATGGAGATCTTCACCAAGGTAAGGTTTCTGTCTCTAAGGTTGCTTATGTCTCTAGGCTTAAACATAATCTTTTGAGCATAAGTCAACTTTGTGATTCTGGCTACAATATGAACTTCCAAAAGAAAGTTTGTTCTATTATATCAGAATAAGGTCAGGAGTTGCTAAAAGCCAAACGGAAGGGTAATCTATACCTTATGAACTTCTCACCAAGAGATAATTCAGAGACTCTGTTTCATATCTCGTAAGTGTGAAGAAGCTTGGCTCTGACATCAGAAGCTGTCTCATTTGAATTTTCAAAATATAGAGAAGCTTGTGAAAAATAATCTGGTTGACGGACTACCAGCTATAAAGTTCAAAAAGGACCATCTCAGTCCTGCTTGTGAAATGGGAAAGCTCAAAAGAGCATCCCACAAAACAAAGATAGATGTGTCATGCGTTAGACCTCTGAATATGCTTCATGTGGACCTCTGTGGTCCAATCTTTGTGCAGACTCTGTCTGGAAAGAAGTATATCCTTGTGCTTATTGATGAATTTTCACGATATACTTGGATTGTGTTTGTAAGCCAGAAGTCAAATGTCCAGAGCTGCTCATCAAGATAATGACAAAGATTCAAGCTCTTCTACAGACCAAAATTCAAAAGCTGAGAAGTGATAATGGAGCTGAGTTCAAGAATGCAAAAATCAATGTGTACCTGGAGAAGGAGGGCATATCTCAAAACTTCTATACTGGAAGAACACGGCAACAAAATGTTGTAGTAGAAAGAAAGAATCGCACATTAGTCGAAGCTGCAAGAACAATGCTAGCAGACTTTAGCCTTCCAACCTACTTCTGGGCAGAAGCTATTTCAACCGCTTACTTCATTTAAAATAGAGCAACGGTGGTTAAAAATCACACGAAGACGCCTTATGAACTTATTAACCAATGGAAGCCTATTTTTGCACATCTTTGGTTGCAGATGCTTCATCTTGAATGACCGTGATCAACTTGGCAAATTTGATAAGAAGGCCGATGAAGGCAAGTTTCTTGGATATTCTACACAAGCCAAGGCCTACAGAGTCTTCAACCAATGAACCAAGACGGTCATGGAAAGCATCAACGTCTCGTTCGACGATAAAGAGCATGTGACTTTAGAGTAACTCAGCTCTGAACTCGAACTTAACAAGACGACTTCCAATTCTCTAACGAAGTCAAGGGAATTGGAACTCATGATTTTATTTGAAGACTTCTTTGGCGACGAGGACATCTCTGTACATGCACCTAGAGATGATTTTGCACGTGTTAGTGAAGAGCCACAAACTGCAAGCACATCAATTTTTAGCCCTTCTCACACCTCTGCTTCCTCTGGTGATCATGCGAATCCATGACCAGAGCCCTCCAACTTTGGATCAGAGCCCAATCCTTTATAGTCGGAGCATAATATCTCTGTCTTTGAACCTGGTTCCTCTGTACCATCATCCGAGGGGGAGCAAGCAGAACCTTCGTCATCATCCATGAGCGAAATGCCTAACATATCTATGAAACATGATCCAATGACTCCAACCTCTGTTCAGTCCCAACGACAAAATAGACAAAGGATCATTCTCTTCATCAGATAATTGGTAAACCTTCAAGTGGTGTGAAGACTAGAGCTGCCACTACAAATGAATGTTTATTCGTAAACTTTCTAAGCATGGTAGAGCATAAGAAAGTTCATGAAGCCCTACAAGACCCAAGTTGGGTTGATGCCATGCAAGAAGAGCTCCAACAATTCGAAAGAAACAAGGTATGGACTCTTGTTGCCTTACCTAGGGATAAAATTGTTATTGGTTGTAAGTAGGTTTTCAGGAATAAGAAGGATGAGGACGGCATTGTAGTAAGGAACAAAGCCAAACTTGTAGCAAATGGCTATTGCCAAGAAGAAGGCATAGACTATGACAAGACCTTTGTCCCAGTTGCAAGGCTAGAAGCTATCTGCTTATTCCTAGCCTTCTCTACACATAAAGGATTATGAGTCTATCAAATGGGCGTCAAGTCAGCCTTTCTGAATGGAAAGCTGAAGAAGGAGGTCTACGTTCATCAACCTCCAGGGTTTGAAAGTTCCACACATCCAGAGTATGTCTACTTCATAGACAAAGCTCTGTATGGACTTAAACAAGCTCCACGAGCCTAGTATGAACGTCTTTCGTCTTTTCTCTTATCAAATGGTTTTGAAATTGGAAAAATCAACACCACTTTGTTTATTAAGAGGCATAAAAGTGAGATGCTCCTAGTCCAGATCTATGTGGACGACATTATATTTGGTTCAACGAACCAGAGGCACTGTGATAAGTTCTCTACCTTAATGAAGAGCGAGTTTGAAATGAGCATGATGGGAGAATTAACATTCTTCATTGGCTTGCAAGTAAAATAGAGAGAGGATGGTATCTGTATTAGCCAAGCTAAGTATGTCTCTGACATATTAAAGAAGTACCAACTCCACAACTCTTCAATTATGAAAACACCAATCGCTACAGGGACTAAGTTCTCTACGTGGATGTCAAGACTTACCATGGAATGATTGGATCACTGATGTATCTCACGGCTAGTCGACCAGATATCATGTTCGCTACGTGTCTTTGTGCTAGATATCAAACAAATCTTAAGGAATCTCATCTATCTGCGGTAAAAAGAATCTTTCGATACCTGAAAAGGACTCAATTTTTGGGTCTTTGGTATCCTAAGTATTCTGGGTTTGATCTTATCGCATATACAGACTTTGATCATGCTGGATGCAAACTTGACTGCTAAAGTACATCAGCGAGTTGTCAATTGCACGATGACAAGCTCATCAGCTGGACATCCAAGAGCAGAACTGCGTATCTACCTCGACTGGTGAGGCAGAGTATGTAGCCGCAGCAAGCTTCTGTTCTCAAGTGATTTGGATTAAGACTCAACTGAAATACTATGGCGTTGAGTTTGAAAAGATTCCAATCCTGTGCAACTCTAAAAGCACGATTGCGATCACAGCCAATCCCGTACAGCACTCAAAAACAAAGCACATCGATTTATGCTACCATTTCATCAAAGACCATGTAGAGCATGGTACGATAGAAATGTTTTTTGTTAGTATAGATCATCAACTTGCTGACATCTTTACTAAGGCTTTTGATGAAAATAAATTCAATTTCTTAGTTAGCAAGTTGGGTATACTCAATCTCCATTAACTCACACAGAGCCTCTGTATGTACTATATACAGCTTATGTATCCTTCACGAGCATATTTCTGTTTAACTTTTTGTTTATTTATGGTTTTTGTCTATGAGACAGAGCCTCTGCATGTACTATGCAGAGCCTCTGCATGTACTATGCAGAGCCTCTGCATGTACTATGCAGAGCCTCTNCAGAGCCTCTGCATGTACTATGCAGAGCCTCTGCATGTACTATGCAGAGCCTCTGCATGTACTATGCAGAGCCTCTTACTTGAGTCTCTTTATTCGTTTGTCATATAGAGCCTCAATATAGCACATACATAGTCTGTGTACCTTGTTCACCATGCTTGTGCATTTCTTATGATTTCATGATCCAAGCATAGTTCAAGGGGGAGAAAAGCTCATCTAAGCTTATGTCGAGGGGGAGCATCGGATCATTCAACATACAAAGCCTCTGTATGTACTATATAGAGCTTCTGTCTCTAAATACTTCATGTTTATAAGACAGTGCCTTTGTAAATACTATACAATGCCTCTGTCTCTAAACACGTCATGTTTAAAAGATAGAGGGTATGTATAGTCCAACCATGAAATGAACAAATTTAATGTACAACAACTCTATATCCCAAATACAAAGCTTCTATCTCCGAAATGGTTGTTATCTTTTTAATGACCCAGAGTATTGACTTTCTTCTTTTTCTCTAAGTACCTTAAAAATATATTATTTTTAATGGAAGGCGTACAATTCTTTATTTTAGTATTTTAAAATAATTTGTCATTTACAAAAGCATCACCACCTGTATCCCTAATTTTTTAAATAAGGGACGCGTAATTTACAGCATGTCAAGAACAACCGCCATTGACGAATACCCAGCTTACAGAATCTTCAATCTGTGTTCGAATCAATCAAGATTTATTCCAAGTAAGTTCTTCAAAAACCTTCACCAGACCTATAATCAATGAATCTAGAACCGATTCATCAAAACCCTAATCTTTAAAAATCCTCATCTCTTTCACCCAAACCTGAAAATGTCTTCGTCAGATTCTGCAAACTCCCAAACTCAAACCACTACACTCAAAACAGTGGGAGAAACTAGCCAAAACGTTGTTCCCCTTCCACTGAAGCCTAACAATCATGCTCTTTACCTCACCTTGGATGGTTTTGACCCCAAGGTTCGCCCTATCATTGATGTTCTTGAACATCATTTCTTAAACCCTGCCCTCACAAACACCAACGACGTTGTACCTGAACGCTTCATTCAGGCGTACTAGCAAACTTGTGCCGTCACAGAATTCCAACACGGGATTGTTGGAGAGTGCTACGTACCCTCCTCCAACGAGTACGTTTATGTGAGAATCTCAAGGTCGTTGTTCTCGCACGTCCTTCAAATACCCAGCAAGACAGATCTTGGTTTGAGCGAGAACGCCCCTCTCTCATCTGGGGATGAACTGGTGGCATTCTTGAAACTGTTAGGGTACAACCAGGCTATTCAGTACCCGTCACAATATCGAAGACAGTACCTGCCACCAATGTGGAACACAATGTTCACAATGGTCAACCTTTTGCTGACAGGGAAGATTGGTAGTCTCGATATGTGTTCAACCAACATACTGCAGATCATGTACGGGATCTTCTTTGTTCTATCTCTGGATTACACCTTGATCCTATACACGAAGTTCAAGGCTGTAGTCGCCAAGAAAAGCCAGGAGGCCGCAAAGGGGAAGGACCTGCCAGCTCTACTATTTCCGCATTTTATGGGTCTTGTTTTATGACCTAGCATTGACAAGCACAACCTCGATGTTGCGAATCTACTTGTGCACAAGGTAAATATACTTTCAACGTACAAACCTACCATGCACAAGTAAGGTTATGCTACAGAGAGGCCAATCCCAATGAAGCTAATGGCGTACATGAAGATGAGGGAGGTAAGGAAGGGATATAGACGTGCACGCGAGGCACTAGAGCCAGTGCCTCGAACCTCGACACGCATTTGGTTAAACCAAGAGAGAGAGAAAGCAAAGGAGAAACAAAGGCCTCTGCCTGAGGAAGAGGGAGTAAGGTAGGAGAGGGATTGGGAGAAAAAGATGAAGAGGGAGTAAGGTAGGAGAGGGATTGGGAGAAAAAGATGAAGAGGGTAGAAGCAAAGAAGAAGAGGGAAGAAAGAGAGAATGTGAGGAAGGCAGAGAAGGAGAGAGCAGAAAAAGAAAGACAAGATGAAATAGCTAGAAAGGAGGAAGAGGAAAGACTTAGAGAAAAAGAAGCCAAACGGGACTTGGGGCTTTTCTCAAGTTCTGAAGATGAGCAAGAACAAGAGCGTCAAGATGTTGATGGGTCTAATGCAGCAAATGACGGGGAAGACGCTCTTGACGATGATGCTGATGGGTCTAATACAACAAATG
This sequence comes from Cynara cardunculus var. scolymus, assembly GCF_001531365.2. Taxonomy (NCBI): domain Eukaryota; kingdom Viridiplantae; phylum Streptophyta; class Magnoliopsida; order Asterales; family Asteraceae; genus Cynara; species Cynara cardunculus. Next base: position 37,871,579 of record NC_037529.1, read on the forward strand.
ATAGGGAAGACGCCCTTGATAATGATGTTGGCATAGCTGTTGAATTTGATGAGAATGAAGAGGATGGTGAAGGAGAAGGCGGAGTAGCTGCTCTGCCTCAGGAAGAGCCAGAGCAGCCTAGGACGTGAATAGGCACATATACTTTCCTAGCCCAACTCCCAGTGCAAGAACATCTTCTGAATCTAGTGGTCGAGAGACATATGTCATTGAACAAGAGATGCACACCTCGAACCCAAACTAGCTAAACCAACCAGAGGTCGCATCTGCCTCTTGCCAAAACAGCCAAAGGGAAACCATACTCCAGGGATCACCCTCTCAAAACGGTGAAACCTTTGAAAAGATAAGTGGCATGTCTCCCCATGCCACGCCACTTTCCTATACAAAGCAATTCATATCCTCTGCACTAGCTATTTTCCCACCTTGTTCAGAGCAAAGCTTAGGGGCACAAGGCTTATAGACTCTCGACCAGTCTCCTAGTCCACTCGTGGAGGGTCTTTTGGCAGGCTCTGAACCTGCTGAGGAAACTCTTCATGACAAAACAGCGATAGTGTCTTCTCCTCCATGAGAGACACAATGATCCGCTGGAAATCCTTCCTCGACCAACATCCAACAAGTCGAGACAGAAGGTGACCTAGGAACAAGGACTGAATCTGGCCCATGTGTTGAGCCAGAGGTTACCACTAAAGCATATGTCATAAAGGATGAGTTCCAATCCTTTGCCACCTCTGTGCTTTGCTCCTTAGAAGAGCTAAAACTCAACATGGCCTGTACAGAGGCATCTCCTTCTGCATCTGCTCTGGATGAAGTTCGATCATCCTTGGCAGTATTAAGGGATGAGTCTATGACAAATGCCTCTCGCCTCGATCAACTACAGGAATTGACGGCAAGAAATGTAGAGACCCTGCAAAGGGTCCTTGCACACATTCAGAGGTATAGAGCTTCTACTTCATCTCAAGATGCTCAAGCACTCATTTATCTGAGTGTGTTGATCGACTATGTCACCCAGACAACGATGAATGCTATGGGTGACCGTCTTCTACAAAATGTAGCAAACTTCACCTCTAACTTGAACAACACAACAGAGCAGGTAGCAGCTGACATGCGTCATTCGTTGGCAGCCTTTCAATACAACACGGACATGGAGATTCAAAAGGCCACAACGATAGCATCAGAGATCGTTGAGTTCTTCGATGCAAAGATCAAGGCCATGCCTCCGACGAACATGCAGAGGCCAAAGAGGAAGTCGGAGCTACATACTGTGTGTGCCAAGGCCTCAAAGAAGAGAAGGCTTGACGACGATGAGGACCCAGATCATTCTGGCCCTCAAAGTCATCAAGAGGGGGAGAACCAGCCAGCAGCCTCCAAGAGCTCTATTCCAAAGGCTGCCCCCTCTGCCTCTGTTCCTAGACAACAAGCTTAAGCGCCACCAAGTCACAAATCCAAGGCTGCACAGGCACATGCAGAGAAGAAAAGAAAAGAAAAGATGCCCGCTGCATCAGCAGCAGAGCCAGCAGGGCGTAAGAAGGGTGAAGAGGACGTTATCCAGCTCCTCTCCATGTACACTTCTTCATCATCATCAGAGCCCTTATCATCCTTTACAGAGTATGTCATGAAGACTGCTCCACCTGCATGGAGGGATGAAGAAGAAGAAGTGGTGGTAGTCAACGTCGTTGATCCAGAGCTACTATGATGCCATGAACCAGAAGTGGCGTCTATACCAATGGTTATCCCACTTGAAGAAGTAACTTTTGCTACACCACCACCACACCGGAACACACACAGAGCCAAGTTCCCTATTCAAGGGACCAGAGTCGTCACACCTGCTCTAAGGCAGGACGTCCCAGTCAGAGCACGAAAGCCAGAGGAAGGCAACAACAGCAGGCCTCAGAGCTCTAAACGACCCGCTGATCGAGTACAAGAGATCAGGGATCATATGGATGCGATGATGAGGCCTACACCGTGCGATAAGCCGTTCAAGTATACTGCAGACAGCAAAGAAGTCTACCAGTTTCTCTACAGCCTACGGAATGAGACGCCTGTCGTCAAGATCAATCTTCATCCAACGGCTCAAGAGCATATTAGGCAGAGGTTCTTACAGCGCTTCACTCAACCTGTCTTAGCAGTCCACTCGGTTGACGACATCAGAAAAATCCTAGAAATCAGAAGACGAACCTTTGCGCATAACCAGATCATATTTCATGAATATACGGTTGAGAGGACCCATGGACAGATTAGCTCTTTTACAGATTGAAATCTTATTAATCTGAATCCATGGGACCTTCTGTTTTTATACTTCTATACAGACAACAAGAGGGATAAGGGGATGAAGTATGCTCTACCCAACTCAGCGATTAGGCAGATGATGACGGACCTCCTAGACTTCATGTGCAAGTTCGACTTTCAATTGGCTCTGGATATGGGAATAGATTAACTAAATGTCACTGCGCCTAATGAAGATCTAGAAGGCATTAAACACATTCCCTAGTGGACGGTGGTGGTGGACCCAGAGGTCGGGGTGATCTTTCGAAACGAGCAAGGAAGAAAAATTTTCTTTTGTGAAGATCAACTCCTGAAATACTCAAACTCTACTCTGCGCTTTAGCAAGATTAATATACTCAAAAGCAGAGAAAATACCTCAGGTACGAAGGAGAGGTCGAACACTATAATCAGATCTATAGACAATTTGTTGGAGTTTCGTGAGCTTCTTAGGAGGTTCATAAAGCTTCAACACTTCTAGGCATTTTCTTTTGTAAGCATTAGATAGTCAATGTAAAACAGAGATTATTTTTCAACCTCTGGCTTCGATTAGACTTACCTTTTCCATTCAAGTAAGAGTCTGTCTTAGTTACACTTAGGGCGAGATTGTTAGACCACATCTTGTGAAAGTGTAAGTAAGAAGATCAAGCCTTAAGCGCCAAAAAGCTTAAGCGCTTGATACAGAGCTACACTCCAGACACAGAGCCTCTGTATAGTACTTGTAGAGCCTCTGGGTCTCTTAACTCCATGGAAAGCGCGCTTAGTTCAGACATTCTCGCAAGCGTCAAACAGAATCAAGGCGGCTTGACTTAGTCCGCTTCACTATTCAAGGGTTGTCAACGATAAGGTTGCTGAATAAGCGCTCAAAGATTCAATCCAATATTCTAGCAAATTTTGTTTGACTTAGGCGAATATAAGGAGACATCCTCCTCAAGTTACAATAACCTGATTGTGCCGACTTAGACTATAGCCAAACCTTGTGAGAATACAAATTAAATTGAGAGAGTTCTTATTGTTTTCTTCTAATCTAATAAAAGCATCCGATGTATTCAAAGTGATTTTGTGTTCTTATCTTTATTGAATACTTTGTTTGACCTTTCAGTTACACTGTTTTTATCCCATTCAAACTCATTCAACTGTGTTTATTGTTATCAAGAGAATCTGGGTTCCAACAGATATCCAACAAGGCAATGTGATTGTTGGCCTTCAAGGAAACGTCTTCCACGGAGAAGTTCACATTCTTGGCAGCCATTTCTGTTAAGAGATAACAAAAAAAAATAGTTTATATTATTAGTCCAAGATTTGTTTGTGATCTTTTTAAGTTTTAGAATAATAAAACTTCTTTTGAAAAATCCACAAATAAGATATTAGGGTTTTTCAAGTAAAATAGTGGTTGTGAAACTTTTAGATTATAACCACGAATGTGAACGTGTTATTAATCTTTCTATTTATGTTTTAAAAGAACAATGATCTTAAAATGTCAAACAACGGTTTCATAAAAAGAAGAAGAACAGTTCAAAGTTTAAAGAAAGTTATCGACCATAGAGTTTTTTTTTTGAGAAGAAGGTCGAAGGATTCGAGTGTTCTTGAGAGTTATTTGCTTGCAATTTATTTTTGCCAGAGTCTTGTCAAAAGATTTTGAAAGCGTAAATAAAATATGAGGGAAAAGATCTCATATTTATAGTAGGAGGAGAGAGAAAAGAAATAGGAGAGAGGAAAATACGACTGTTGAGGAAATGCCATGATGAGAAATATGGCACATTCTCATCCATGATTGGATGAAAGTTATACCAGGTCGCGTGTGTCAGGCCTTTTTATGCGTCTCAAAGAGATTCGTATTGGTAACAAAGAATGTCGTACGGATCATTAACTATTTCTTTTAAAACGAAAAGGTTTTAAGAAATTTGAAGAGTCACATTCAGTGATAAGAGAATCATTGAATAAAAACCTTTTAAAACATTTTATCACTAAAGAAGAAAAGCTTCAGTGATGGTTTTTTTTTAAGAATTGAAAATATCTTAGAAGAATATATTTCCGTAAAAAGTGTTATTGATGAGAGAATCACTAAAACTAACTTTTAAAAAACATTTGAATCACTGAAGGTAGAAAGGTTCAGTGACCATTTTGATTTTAAGGAAGAGGAAGATCGTACAGAGCAAGCCAGACTTGTAGAACTTGCTCAAGTACGAGAAGAGGAAGAGCGCATAGAAAGAGCTCGACAGGCAGAGATTGCTCGCCTAAGGGAAGAGGCTAGACTCAGGGCAGAGGAAGAAGCTCATCAAGGCTTGGAACAATCCTCTAGTTCTAACCAAGAGAATGACCAAGAGCACTTCGATGATGTTGCTAGGTCTTATACTTCGATTGAGGAGGAAGAAGAAGAGAGTGAGGAGGAAGAAGGAGAAAGGGAGGAGAGTGAGGAGGAGGAAGAAGAAGATGGAGAAGAGGGAGGAGGTGCAAAAGTTGCTCTACCTCAGGGCGAGCCAGAGCAGCCTAGGGTAAATAGGCACATTCGTTTCACCACCCCAAATCCTAGTGCAAACAAATCATCTGACTCCGGTGGTTGAGACACGGAGGCAATTGAAACAGAGGTGCACTCCTCGAACCTTCACCAGCCAAATCAACCAGAGGTCGCATCGGCCTCTGGTTATGACAGCCAAAGGGAAGCCACACCTCAGGGAACACCCTTTCAAAAGGGTGCAACGTTTGAAAGAATAAGTGATATGTCTCCCCATATCACGCCACTATCCCCCACAGAGGAATTCTTTTCCTCTGCACATAGAGTTTCCCCACCTTGTTTAGAGCAAGGATTAGGTGCACAAGACATGGATGTTCTCGACCAACCTTCTTGTTCACTCATGGAGAGTCCTCTGGCTAGCTCTGAACCTGCCTTGGATACTCTTCATGACAGAACAACAGTAGTGGATTCTCCTCAAGGAGAACCACGAGGATCTGCTGGAAATCCTTCCCCAACCAACATCAACCAAGTCGAGAATGAAGGTGTCCCTGGAATGGGGACTGAATCTGGACATGTGTTGAGCCAGGGGTTACACAACTAGCATACGTCACAAGGGAAGAGTTCCAATCCCTTGCCACCTCTCTGCGATGCTCTCCTTGGAAGAGCTAAAACTCATCATGGCCCGTGTAGAGCCGTCACCTTCTGCATCTGCTCTGGATGAGATACGAGCATCCTTAGCAGTATTGAGGGCTGAATCTTCGATGAATGCCTCTCGTCTCGATACATTACAGGAATTGATGGTGCATAATGCAGAGCCCCTGCAAAGGGTCATAGCATCCATGCAGAGGGATGATGTGTCTACTTCTCACGATGCCCAGGCGATGATCCCTCTCAACGTACCTGTCGATTATGTCACTTAGAGCGCAATGAATGCTCTGAGTGACAGACTTCTACAGAAGGTGGCAACTTTTACTTCAGAGTTCAACAACAAATCCACAGAAGCAGCAGAGTCAATAAAGCGTTCTCTGGCTGGCTTCAACTATAGCCCCAATTTTGAGATACGACTAGTTGGAGATGCAATCACAGATATCCTCAAACTGTATGAGGCAAAACTCCAATCCATGCCTCAAGTAGAGGAGCAGAGACCAAAACAAAGAATGGACGCGACTCTGTGTGCAGAGGCGTCCAAAAGGAGAAGACTTGTCGATGATGAGGACGCAGACCTGTCTGGTCCTCAAAATCGTCAAGAGGGGGAGAAGCATTCAACAGTCACTCCAAGTGTTTCACATACAGCTACCCCCTCTGCACCAACTCCCTCTGCCCCATGCCTACCAATGCAAGCCTCTTCGAGGCAGAGAGTACAGAGTCAACCAGCGCCAGAACAAGTAGAGGCGCTCCGCAAGGGAAAGATGCCCATGGCGTCTCAAACAGAGCCGGCTGAGCAACAAAAGAAGAAAGACATAATTAATCTTATCTCAATCTATGACACTTCTGATTCAGAACTGGCTCTGTCTTCCTCAACAGAATACGCAATGGACACAGCTGCTCCAACAAGAGGACAAGAAGAAGAGGTGGTAGCAGTGAATGTGGTTGATCCATCATTCTTGCGCATTCCTGTTGCCGTTCCTCTAGAAGGCGTCACTATTGTTGCTCCTACACCACAATAGAATACACACAGATCTAGGGTCCCTGCTCAAGGGACCAGAATAGTAACTGCTACTATGAGGCAGAAGGTCCTGTCAGACCAACCAGAGCAAAAGAAGAAGGCGCAAGCAGTAGGCCAAAAAAAAAAGCATCCCTCTGATCACATTCAGAAGATCAAGGAGAGCATGGACGCAATGTTTACGCCTACGCCCCTGGACAAGCCGATAAAAGGCAAAGCAGTCAGCAAGGACATCTACCAATTTCTCTACAACCTACGAGAAGAGACACCGGACCAAAAGATCAGTCTTCACCTAATGGTTCAAGAGCATATCAGGTAGAGGTTCCTAAATCGCTACACACAACCTATCTCTTCAGTCAATTTTGTCAATGGAATCAAACATGTTCTCGACATAAAGAAACACACCTTTGCGCATAACCAGATCGTCTTCCACGAGTATATGGTGGAGAGGTCTCGCAGACAGATCTGCAGGTTCACAGACTATGACCTCATAAATCTGAATCTGTGGGATCCTCTATATCTGTATTACTTCACAGACCACAAGAAGGATAAGGGCTTAAATATGTTGTCGCCAACTCTGTTATACGCCAAACGATGACAGACCTTCTCGACTTCAGATGCAAGTTTGTTTTTCAACTAGCTCTGGATTTGGGAGTGGATCAATTGATTGTCGCTGTACCAAATAAAGATCTGCAGGGCATCAATAGCATCCCCTCTTGGACTGTATTGGTGGAACCAGAAGTGGGAGTGGTATTTCAAAATGCACGGAATAAGAAGATCTTTTTTCGAGATATGCAAAACTACAAGTATTCAAACTCTACCCTGCGGTACATCAGAGACAATCTAGTCAGGAGTAGAGACAACTCCCCGGGAGCAAAGGAAAGGGCGAAAATCATCTTAAGGTCAATACACAACATGTTAGAGTTTCATGAATTTCTTAGGAAGTTCATCAGAGTCCAAAAGGTTTAGACCTTGTCTTTTGTAAGTTTTTTTTATCTTTAAGTCAATGTAATTTCCATTCCAACCGTATTGTACTTCTTTAGATAGTGAATGTAAATCAGAGGTTCCTTTTAACCTCTGGCTTTGATTAGACTTTCTGTATTGTAATTCAAGTAAGAGCCTACATTATTTACACTTAGGGGGAGATTGTTAGACCCCAACCTATGAAAGTGTAAGTAAGAAGTCTCTTACTCTAGTCAAATAGGACTTAGTCTATTGAAGCGGTCTCGACTAAGAGCACTCGTGCAGAGGATCAAGAACTAGAGCCCGCACTCTATCCCCGTGGATGATCAAGTCTTATGCACCAAAAACCATAAGCGCTTGACATAAAGCTACAACTTCAAGACCCAGAGCCTCTACATAGTATATGCAGAGCCTCTGCATATGCAGAACCTCTGCATAGTATATGCAGAGCTTCTGTATGTTACAAGCAGAGCATCTGGTTACCTTCTCCACGAAACGCACATGCAAGTCCAGACATTCTCACAAGCGTCTAACTGATTTGAGGCGGCTTGACCAAGTCTGATCCGCTTTTCAAGGGAAGTCAAAGATAAGGATGCAGACTAGTCAGCTCAGAGTTTCAAGCCTATTTTATAGCATAGTTGTTAGACATTCGCTTATATAAGGATCCTTCCTCCTCAGGTTCAAAATACCTGAGAGACCCGACTTATATTATACCAAATTATTGTGAGATTACGAATTTTGATTGTTCTTTACAATCATCAATAAAAGCATTCGACATATTCAAGTTTCTTTATTGTTCTTATATTCACTTTGAATATTTCGTTTAATCATTCTTGATACACTGTTGGTTTTGCATTCTTATTATTTATAAACTGTGTTTTCAACAAATTAAGAGTATTTGGGTTCCAACGGATCTGCTTTAAACTCCTTTCCTGTGAATCAGAAGCATTTTTAATGAATTCATCTATTTATTCTTTTAAGAGCTTCTTCTCTTCATCAATTCTTTCATAGCTATTTGTTAAACTTATAGCCCAAGAAAAGTTTTTACAATTCTCTTGACACACCTTTGCATACTTTTCTTTTTCATTTTTCAGACTTTTCTCTAAATCAAAAATTTTCTCTTTCAAATCCTTATTTTTTCTCTCAAAAAGTGATGCCATTTAAAATTTCAAGATTGATCAAATAATGAATCAATGCACTTCAAGAAATCAATCAAATAAATGCTTTTCAAAAGTATCTAAAAAATCTCACATGATTTAAAAATTCACACTTCACAAATTTTCCAGAAAATTCACAATTATTCGAATCGAGAATTCAGACAATAACAATCAAACACAATTAACAGATCAAGACAATTAAAAACAAACAAATTTGCTCAAGATGGTGACTGATTAAAAATGAACAACAGTCAAAAGAGTATCCGAAGATTTATGAATATGGTCAAGACAGTATCCAATATCCTCATAACTGCTCAAAATGGTGGCCAAGTAACTTAACCAATTAGGCTAGTTACAATTCAAGTAAAGAAATAGCTATTTTATATCAAACTCGAACAAAGCAGTGACCAACTTGTGATGAATCTTGGACAAAACTATGACTAAGGTGGACTAAGTACGGACAAGGGGTTGATCGAGGAATAAAACTCAAATGCTATAGCCAAGAAAGGTTGAATCCGGATGAGACTGTCCGAGGAAGCCTAAGCTCGGACCAAGCAGTGTCCGAGGTATGTGATCTCCGGTTGAACTGTAGCCGATTAAACCCTTAACCAATCAATCACCAAATTGTAACGCCCCAACCCACACATTACATGTAACACATATTTCATATCAAAGAAATACATATTCATTTAACATTTGGGTCCCTTAGTACAAGAATCTATCATGACCAAATACAAGATTCAAAAATTCAAAATACAATCTTGTACTAAACAACAAAACTACTCATCAGAAGCAATTCCTCATCCAAAATGCATATAAGAAAAACATTAAATATTTTCCTTTCCTTTACCTTTTACACCTCCTGCAATACACATTTTAAAATCACAAAAACGAGGGTTAGACTAAAAAGTCTAGTGGGTTACCCTAATCATGTAATTGCAGGGTGAAGGATCACCAAAACCTTTATAAAACAACTATTCATATATATATAACAAATATATGAATACACAAGAAGGTAAAATCAAATCATTTTCCACTTTCAAGCTAACCACGTAGCTATACAAATTCCATACCTTCGAATCAATCGGGTTTAATTTAATGCCACTTTTAAACCTTTTCTTATCAAACGAGGTTTAAACAAAGATTCAGGTCAAACCTGCCGTTTCCTTAAATCACAAAGAAATAAAGATTCCAGACCACGGTAGTCTTAAGGGATATAATAGAAAAAGTTATATAATACCACACATAGACAATGCCACCCTTATATCAAGTGTACACCTCTCCTTGATAAGCCACCCTTATATCAAATGGACACCTCTCATTGATATGTCACCCTTATATCGAATGAACACCTCTCCTTGATATGCCACCCTTATATCAAATGGACACCTGTCCTTGATATACCACCCTTATCACTTCATCAAAACATTTATAAAATAATTCCGAATAGACCGCAGTCATTGGAATTGTTATCAGTCTGAAAACATTTATATCAAAACTTCATTTTTATGATAAAATAATAATTTCTTTTAAAAAACACAAAACATCATCACAAATCCGGTCAACAAGTCCGGTCAACAATTCCGGTCAACAAATCCTGTTAACAACTGTCCGGGTTATATACTTGGAATAAAATCCACATTGTCCGAATATCAAGTCCGGTTAACATACTACATACTCTTTGAACGGTTTACACTTGGAACAAATTCATATTTGAACGGATATCAAATCCGGACAACAGTCCGTTCAAGACTTGTCCGGTTTTAGAAATAAATCGCTCCCCATGTGGTCGTATTCTTACTTCTCAGTGTAAAATTTTAAGTAATACTACCAATTATAAGCAGCTCAACACTCAACCGGTTTACCAACTCTAGACAACAAACCGCTCATGGCTTGTCCCGTTTAAACTAGTCCGGTCAATAAGCCGCTCAAGGCTTATCCGGTTTAAAACAATCCGGACAATAAACCGCCTAAGGCTTATCCGGTTTAAAACAACCCGGACAATAAACCGCCTAAGGCTTATCCGGTTTAAATGCTATTCCGGTCACTCTTTGTCTGGATAAACATTTAGACAATAAAATCAAGGTTTCTATCAAGGATAACAATACGAGGCATGCAATTAAAACCAGTAGAATCTTTATACAAAAGATTTAGAAACCACTCACCTTATAAAGCTTTTGAAACCAAAACGCTAGAAATCAACCCCTTGAAATCCAATCCTTGCAATCCGGCCAAAACACTCTCTAAAGCACTCTAATTTTCTTAAAATAGCAAAGAGAGCAAATGAAGAGGTCAAACCTCTATTTATATTTCCCAAAAGTAGAAAGGTCGGTTAAACCGCCTTCTACTTTATTCCCACCTCATGCTTACCTACATGCACACATGCATACATACATTCATACTTCATTCATGCATTTAATAATCATATATATATATATATATATACACTCACACAAAAATATATATATATATATATACTCAATTAATTCACAAATTCTTATACCGGCATGTATCAATTATCATGCTATCACGTAATTATTAAATCAGATAATCACGTATTAAATACCTTGGGTAATTACATTATCCACCCCTCAAGAGAATTCCGTCCCGGAATTCCTTTAACCAAAAAGCCACGGGTATTCTGATCTCATCTTTGACTCCGATTCCCATGTCGCTTCCGGTCCTTTGTGAAACTTCCACTGTACCTTAACCAGGCTTATCTCTTTGTTTCTCAACACCCTTATCTTTCTGTCAATTATGGCTTCGGGTGTTTCTACAAAATTCAATTTACTGTCTAATTGAATTTCTGGCAAAGATACAGCTAAATTCGGATCAGCCAAACATTTCCGCAAATTCGACACATGAAAAGTGTTATGAATTTGACTCAGGTCTTCTGGTAGCTCTAACTGATATGCTACTAGCCCAATTCGTTTACATATTCTGAATGGCCCAACATACCTAGGACTGAGCTTTCCTTTCTTCCCGAATCTGATAACACCCTTCCATGGCGAAACTTTTAACATTACAAAATCGCCTACATCAAATTCAATGGACTTTCGATGATTATCTGCATAACTTTTCTGGCGATCCTGTGCTGTTTTGATTCTTTTGCGGATTTGTTCAATCTTTTCAGAAGTTTCTTGAACAATTTCAGCACCTGTTAGCTGTTTTTCACCCACTTCATTCCAGCACAATGGCGTTCGACATTTACGTCCGTACAATACTTCATATGGTGCCGCTTGGATACTGGAATGATAACTGTTGTTATATGCAAACTCTATTAATGGTTAATGATCTTCCCATGATCCTCCGAAGTCAATAATACAACTTCTCAACATATCTTCAAGAGTTTGAATAGTCCTTTCACTCTGTCCATCAGTCTGTGGATGATAAGCTGTACCTAATCGAATTTCGGACCCTAGAGCTTTCTGTAATCCTCCCCAGAATTTTGAAGTAAACCGACTGTCTCTATCAGAGATAATAGACAAGGGAACAACGTGTCTAGTAACAATTTCTTTAATGTAAATCTGCGCTAGCTTTTTTAAAGAGTATATCTCTCTTATCGATAGAAAATGTGCAGATTTAGATAAACGATCCACAATTACCCAAATCGCRYCATATCCTTTTGGTGTTCGTGGTAATTTCATAACAAAATCCATGGTAATGTGATCCCATTTCCATACAGGTATTTCCAGAGCTTGAAGACTTCCATAAGGTCTCTGGTGTTTAATCTTGACCTGTAAACATGTTAGACACTGTTCCACATATCGTGCTATATCTCTTTTCAATCCTAGCCACCAATAAAAAGGTTTTAAGTCTCGATACATCTTATTGGTACCTGGATGGATAGAGTATCGGGATTTATGACTTTCGTTCAATATCCTACTTCGGATATCTCGAAAATGTGGTACCCAAATTCGCCCTTGAAAGCACATCAGTCCTTCATCATTCTGTTCCAAGGTTGAGATCATCTTACCCAACTTTTCTGTCTTTACAAATTCTTCTTTCACAACTTCTTGTTGACATTTCTGAATTTCTTTACGAATATCAGGAATCACATTCATTCTCATTGCTACAGGCTTGATGGTTCCACTTCTTTCCTTCCTGCTCAAAGCATCAGCCACCACATTAGCCTTTCCTGGATGATAGAGAATTTCATAATCATAATCATTGACTAATTCAATCCATCGGCGTTGTCGCTTATTTAAATCTTTCTGGTTGAACAAATGTTGTAAACTTTTATGGTCAGTGTAAATCTGACATTTTGTTCCTAGAAGATAGTGTCTCCAGATTTTCAATGCAAAAACTACTGCAGCTAATTCCATGTCATGAGTTAGATATTGCTTTTCATGTTCTTTCAGTTGTCTTGATGCATAAGAGATTACTTTTCCTTTTTGCATTAAAACACATCCCAACCCTAACTTCGAAGCATCACTGTGTACTACAAAATCTTCAGATCCATCTGGCAGAGTTTAATACTGGTGCACTACAAAGATGATCCTTTAATAGTTGGAAAGCTTCTTGTTGTTCTTCTTCCCACTGAAACTTAACATTCTTTCGARTCAGTTTAGTCAATGGCACAGCTATCTTAGAAAAGTTCTGAATGAACTTTCGGTAATAACCAGCCAATCCCAAAAAGCTACGAATTTCGGACGGAGTCTTAGGAGCTTCCCATTTTGCAATAGCTTCTATTTTCATGGGGTCAACTTTTACTCCTGATTCTGAAATGACATGACCCAGAAATTAAACTTCTCTTAACCAGAACTCACACTTGGACAATTTTGCATACAACTTTTCTCTCTTCAACAATTCCAGTATCARACGAAGATRTTTTGCATGTTCTTCTTCAGTCTTAGAGTATATAAGAATATCATCGATAAATACAATAACGAATTTATCAAGRTATTCCTTACATACCCTATTCATCAAGTCCATAAAAGCTGCGGGCGCATTAGTTAAGCCGAAAGGCATAACTAGGAATTCATAATGCCCGTACCTTGTTCTGAATGTTGTTATAGCAACATCTTCTTCTCTGACTTTAAGCTGATGATATCCTGACCTCAAATCGATTTTAGAAAAATAACTTACCCCCACCAATTGATCAAACAAATCATCAATCCTTGGTAAAGGATATTTGTTTTTGATTGTCAATTTATTCAGTTCACGATAATCTATACACATTCGCATAGATCCATCCTTCTTTTTGACAAACAA
>NC_037529.1:37886279-37887918 GCF_001531365.2 Cynara cardunculus var. scolymus
TTTCTCAACAACCTTTCCTTCTGATTGTCTATTCTTGTTTCTTTCAGTCACTTCAGCTGCCTCTACTGTYAGTGGAAAGGTATTRGGGTTCATWGCAATAACGAATTCCCTTATTGAGGGCTTCAGACCCCAAATAAATCTTTCTATCTTTCTTGATTCAGTCGAAACATAATGTTTGGCAAAACGAGAGTATTCAATAAATTTTTCAGTATACTCCCGTACTGTTTTATTTCCTTGTTCCAGCTTCAGGAAATCTTCCTCCATTTGTCTCACARCCGTTTTAGGACARAACTGATTCTTGAATCGATCCACGAATTCTATCTATGACATAGTCTGTAAAACATCCGTTCTGGTAGACGATTCCACTTCCCACCAGAATAAAGCATTTGACTTCAATACTGAAACAGCAAATCGTACTTTATCWGTTTCYGGRYACCRAATGGTGTTGAACACAGATTCCATCTCCTTGATCCAGCACATTGCCTTCACCGGATCTCTTTCTCCAGAAAAAGTTGGTGGTTTACACGCTAAGAATGTCTTAATATCTCCTTCTTTATTATGAGTAATTGGAGTAGATGGATAAACTTCTACTCTTTTTGTTTCCACCCTAGTTGGTATCCCCAAAATAGATATCAGAGTTTCTCGTAATTTCCCCATTTTCTCTGCTAACACATCTCGGGTTATATATTCTGGGTGTGGTACTATTCCTCCCTGAACATCCCCAGAGTGTGATTCTTCCTGCTCAGAATGTATTTCAGCCCGACTCCTTCCCTGAGACTGACTTCTTCCTCTTCCTCGTCCTCTTGGTCTTCCTCGATCTCTATTTCCGGCCGTACTAGTTGGAAGATTAACCAAAGATTCTTCCCTTTCCTCAGATTCTGGACGAGCTATTCTTTTAGATCTTCTACTTTGGTTAGACATCTGTAGAATTTAATATTAATATTCACGTATTCACATTCCTAAATATAATAAAGTATTCAAGTTCAGATATGTACATGTAAATTTATAATTACATTGGCCAGATGTAATTAAAATTTACCTTACACACTGTTCTTTCAACTTATCATATTTATTTCCAATGGTGCTAACTACGTCCGGGACCCTTAATATGCAATAAAACAGTTTAAGTCTAGGTATCATGCTGTTAAAATACCTAAATCCCTTAAACTCAGGCTCTGATACCATTATGTAACGCCCCAACCCACACATTGCATGTAACACATATTTCATATCGAAGAAATACATATTCATTTAACATTCGGGTCCCTTAGTACAAGAATCTATCATGACCAAATACAAGATCCAAAAATTCAAAATACAATCTGGTACTACACAACAAAACTACTCATCAGAAGCAATTCCTCATCCAAAATGCATATAATAAAAGCATCAAATCTTTTCCTTTCCTTTACCTTCTACACCTCCTGCAATACACATTTTAAAATCACAAAAACGAGGGTTAGACTAAAAAGTCTAGTGAGTTACCCTAATCATGTAATTACAGGGTGAAGGATCACCAAAACCTTTATAAAACAACTATTCATATATATATATAACAAATATATGAATACACAAGAAGGTAAAATCAAATCATTTTCCACTTTCAAGCTAACCACGTAGCTATACAAATTCCATACCT
>NC_037529.1:37888320-37897571 GCF_001531365.2 Cynara cardunculus var. scolymus
GAATAGACCGCAGTCATTGGAATTGTTATCAGTCTGAAAACATTTATATCAAAACTTCATTTTTATGATAAAATAATAATTTCTTTTAAAAAAACACAAAACATCATCACAAATCCGGTCCACAAGTCCGGTCAACAAATCCGCTTAACAACTGTCCGGGTTATATACTTGGAATAAAATCCACATTATCCGGATATCAAGTCCGGTCAACATACTACATACTCTTTGAACGGTTTACACTTGGAACAAATTCATATTTGAACAGTTATCAAATCCGGACAACAGTCCGTTCAAGACTTGTCCGGTTTTAGAAATAAACCGCTCCCCATGTGGTCGTATTCTTACTTCTCAGTGTAAATTTGTAAGTAATACTACCAATTATAAGCCGCTCAACACTCAACCGGTTTACCAACTCCGGACAACAAACCGCTCATGGCCTGTCCGGTTTAAACTAGTCCGGTCAATAAGCCGCTCAAGGCTTATCCGGTTTAAAACAATCTGGACAATAAACCGCCTAAGGCTTATCCGGTTTAAAACAATCCGGACAATAAACCGCCTAAGGCTTATCCGGTTTAAATGCTATTCCGGTCACTCTTTGTCCGGATAAACATTTAGACAATAAAATCAAGGTTTCTATAAAGGATAACAATACGAGGCATGCAAATAAAACCAGTAGAATCTTTATACAAAAGATTTAGAAACCACTCACCTTATAAAGCTTTTGAAACCAAAATGCTAGAAATCAACCCTTTGAAATCCATTCCTTGCAATCCGGCCAAAACACTCTCTAAAGCACTCTAATTTTCTTAAAATAGCAAAAAGAGCAAATGAAGAGGTCAAACCTCTATTTATATTTGCCAAAAGTAGAAAGGTCGGTTAAACCGCCTTCTACTTTATTCCCACCTCATGCTTACCTACATGCACACATGCATACATACATTCATACTTCATGCATGCATTTAATAATCATATATATATATATATATATATATACACTCACACAAAATATATATATATATATATATATTCAATAAATTCACAAATTCTCATACCGGCATGTATCAATTATCATGCTATCACGTAATTATTAAATCAGATAATCACGTATTAAATACCTTGGGTAATAACCAGGATTCGGTTATTACACAAATGATCAAGTCCGGACAAGAATATATCTGAGGATGGCTGAAACCGGATGTGGGATTGTCTGAGGAAGGTTCAAATCAGACAGGCTGGTGACCAAGGTATATAGAGCTCGAATAAGGTTGTGTCCGAGCAAGATGCAATCCAAACGATAGGTTGTGCGATTTAGGTGGAATCCAGATAGGCTGGCATGCAGAGAAGTGTTAAGCTCGAACAAATCTATGGCTGAGAACATCTAAGTCCGGATGAGTCATTGACCGAGGAAAGCTGAATCCGGACGAGCCTATGTCCGAGGAAGGTTGAGCTCCGGATGGAACTATGTCCAAGAAAGACTAATCTAGTTAAGCTAATGATCGAGGAAGACTACAATCCGGACACACTTGTGACCGAGAAGTGTTCATAATGGTTAAGTTTGTGACCGATTTAGGAGAACAATGTTGATCAAGGCAATGTCCGAAGGAGATGATATGCAATTTACTTGAATTCTAGACCACCTAAATTGACTAAGTCAAAATCATAATCATAAATTTTGAAAACTTTTCATCAAAAAATGGATCAAAATCCATGATTTTGAGTTTTACACAAGAACAAAAAGTTTTTCGAAACTCACAAATCTCTTCAAATATTTAAACTCAATGATCAAAACACAAAATCATATGAATAACAATAATTCACAATGTAAAAATGCACACAATGATCATCATTTTAACAATCAATCACCCAAAAAAATAATTATTTGAGAAAAAAATTATGAAAAATGTGAAGAACACTCAAAAACACTTTGATAAATCTTCAAGAAAAAATACGAATTTCCAGAAAATTGTGCAACTTTGTATGATTTCTTCAATCAAATTCACTACATCAAGCTCTTATACCAATTGTGTGTCCCAACTTTCAATCAATCTTCAATCTTCATTCAAGAACTCTATAAATGGCAATATTCGAGATATGAACTTTGAGAGAAAAAGTCAAACAGTCAAAGGTATTGTTTATTTCTCTAAGCTCAATATTATGACAATTAAGCTCCCTTACACTACAACTCACTAATCTAAACCTATTTATAGGTCAACTCAAAATACAGAAGTCAAAGTCAACATTCAAGAAATACAAAGTCAATCTTTCAAGAATGAATACAATTAATCTCTAAAATTCAATCCTAACACTTACTTTGTCTGATAAAGATATCTTTATCTGTTTGCTTGATCTGGAGACCTAAAAAGAAGGTTAGTTCTCCCATCATACTCATCTGGTATTCTTTCATCATGCAATCTGCGAATCGAAAACATAAAGAGGGATTAGTGGAACCAAAAATAATATCATCGACATATATTTGGAGTAGAATGATATGACCTTTAACTTTCCTAAGAAATAAGGTTTGGTCAATCTTTTCACGGACAAAGTTCTCAGAGATGAGAAACAAGGAGAGAGTATCATACCAGGCACAGGGAGCCTGTTTTAAACCATAAAGAGCTTTATCCAAATGATAGACATGGTTTGGATACTTAGTGTCAAGAAACCCTGGAGGTTGTTCAACATAAACTTCCTCTTGAAGTTTTCCATTAAGTAAAGCGCTATTTACATCCATTTGGTAGACTTTAATGTCTCTATGGGAAGCTAAGGCT
The DNA here is from genome assembly GCF_001531365.2 of Cynara cardunculus var. scolymus. NCBI lineage: Eukaryota > Viridiplantae > Streptophyta > Magnoliopsida > Asterales > Asteraceae > Cynara > Cynara cardunculus. The sequence continues at coordinate 37,891,086 of NC_037529.1, forward strand.
AGAAAAAGTCGAATTGATTCAAGTCTAGCCACTGGTGCAAAGGTCTCATCATAATCGATCTCTTCCTCTTGTCTATAACCCTGAGTAATAAGTCGAGCCTTGTTACGGGTTACCAAACCTTCTTCATCTAACTTGTCGTGATAGACGAGTTGGTGACTATCACTATTTTGTCAGATGGACATGAGACAAGGTACCAGACTTTGTTCCTATCAAACTTAATGAGCTCATCTTGCATGGCAATGACCCAGCTAGGGTCTGAGATAGCATCATTTATCTTCTTGGGCTCAACTAAAGAAAGAAAGTGGACAAAGAGACATATATTACCTAGACCACGATGAGTCTGAATTCCTACACTTGGATCACCAAGAATTTGATGAATCGGATGGTGTTTAGTCCATCGCTAAGCTGGTAGAAGATTATCATATGAGTAGAGAAGTTCAAGAACAGTGGATGAGGCTTCAGATGCAGATTCTTCAGCGATTGGAACAATTGCTAAAGGAGCCTCAAATTCAATGATTGAAATAGGTTCAAATGTTGAAGGCATTTCATTTACTGATTAATTAGTGTTTGAAGTAGAAGGAGGAACACAACTAATAGGCACAACAGCGATCTCTGAAGAAGACATATTGGTGTGATTAGCTACAATTGAAATGATTAATGGATCATCTTCAGCTTCTGGGACTTTGGTGTTAAGAGGAATGCTGAAGGAAGCTTCAGGTTGTCCATAATGAGAAAACATCCAGTTTTCTAATTCTTTGTCATCGTTTATGATGAGTTTAGAATTACCTAATTGATATTCATCAAATGTGACATGAATAGTTTCTTCTATCGTCTGTCGGTGTTTGTTGAATACTCTAAAGGCTTTGGACATTGAAAGTTATCCAAGAAAGATTCTGTGACATTCTGTCATTTCTGAGCTTCTGGTTAGCACTTTATTATAGATCCTATATTTAGAATTATAAATTTACTAGGATCTAGTCATGGTGGTTAGAGTTCATCTGACTTAGTTCCCAAGTTTAGTTTGGAAGATCACGCCTTGACGGGTAACCGATAAAGTTAACTTGTGTAATGCAAAATATTTTAGTAATTCTCCAAATAAAATAAAGTTGATATTATAAACTCTTAAATTAAAATACAAAAGTCCCATTTGAATGTTCACATAATTTATCAAAAGGTGGAGTTTTGGAATTAATAGTGTTATTTTATTTATGTTGGGTAAATTATAGTGGGTTTATAAAAGTTTATTTGGGTTTGGGCCCTTAAAGGCCAGCCCACATTACCTTCTTTAAAAATCCTCATATAAATACATCACACCCTTTGAAAAACTCTCATTTCCAAACTCTCTCAGCCTAAGTTTTTCATCTCTCTAACCTCTCTCTAAAAAGAAATCACCTTCCAGCCGATTCCCGCAAGCAAGCTTCTAGAAATTCTGTCAATCTTGAAGAATACTCAAGATTTCAAGAAAAAGGTATATACTTGTTATCTCACTTTTTATAAAATAACACAAGATTTTGTCTTCCTACTCATACTTCTTGGCCTTTTAGTTAACATTCTGGAGAGTTAAAGAGGCGAGATTATTCATCAAAGACATGTGAATGTCTTCAAAAAGGATGATAATCCATGATCCATAGTCTTTGATTTCTAAGAAAGTAGGATAAAGCCCCTTTGCATGCGAAGTCCGATCATGTAAGATATGTTTTGAAGTATGGAAGAATCTTGCATACATCCCAAATTGGTTGGTGCATCTTCAAAATTTAATGAAATCAGAAAAATAATTTCTGAAGGCTAACCATTTTTGGTAGTTTTAAAATCTTTAGAAAATGATGAGTAAATGGTTGTCACTCGAAGACTGTGCAATCTGTTTTGGGGGCTGTGTAATTCTAGATTGTAGGGTAATAATGAGTGAGTTAAACCCACTCAAAATTCTTGATATTTGGAAAAGTCGGCTGATTTCATTATTTCGAATGATGTGAAAAGTTGGACATAAAATGACTTTTAGAATGTTCCTATTTATAGTGATTCATGAAACACAAAAATACCTGGAACAAAATTTATAATATGTCCAAAAATCAGCTTTTCAGTAAAGGATTTTGATACCTTCTAATTTATATAAATATTGGGCTGTTTTAGAAGAAATAATAAAATATCGACTTTATTTCATGAAAATCCGACGGCATTACATAGGATGCAACTAGGCTTTATCCTTGTCAAGAATCCATAGGTGAACTAAATACTGAATGTTGGTCTGTTTAGGAAGGTAGGGCGGACGTTGAGAGCTTCTGACGTCATCTTCTTGGATATTCATCGTCAAACCAGTGAGTTTTCACGGCCCCACTTTTAATGCTTTTTGTTATTTAACTGGGGGAAAAACATGAGATTAATCAAACTTTACTGTTTATTTATTTAACCATTGTGCTAAAGAACTGTTTAGTCAAACTTTGTTTGAAACCATCGGACTAAAGAACTGTTTAGTCAAGTTTATTATGTCATGAAATATTGACTATTTTAGCACTGTAAAATAAATGCTAAATTGATGTGCTTGAGAGTATATTTTCCAAATAAAGTCCCCGTCCGTAAATGCTACTTGTTAACTCGGGCATGTCCCCGGGCCGTGGTATTGTGGATAGCTGCTATTGTGTTGACAGTCCCATCCAGAAAGGGGTGCACATTACCTATGTTTTCTTGGTCTAATCATGTGGAATTTGGACTACCGCTGAATTAGTACTACTACGAACTGTGGGACCTAAGTAAGTGTATGGGCTACTTATGGTCGTTAGTAAAATAATGGGGCACATTGGTCAGGTAAGGCTCAGTAGCGTCTCAAGTTTATACATCGTGGTAGATTTACATTTATTCAGTGCAAAAAGTTTACGTATAAGTTTGCAAATAAATAGTTTATGCATTTTAATGTTTTATGCATGTGAAAACCCGTGAGCTCACCAACTCTTTGTCGTTGACTCGTTTTATGTTCCATGCTTTTCAGGTAATAAGTAAGAAATGATGTATTTTGGGAGCATACTTTTGACAAGACCGACTAAGTTCGCATTTGAAGTTTTTGTAAAAGATGTATTTATCAAAAATTTGGTTATGATGTTAAACTTGTTTTATATTGTAAAATTTGAAAGGTGTTATTTATTAACGGTTGCTGTGACTCGCTTACCTGTTACATCTAGTGTTTCCGCTTTAGCGGGGTGTGACAGATTTGGTATCAGAGCTTCTGTTATAGAGAACACTGGTTTCCCTTAAAAACCATCGACTATAACTAAAAAATTTCAAAATGGTTTTCGAGTAATTTAGAATCATATGATTTTTAAAACGGGTCACATTATTATATGTCGATTAAACAAAGCCTGATCACCTGTGTTTAATTTACATATAAAAGAAGAACTTAATCGGTTGTACGAAAGATATGCTCCAGTTAAGAAATTGTTATGAAAAGCATGATTTTATGTGTTGCACAAATTATGAATATCCATTGCCCTAGACCGAACAAAAGTGAAGGATTAGAAAATCCCTTAATTTGTTAAGTGTCCATGTTGGACCAGAAGCGCTGGTTAGAAGGACCAGAGGCAATGGGTAGAAAATCCCTTATTTTGTTAAGTGTCCATGTTGGACCAGAAGCGCTGGTTGGAAGGACCAGAGGCRATRGGTAGAAAATCCCTTATTTTGTTAAGTGTCCATGTTGGACCAGAAGCGCTGGTTGGAAGGACCAGAGGCGATGGGTAGAAAATCCCTTGTGTGATTAAGTGATCATGATAGACCAGAATCTCTAGTTAGAAGGACCAGAGATGATGGATCAGAGGTCTCCTTATATTGTTAAGTGCGAGAAACTAGAGGCCAATGGACGGGAGATCCATTGGTTGCAAGGTGTGAGAAACCAGAGGATCGATGGTCGAGAAATCCACTATTTTTCTAAGTATGGACGTGAATCAGCAACCGATGAAATAGAATTCCAATGATTTGCTTAGTCTGAATATGGAATCAGAGAATCGATGGACGGGTTACTTTATATTTTCCTTATGTAAGATGAACCAGAAGCTCTGGTCATGCAACCAGAAGCTCTGGTCATGCAACCAGAAGCTCTAGTTGTGCAACCAGAGACTTTATATCTAGAGGATCTAGCTTGATTGCCACCTTTAGTCTTGCTTAGAAGCTTTAGTTATATCAATAAGTATTTATAGATGGTGCATTTAGTAATTAAGATTATTAATGTCGCAGATCACTATGGCGTCATCCGATCCTAGTGAATACTCGGCCGATGAATCCGGTTACGTGGTTGGCCATTTTAGAAGAAACTCATCCCACAATGAAGAGATAGACCCATATGAACAGGAGGATACTGCGACTAGTGGAGCATCTGCCTCTCCACCAGCATCCTTCCTACCCCCATTGGAGCCAGCACCCGATATTCCACCACAAACCTATCATGGCTCAAGGATTAGAGTCACGCCGAGGAAGAGCATTCCACTACCTCAACGTTTGACATTTGAGGACTCTATTAGAGTCAGAGGAGAGTCATTCCGACCACAATTAGGGAGTAGGATAACTCAAGTGGTGACCGGGGTACCTGCGTCCTGCACCTGGGGCATGAATCCGGCTGAAAGAGAATGGGTAAGGAGAATCGCATCTGATACGCAAGTGCACCAGACCCGGCTCGGATATTACCACCACATCCTAAACAATCTATCTGATGTGATGAAAGCAAATCATCAGCGCTTGTTAAGGAACACGGACATCGTCATTGCAGCAAGACGGGAAATAAGGAGGTTGTACAGATGGGTGGTAGTAAATGGAGTGATGATGCTAATTTTGGGAATAGTGATAGGATGGATGTTGTTCTAGGAAGATGGATTAGTGGTAGGATACCCACTCTTTGGCATAGAAACTCAAAATCATGTTTTTGTGACTATAATCATCTATGAATGCATGATGTCTTTTTTGAAGAAATGCTTATTTATGACAAGTCATGGTGTGTATAAGATTAATCTGTTTGATTATATAAATGCTTGAATAATATTCATGCGATGAATGTCCCTTACATCATTTAAATGGTTGGAAGTTATCGTCCTTGTATTGCCATATTAATGATGAAACTCCCTTCTGATTTAGGCCATAGAAAATGCCGCCAAGAAGAGAAAACTCTGAGGTTACACGACTTGTGTCAGAACAACTTTTGGCCGTACTCCCCAATATAGTTAGTCAAGTGGCTGCTGGCCTGAATGCTAATCAACCAAACAATCCAGAACCGAGGGCGGCTAGGGAATGCACATATAAATCTTTTAGATCTTGCAACCCGAAAGAATTCAATGGAACCAAAGGAGCAGTAGGATTATTATCATGGCTCGAAAGCGTGGATTCTGTTCTTTACATTAGTAAATGTACTGAAGGAAATAAAGTAGAATATGCGGCATGTTTGTTACAAGGAAGGGCACTTACCTGGTGGAATACATTGGTACAAACTAGGGGTCGGGAAGCAGCTAACCAGCTTACTTGGGAAGAATTTAAGAAACTGCTCAAGGATGAATATTGCCCAAGAAGTGAACTCCAAAAGTTAGAAATGAAGTTATAGAATCATGAAATGAAAGGGGAAAATATAGCTGCTTATACAGCCTGATTCCACGAGTTAGCGAATCTAGTACCTCATTTAGTGACACCGGAGGAAGTCCACATTGAGAGGTATATTTGGGGATTGTCTCCAGAGATTAGGGGAAACATCACCTCGGCGAACCCAAAAACCCTAAAGAAGGCAATAGATATTGCCACCAAGCTCACGAATAATACGGTTCGATCAGGAGAATTCACTAAGGGAAAAAGAAAAATGGAGGAGTATGGGAATCGAAGATCTAGGGGAAAATATGACAAGAATAGGAGAGTGATAGGAAATTTTGGGGTAAGACTCAAGCGGTGAAACAAAGAGACAAGACCAAGTGCAATAAATGCAAGTATCCGCACTAGGGAAACTGCATCATCTGTCAAAGATGCCACCTAGGGGGTCATACAGCAATGGATTGTCGAAGACGATTATGCTTCGATTGTGGAAGTCCAGATCACATGAGGAATGTTTGCCCAAAGAGAAAACAAGGAGCAAATGCAAGTCAAGCCCGACCGGCCAGTCAAAGAAACCTAGAAAGTCAGGCACGGGGAAGAGCATTTGAGATCGGAGCCAAAGAAGCTAGAGATGATCCCAATGTGGTTTCAGGTACGTTCCTTTTGAATAATGAATTCACATCAGTTCTATTCGATTCAGGGGCAGATAGAAGTTTTGTATCACTAGACTTTAAGCAGAAGATTAACCTAAAGCCCCAAAGGTTGAAAGAAGCTTATGTAATTGAGTTTGCCAATGGTCAAGAAATTAAGGTTAGAAAYATAATTATGGATTGCACTCTAAGTTTAGCCAATAAGGATTTTAGCATAGACCTTATACCGATTGAACTAGAAAGTTTTGACATAGTTGTAGGCATGGATTGGCTATCCAAAAATCAAGCT
>NC_037529.1:37898241-37914106 GCF_001531365.2 Cynara cardunculus var. scolymus
CCTTCAGAACTCGTTACGGTCATTATGAATTTCTCGTTATGCCATTCGGGCTAACCAATGCACCGGCTATCTTTATGGACCTAATGAATAGAGTCTGCAGACCGTACCTGGATAAATTTGTAATCATTTTCATAGACGATATATTAATTTATTCACGAAGCAAGGAGGACCATGAGCAACATCTGAGGACAATATTGGAGCTACTCCGAAACTAGAAACTGTATGCAAAATTTTCCAAATGTGAATTCTGGATTCGTGAAGTACAATTTCTTGGTCATGTAGTCAATGAAAAAGGGATTCAGGTAGATCCTGCCAAGATTGAGGCCATTAAGAAATGGGAAGCCCCAAGAACCCCGACGGAAATCCGTCAATTCCTTGGCTTGGCAGGCTATTATCGGCGATTCATCGCAAACTTTTCAAAAATCGCACAACCACTCACAGCCTTAACCCAGAAGGACAAGAAATTTGTTTGGGGTGAGAAACAAGAAGAAGCATTTGAGACTCTTAAGCAGAGGTTATGCAATGCACCAATTTTATCCTTACCAGAGGGTTCGAAAAACTTTGTGGTCTATTGTGATGCATCACATCAAGGCTTAGGATGCATGCTAATGCAAATAGACAAAGTCATTGCATATGCATCAAGGAAACTTAAAGTGCACGAGAATAATTATACTACACATGACCTCGAATTGGGGGCAGTAGTATTTGCACTTAAGATTTGGAGGCACTATCTTTACGGCACCAAATGCATCATTTTCACTGATCATAAAAGCCTTCAACATATCCTAGATCAAAATATGCTGAACATGAGGCAACGGAGATGGGTCGAACTTCTCAATGACTATGATTGTGAAATAAAGTACCACCCAGGGAAAGCTAACGTGGTAGCAGACGCCTTAAGCCGGAAAGAAAGAATGAAACCGTCAAGGGCACGAGCCATGGGAATGCTGGTTCAAACAAACCTAAAAACGCAAATTCTTGAAGCTCAAGAAGAGGCATTGAAATCGGAGAATCTGAAGAACAAAACCCTACACCACCTAGAGAAGGAATTCGAAACTCGAGTAGATGGGGTGCGTTACTTCAGAAATAGAGTTTGGATACCAATGAACGACGTTCTCCAGTCAACAATTTTAGAGGAAGCTCATCGCTAAAAATACTCAATTCACCCAGGAACTGATAAGGTGTACAAAGGGCTAAGAGAATATTACTAGTGGCCAGGAATGAAAAAGGACGTTGCTTTGTACGTAAGTGGGATCAAATATCAATGGATTTTGTTACAAAGTTACCTAGAACTAGGAGAGGATATGACTCAATTTGGGTCATAGTGGATCGACTTACGAAATCCGCACATTTTTTACCTATTCGAGAAGACTTTAGTACGGAAAGGCTTGCACAGATATATATCAATGAAATTTTATCACGTCATGGAGTACCTATTTCTATCATCTCAGACAGAGATAGCCGTTTTACTTCACGATTATGGCAATCAGTTCAAAAGGCACTAGGCACGAGGTTGGACTTGAGCACTTCCTATCATCCTCAAATGGATGGGAAAATGGAAAAGATAATCCAAATGTTAGAGGATATGTTACGAGCCTGTGTGATAGACTTTGGAGGCAGTTGGATACTCATCTACCATTGGTTGAATTTTCCTACAATAATGGCTATCACACCAGTATCCAGTGCGCACCATATGAAGCCTTCTATAGGCGTAAGTGTAGATCCCCACTCAGCTGGTTGGAAATTGTTGACAGATAGCTGAATAGGCCTGACATTATCCAGGAGACAACCGACAAAATCTCGATCATTCAAGAAAGGCTTAAAGCTGCAAGAGATCGTCAGAAGAGCTATGCTGATAACCGAAGGAAACCATTGAAATTTCAAGCAGGTGATAAGGTCCTTTTAAAAGTATCTCCATGAAAAGGGATTGTACGCTTCGGAAAGAAAGGAAAACTTAGCCCAAGGTATATTGGTCCATTTGAAATACTCGAAAGAGTAGGACCGGTTGCATACAAACTAAGTTTACCCCCAGAGCTTAGTGCCATCCATACAAAATAAAATAAAGTTGATATTATAGGATTTTAAATTAAAATACAAAAGTCTCATTTGAATGTTCACATAATTTATCAAAAGGTGGAGTTTTGGAATTAATAGTGTTATTTTATTTATGTTTGGAAAATTATAGTGGGTTTATAAAAGTTTTATTTGGGTTTGGGCCCTTAAAGGCCAGCACATTTCCTTCTTTAAAAATCCTCATATAAATACCTCACACCCTTTGAAAAACTCGCATTTCCAAACTCTCTCAGTCTAAGTTTTTCATCTCTCTAACCTCTCTCTAAAAAGAAATCACCCTCCAGCCGATTCCTGCAAGCAAGCTTCTAGAAATTCTGTCAATCTTGAAGAATACTCAAGATTTCAAGAAAAAGGTATGATACTTGTTATCTCACTTTTTATAAAATAACACAAGATTTTGTCTTCCTACTCCTACTTCTTGGCCTTTTAGTTAAAATTGTGGAGAGTTAAAGAGGGGAGATTATTCATCAAAGACATGTGAATGTCTTCAAAAAGGATGATAATCCATTATCCATATTCTTTGATTTTTAAGAAAGTAGGAGAAAGCCCCTTTGCATGCGAAGTCCGATCATGTAAGATATGTTTTGAAGTATGGAAGAATCTTGCATGCATCCCAAATTGGTTGGTGCATCTTCAAAATTTAATGAAATCAAAAAAATAATTTCTGAAGGCTAACCGTTTTTTGTAGCTTTAAAATCCTTAGAAAATGATGAGTAAATGGTTGTCACTCGAAGAATATGCAATCTGTTTTGGGTGCTGTGTAATTCTAGATTGTAGGGTAATAATGAGTGACTTAAACCCACTCAAAATTCTTGATATTTGGAAAAGTCGGCTGATTTCATTATTTCGAATGATGTGAAAAGTTGGACATAAAATGAGTTTTGGAAGGTTCCTATTTATAGTGATTCGAGAAACCCAAAAATACCTGGAACAGAATTTATAATATATCCAAAAACCAGCTTTTGAATAAAGGATTTTGATACCTTCTAATTTATATAAATATTGGGCTATTTTAGAAGAAATAATAAAATATCGACTTTATTTCATGAAAATCTGACGGCATTACATAGGATGCAACTAGGCTTTATCCTTGCCAAGAATCCATAGGTGAACTGGATGTTGGACTGTTTAGGAAGGTAAGGCGGACGTTGAGAGCTTTTGACGTCATCTTCTTGGATATTCATCGTCAAACCAGTGAGTTTTCACGGCCCCACTTTCAATGCTTTTTGTTATTTAACTGGGGGAAAAGCATGAGATTAAGCAAACTTTACTGTTTATTTATTTAATCATTGAGCTAAAGAACTGTTTAGTCAAGCTTTGTTTGAAACCATCGAACTAAAGAACTATTTAGTCAAGTTTATTATGTCATGAAATATTGACTGTTTTAGCACTGTAAAATAAATGCTTAATTGATGTGCTTGAGAGTATATTTTCCAAATAAATTCCCCGTCCGTAAACGCTACTTGTTAACTCGGGCACGTCCCCGGGCCGTGGTATTGTGGATAGCTGCTATTGTGTTGACAGTCCCACCCAAAAAGGGGTGCACATTACCTATGTTTTCTTGGTCTAATCATGTGGAATTTGGACCACCGCTGAATTAGTACTATTACGAACTGTGGGACCTAAGTAAGTGTACGGGCTACTTATGGTCGTTCGTAAAGCAATGGGGCACGTTGGTCAGGTAAGGCTCAGTAGCGTCTCAAGTTTATACATCGTGGTAGATTTACATTTATTCAGTGCAAAAAATTTACGTATAAGTTTGCAAATAAATGTTTTATGCATTTTAATGTTTTATGCATGTGAAAACCCGTGAGCTCACCAATTCTTTGTAGTTGACTCGTTTTATGTTCCATGCTTTTCAGGTAAAGAGTAAGAAAAGATGTATTTTGGGAGCATACTTTTGACAAGACCGACTAAGTTTGCATTTGAAGTTTTTGTAAGAGATGTATTTATCAAAAAATTGGTTATGATGTTAAACTTGTTTTATATTGTAAAATTTGAAAGGTGTTATTTATTAACGGTTGTTGTGACTCGCTTACATGTTACATCTCGTGTTTCCGCTTTAGCGGGGTGTGACAGATGCCTTCATCAACTTTGGGATCGAACTTTCCTAGTTGATTACGGTTGTTGAGAACATAACATGTGCAACCAAAGATATGTAGAAAGCTGATAGAGGGATTTCTACCATGGAAAAGTTCATAAGCTGTCTTCTTGAACCTCCTAACGATCAGTGATCGATTTTGAGTGAAACAAGCGATGTTGACAGCTTCAACCCATAAATGAGTAGGGAGATGGGACTCGCTAAGCATTGATTGAGTAGCCTCAATGATTGTTCGATTTCTCCTTTTAGCGACCCCATTTTCCTGAGGAGTTCTCACTGAAGAAAAGTTGTGAGAAATTCCCTTCTCCTCAAAGAAGTTATCCATAGTGCTGTTTTTGAATTCAGTACCATGGTCACTTCAAATAGATCATACTTCAATATTGTAAAGTACTTATATCTTCTTGATGAACAATATGATGTCTTCATGTACTTCACTTTTGGATCTGAGAAAGAAGACCCACGTGTACCTGGAGTACTCATCCACAATGACGAGTGTATACTTCTTTCCAGCGATAGATTGCACGTTCACATGACCAAAGAGATCCATGTGCAGTAACTGAAGAGGCGATGTCACTAAAGAGATTTGCTTTGAATTGAAGCTAGCTCTTATTTGTTTTCCTTTCTCACACGCTGAGCAAAGAGATTCCTTTGCAAAGGAGTGTTGAGGAAGACCAGTGACAAAATCATTTCTAGACAACTCGCTAAGTGTCTTGAAGTTAAGGTGAGAAAGTCGTTTATGCCACAACTAGTTGATATTTGACGAAGCTTTAGAGAGGAAACAACTATTATCAATGAGAGAAAAATCCATGTTGATGATATATACATTCTGTAGACGAGAACTAGTTAAGGAAACCTTATCATCCTTGTCGTAGAAATAACATTAATTCTTGGATAACTTCATTGTGTAGTCTTAGTCACACAGCTGACTGATGCTGAGGAGGTTGTACTTTAGTCCTTCAATGTATGCAACACACCTGAATGTGGTTGCACTGATGGTTAATAAACCAAAACCTCTGGTATATCCTTTTTCGTGACCTCCAAAGGTCACCAAAGGGCCTCTTTCTTCCTTGTGGTCAATGAGCAGGGATTTGTCTTCGGTCATGTGCCTTGAGCATCCACTATCAATATACCATATGCCTTTGAGTTCTTACACAAGGGAACGGTTCCAAAATACTTTTGGTACCCATTCTATTTGGGTCCAACAATGTTAGAGGCTTCATCTACTGAACCTGAAGAACCAGCATCAGCAGATGGCTTCACTGAACCTGGAGAGGTTTTAGTGAAAATAAGAACAACCTCTGACGCTAGAGAGATAGAGTCAGTGGTTGTCTTCACTAAGCCTGACGAAGAGGTTTCAGTGGTGGGAACTACAACACCTGATATTGAAGGTTTAGCATCAGTAGGTATCTTCACTGAGCCTAAAGAGGAGGCTCAAGTGGTTTTCTTCACCTTGGTTGCTTTAACAACCATAGTGGTTGATTTCACTTTGGTTGATTTCTCAACCTTATCTACTTTCTTGCCCTTGGCTGGGGGACCATCCTTGGCGGAAGAAGGACACTTATTGGCAATGTGTGTAGTTTCACCACAATGTTTACACTTCCTATAGTTGAAGCTTGTTTTAGGGCCAGGAAGTACTAGATTTTAAGAGAGACCAGCTCCAAGGATTTCCTTCTCATTAGTTCTAGGAGGAACTTTTGAGGATTTGGAGACCTTAGGTGAAGCATTCACCTTGAGCTGAGACTTAGATTTCTGATTAGATTCAGATCTTCATCCCTAAAGAAGAAGAAGAAAAAGAAGGTGCACAAGCTGAAGATATAGATTTAGATCTATTTGACTTGTTAGCCATCTTTGGAAGAGGTGCTTTGACAATGGATTTACTCTTGTCTTTGAAACATGAACTCAAAGGAGTTCTGTCAAGATGACTCTCAACAAAAGAGAATTGAGAGGAAGAAGTGTTAGGAATAAAAGAGACAAAGGTACCAAACTTGAGCATGGACCTGTCAGTGACACTGTGTTCCTGATCATAGGAAAATGCTAGACTAGTCTTTATCTTGGCAGGGATCTGAGCGTTAATGATCTCAGAGGCCTTAACATAGGCTTTGCACCATTCTTCAATGGTAGCCTTCTCAACCCTGAGTTCTATAATTGCTTGCTCACGCTCAACGATAGCCTATTCGTGTTCCACAGTGATGGCTTGGTTCACAATGACCTGATCTTTAAGATCTTCTTCGATCTTAGTCAACTCTTTGATCTTTGAATGACAAATCTTCAACTATTCTTGAAGATCAAGATTAAGATTTTTGCTTTAGACTTGCCGTTCTGTAACAACGCACAACTTTGTTCCATGTGTAATCCACAACAATCATTCATAACTTTTTGTTGTCATTTAATTATAACGCAAACTTCCCTATTGATTACAAAGTATGAGAAAATATGAGTTAACAAAAACTTTGTCTGATACATTACACACATCTAAATATCACTGTTTTCAGTTTTTCCCTTGCCTTTGTCTTGTGATGAAAGATGACCTGCAAAATAGATTAGTCCAACAATTGAGCGTTAGACCAAAAGGTCTAGTGAGTGTATTGTTCATATATAAACAACATATATTTCAAAATCCAAGATTATACAAACCTAGACATTTATATGTATTTTATCTGTTATTTCTCGCAGATACATTGCCATTTCTTCTCACGCGGTTACACCGCCATTACTTCTCTCGCGGTTACACCGCCATTGCCTCTATCGCGGTTACACTGCCATTGCCTCCATCTCTTGCGGTTACACCGCCATTGCCTCTCTCGCGGTTACATCACCATTACCTCTCTTGCGGTTACACCGCCATTAAGTAACTAGTTATTTCAAAGTTCAATCTATAACTTTGACCGGACATGAAATCCAGTCAACTTCAGCCGGATAAATAATCCGGACAACACTTAGTCAGAATTAGGTATGAGTTCAAACATCTCTTGGGTAGTTTAAACATTAATCCGAATAACACTTAATCGGCTTAGCTTAAGTCCGGATGACTCTTGGCCGGTTTAACTCAAATCTGGGTGATTCTTTATCCGGTTTAGGATGAATCTGAGTGATACTTCATCTGGTTTAGGATTTCATACAGTTTATTGAGATTTCCGATAAAAAGATTGGCCAAATCTTAATAACAATATCCAGAAGCAATTGTATCATGTTCATATGAATAATTTGCAAGGTAAAAAGCCAGTTAAACTCACCTTAAACAAAAGATCTCAATATGGAAGATAGTTGCTTCTTCTATCCGGAGATATAAGATTGTCAAAGAGATATTTTGAGATTTTTCCAAAAGAAAAACCTTTCCCAATTCACCCATACTTTCTTTATATAGAAAGTGAAAAGGGTAATGGCGGTGCATGGGCAGCCGCCATCCCCTCCTCCTTAAGCATCCCAAACATGATAAATTTTCAACATTAATAACTATAATATTAGAACAGGAAAATAATACCCACAAGTTAATTCCCCAAAGACCCTCACACTATAAACCAACCCCGAACTTTCCATTGCCACATAACTTTAAAACCAATCAACTAATAATATGAAAACTGAATGTCACAATATCCTCTCCTTCCGTCCCGGAATTCCATTCAGTAAACAGATAGGGATATTTCATTCGCATTTCTGACTCTGATTCCCAGGTGGCGTCTACTCGTTTATGATAACACCATTGAACCTTTACAAACCCAATCTCTTTATTCCAAAGTTTCTTTTTCTTGAAGTCAGTAATAATTTCAGGAGTTTCTTCAAAGCACAATCTCTCATCAACCTTAATTTCAGGTAGAGGCACCGCTATATCTGTGCTTATTAGACATTTCCTCAAATGTGACACATGAAACGTATCATGGATTTTATTTAACTCTGAAGGAAGTTCTAGCTTCTATGCCACTTCTCCAACTTTTATCAATAATAGGGAATGGTCCAATATATCTTGGACTTAACTTTTCCTTTTTACCAAAACGTATCATTCCTTTCCAAAGTGATATCTTTAACATCATTTTGTCACCAATGTGAAACTCAATTGGTTTCTGACGTTTATTGGCATAACTTCTTTGTCTATCTTGTGCTACATTCATTCGTTCCCGAACTAGGCAAATTTTATCCCCTGTTTGTTGGACTAGCTCAGGCCCAGCTAACTGTTTCTCGCTTATCTTGTTCCAGCACAAAGGAGTTCGACACTTTCGTTCATACAGAACCTCAAAAGGTGCAGCTTGAATACTTGAATGGTAGCTATTATTATAAGCGAATTCCACCAAGGCCAAATGACTATCCCATGATCCCCCAAAATCAATAGCACAAGCTCTAAGCATATCTTCCAATGTTTGGATAGTTCGTTCACTTTGTCCATCCGTTTGAGGATGGTAAGCTGTACTTAGCTTAATTTGCGAACCCATCTCTCTTTGGAAAATCTTCCAACACATAGAAGTGAATCGACTATCTCTATTAGAGATAATTGATAGAGGAACACCATGACGTGTTACTACCTCATCAATATACAGTTTCACCAATCTCTCCATTGAATATGATTCTTTTATTGGTAAGAAATAGGCAGATTTGGATAACCGATCTACAATTACCCATATGGCATCATAACCTTTTGATGCTTGGCAATTTGGTTATGAAATCCATAGTGATGTGATCCCACTTCCAAACTGGAATTTCTAAAGATTGCAACTTACCATATGGACGTTGGTGTTCTATCTTCACCTAGAGACATGTCATACATTGTTCAACATGTTTAGCTATATCTTTCTTCATACATGGCCACCAATAGTGTTGCTTTAGATCTCGATACATTTTACTTGTACCTGGATGAATTGCAAAATGTGATTTGTGAGCCTCACATAAGATATGTTCTCTGAGATTACCATAACACGTTACCCAAATTATGTTCGGAAAACTCCAAAATTCTCTGCCATCCTTTAGAAAATTCTGACACTAATCCACCCAATCTTTCTTGTTTAATTTTATCCTTCTTCATAGATTCATGCTGGAATTCTTGCAATTCTTCTTGGATACTTGGTAGCAACTCGACYCGTAAAGCTATAGCTTTGATAGTACCACTTTTCTCTTGTCGGCTTAAAGCATCAGCTACCACATTTGCTTTTCCTGGATGGTACAAAATGTCACAAACATAATCGCTAACCAATTCTAACCATCGTCTCTGGCACATATTTAGATCTTTCTGATGGAACAGATGTTGTAAACTCTTATGATCAGTGAAAATTTGACATTTCGTCCCATATAGGTAGTGTCTCCATATTTTTAAAGGAAACAATATTGCTGCTAACTCCATATCATGAGTAAGGTGCTGCTTTTCATGATCTTTTAACTGTCTTGAAGCGTAAGCAATTACCTTTCCATGTTGCATTAACACACAACCAATCCCCTTTTTGATGCGTTGCTATATACCACAAAATCTTCCATTCCATCTAGCAAGGATAGAATTGGTGCACTGCATAGTTTATCTTTTAACAATTGAAAGGCCTGAGCTTGTTCTTCTTCCCACTCATACTTTACTTTTTTTTGTCAATTTCGTTAATGGGGTGGCTATACGAGAGAAATCTTGTATAAACTTGTGATAATACCCAGCTAATCCAAGAAAACTTCTGATTTTAGTTGGGGTCTTTGGTGCTTCCCACTTTTCAATGGCTTCAATCTTAAGATGATCTACTTTAATGCATTTTTCTGAAATAACATGCCCCAAAAACTAAACCTCTCGTAGCCAAAATTCACACTTCGACATCTTAGCATACAGTCTTTCTTGTTTCAGTAATTCCAGGAGTAATTACAAATGGTGAGCAAGTTCTTCCTCCGATGGAGAATATATCAAAATATCATCAATGAAGACAATCACAAATTTATCAAGATAAGGGCGACACACCCTATTCATCATATCCATGAAGGCTGTAGGTGCATTTGTGAGTCCAAACGGCATAACCAGAAACTCATAATGACCATAACATGTACGGAATGCCGTTTTCGAAACATCTCCATCCCTAATCTTTAATTGATGATAATCGGATCATAAATCAATTTTCGAAATATAAGTAGCCCCAACCAGTTGATCAAACAAATCATCAATTTTTGGAAGAAGATACTTATTTTTGATTGTTAACTTATCCAGTTCCCGGTAATCAATGCACATTCTCATTGATCCATCTTTCTTCTTCACAAATAACACTGGTGCACCCCATGGAGAAGTACTTGGTGGAACAAAACCTTTATCCAGAAGTTTTTTTTGTTGTGACATTAACTCCTTTAATTCATAAGGAGCTAATCTATGGTGCATGTGCAACTAGTGCTGCTCCAAGAATTAATTCAATATGAAATTCTATCGATCGATTCGGAGGTAGACTTATTAAGTCTTCTGGAAATACTTCCGGAAATTCTCTTACGACCGGAGTATCCTCCATCTTTTTTTTTTCTTTCTTTATGTCAATGGCATAGGCAAGAAAACTAATACATCCTTTCTGTACTTGCTTCTGAGCCTTTAAAACAAAGATATGGTTGGAATAACGATCCCGCCGGTGCCCAAAATTATAACCTTTCCTTTTCCTGGTAAGTCTATGTGGATCATCTTTTCGTCACAGGTTATGTTACCTTGATTTTTGTATAGGCACCTCACACCCTTCTATACTTATGAAACATTCATCTATCATTTCCTTAACCAAAACTTCACTATCATTTGCTGTCTCCACGATTAAATCATCATTCAATGCTTTAGATTCTAAATGCGCACAATTAACAAACGACGATGATACAAAAGAACGATTTACACCAGAGTCAAATAAAACTTTGGCACATACTGAAATAACAAGGAATGTACCTGTCACCACTTCAGGGTGTTCTTCTGCTTCGCCTCTCCTCATCTGAAAGGCTCGTCCTTTAGCAGTTGGCTCACCATGTCTCATTTCTCCATGACCACTTGGAGTATTATGATTAACTGCTAGGCCATGACCAAGTGGAACATAACCAGATCCTCGGCCCCCAGCAAAACCAGACCCTCGCCCCTTAGCTTGTGGACAATCGGCGTTCACATGCTGGGAGGGATTGTAGGTAAAACAACTTCGCACCATTCGGCAATCTTGAGCTATATGTCCCGATTCCTGACATTTAATTCATACCCGCGACTCGGTATTACAGTTTCCTTGATGTATTTTATGACATCGTGTACACGCCCTATCAGTAAATATTGGGACCGGTCGATTCATATTTTCCATAAACCATGGTCAATGAAAATCGGTCATTACAGTTTCTCCTTTTCTTTTAGCCCCAGCCCTTTCTTGTGGTTAACGATTGATGTCCTGTTCTAGTATTTCTACAACATCAACTGTTGCTTGAAATGTCGTTGGATTTATGGATATTACATACTTTCAGAGATTTGACACTAAACCGCGTATGTATTTTCTTACTTTACTGCTTTCAGATACAATATAGGCTTCAGGAAACCGAGATTGTTCCATGAAGACTTCTGTATACTGACGAACTGACATGTTTCCTTGTTCCAAGCGAAGGAAATTATCTTCTAACTTTCGTACAACTGCTTCTGGAGAATATTGCATCTTAAATTTTATCATAAAGTCCTCCCATATCATAGTTTTCAGAATATTTGGATCTGAACTTGACAAAATCTCCCACCAGTATATAGCACTTGACCTTAGATGGGATACTGCAAACATAACTTTATCTTCCTCTGCACTTTTACTGATTTGCAGACTTAGTTCAACTTCCTTAAGCCAGCACATGGCTTTGACAGGGTCACGTTCTCCAGAGAATTTAGGAGGTTTACAAGCAAGGAACATTTTAATGTCTCCTCCTTTATGAACTGAGGATGAAGTAAGGGGTACAGATGTATCTGTTGCCGGTGTACTAGGACCTGCTTCTTTCTGATAGTCAGGATCTCTCACTACTTCTGGGTGATTTTATGCCGAACGTCCCAGTAAATTTACCAAACTCTCTTGAAATTTTCCCAATTTAGTAGCCAACATTTCCTGAGTAATAAAACTAGTATCAGGAGCATTATTTATATCCCTTGCTCTACCTCTTCCGCGGCTTGACATAAAACTTTATTGTGCCGATAATTCTTGTTCCATACGAGTTTCTTGCTAAGTATTTCTCCCTCTTCCTCGACCCGTACTTCGACTTTGTGTTTCGATAGTCATAATATTTTCTGGGTCCTCTTCTTGGTTTATAACTCCTCTTCCCTGACTTCTTCCATGACCGATAGAAGTCCTTCCCGATCGATTAGGATTATCTGTCATCTTTAGTGTTTGAATTACTGGAACGTCCCTTTCTGTCATAATAAATATATATGATTATTCACATATCAAAATGTGATAACACACTTACCCACTAGTCTATTTATAACTCATGATTACATCAACCACATGTAATTTAATTTTATCACACTTATTCTCATAACAGTTCAGTTATAACATATTCCCATGTTCATAGTCCTAGTGAAACCTATTATCATATATTTTACATTTCCAATTTAAGTCTAAGTATTAAGAAAATACCCAGATCCCTTAAATTATGGCTCTGATACCAACTGTAACAACCCACAACTTTGTTCCATGTATAATCCACAACAATTATTCATAACTTTTTGTTGTCATTTAATTATAACCCAAACTTCTCTGTTGATTACAAAGTATGAGTTAACAAAAACTTTGTCTGATACATTACACACATCTAAATATCATTGTTGTAAGTTTTTCCCTGGCCATTGTCTTGTGATGAAAGATGACCTGCAAAATAGATTAGTCAAACAATTGAGCATTAGACCAAAAGGTCTAGTGAGTGTATTGTTCATATATAAATAACCTATATTTCAAAATCCAAGATTATACAAACCTGGGCATTTATATGTATTTTATCTGTTATTTCTCGCAGATACACTGCCATTTCTTCTCACGCGGTTACACCGCCATTTCTTTTCTTGCGGTTACACCGCCATTGCCTCTCTCGTGGTTTCACCGCCATTGCCTTCTTCTCTCATGGTTACACCGCCATTAAGTAACTAATTATTACAAAGTTCAATCTATAACTTTGACTGGACATGAAATTCGGTCAACTTCAGCCGAATAAGTAATCAGGACAACCTCAGCCGGATTTGCAATCCAGACAACACTTAGTTAGAATTAGGTATGAGTTAAAACATCTCTTGGGCGGTTTAAACATTAATCTGAATAGCACTTAATCAGTTTATCTTAAGTCCGGGTGATTCTTCATCCGGTTTAGGATGAATCCGGGTGATTCTTCATCCGGTTTAGGATTCATACGATTTATTGAGATGTCTGATAAAAAGATTGGCCAAATCATAATAACAATATCTAGAAACAATTGGATCATGTTCTTATGAATATTTTGCAAGATAGAAAGCCAGTTAAACTCACCTTAAACAAAAGATCTCAATATGGAAGATGGTTGCTTCTTCTATCCGGAGATATAAGATTGCCAAAAAGATATTTTGAGATTTTTCCAAAAGAAAAACCTTTCCCAGTTCACCCATACTTTCTTTATATAGAAACTGTAAAGGCTAATGGGCGGCGCATGGGCAGCCGCCATCCCCTCCTCCCTAAGCATCCCAAACTTGATAAATTTTCAACATTAATAACTATAATATTAGAACAAGAAAATAATACTCACAAGTTAATTCCCCAAAAACCCTCACTATAAACCAACCCCAAACTTTCCATTGCCACATAACTTTAAAACCAATCAACTAATAATATAAAACGGAATGTTACACATTCAGGGAATTGTAAAGGTCCACCGTCAGCATATCTAACATTGATAGGCTAGAAGAGAAAGAAGAAGAGCGTTCATTCAAGAGATATACCTGAGCGGGTGAGGATGATGAGGGATCATGAGAAGTTGACGTCTCAAAAGCCTATTCTTTGACATCCTTAGCCATCAAGCATAGATAGGCCTTGACTTCCTCATTAGATGATGATTCATCAGACAAATCAGCCCAGTCATGCTCTTAAGCGACAAGACCTTTGGCCTTTTGCTAGGAACTCTTCATCTTCTTGTACTTCTCCTTTACCTTCAGGTATTTGTCATCCTTAGATCTGAAGGAGGATGGGGTTTTAGAAGATGGTGTCACAGCCTTTCTAGACTTGCATTCACCAGCAAAGTGATCCTTGCAGTGACAATTGTATTAGATTGCTGAAGTTACTTTTCCTTGATGGTCACCGAAGGAGATCTGCGAAAGTTACTTTTTCTAGCGAATCTTCTAAAACATTTAGTCAATAGCGCCAGTGATTTATCAAAGTCTACAAGATTAGACTCTAATAGATCCTCAGAGTTAGTAGAATCTAACTCAGTGATAACAACATGAGGAAGAACTGAAGAAGAAGAAGATGGGAGTTTATCTGAAGCATCTTTAGAGATCAGAGCTAACGGAGATCTCTTCATTTCTTTGGAATCCTTGATTAGATTCCTTTTTTGCTGTCAAGACTGCTCATGATTGAGCAGTATCCCATATAGAATGCTGAGAGAGAGAGAGAGATAGGGGACATGTCATTGGAAATCTTGAGACACATGGCATACGTATCCCAAGACTCATGTAACCATTCCAAAAACTTCGTTAAAGCTTCAGAATTGGAATATTCCCTATCGACAGTTCTTAAATCGATACAAATATAATTAAAATGTTGATGTACTTCAAACAATGTTTCAGTCTTTCCACAGAGAAAGCTTTCGTATTGTCTTACTAAATTAATCTTCATCGATTCTTAAACCTGAGAGGTTCCTTCATATTGAATAAATAAAGTGTCCCACATGGATTTAAGGGTTTCGAGTTTCATCCCAGAATGATAAACCTCATCAGGAAGAGACGTATCTATTATAGACCTAGCACAAGTGTCTATAGCTATCTTCTTCTTGTCTTCATCGCTCAATTAATGAGGGAGCTTTGGAATCTGTCGTTCAGAAATCGTGGCAGTCGTAGCTATTTCAAGAATAGATAGAGAAATAGTGTATGGAACATATGGTCTATTTTCTATTTTGTGTGGAATTTCAGGATCCACACCTTCCAGAAAGAGGGACATCTGATTTTCCCAAAGACTAAAGTTGTCTCGGATAAATTGGGAAGGTTTGGCAAGAGAGCCATTGTCATGAAAGTGTGTGTTTGTGTTTTGTAAATCCATTTGAAAGAAATAAGATTATCTAGAGAAAGAGATAATATAATGCAGAAAAACAACTAAACAACAATAAGAGAAATACACTACTCCGATACCACTTGTTGGTCCCGTTAGGGTTTATAGGATGTGTATAAACAGTTTATAGAAGGGGGGATGAATACAAACACAGTAAACTTTTAAAATGTAAAATATGTCGTGTCTCACAGAGGTTCTGGAAGATTTCCTCTGCGTGCTACAAAGTTTCATCCAGCAGAGCCTCTGTGATGTCTCAGAGAGTATCTGCAGAAAAGTCTTCTGTGTAGATTATCTTTTGCTCGTTTTACTTAGGTTTATTAGTTGCTCGTGACTTTCACGTGATCTTGTCTGTAATCTATTTTAGATGAACGGCTTAGATTTAATTGCTTTAGGTCGTGTCAGGAAACGGTTACTTGCCTGTATAAATAGCAGCGTAGGCCTTTGTATTTCGTGTGCTTCCAGAATTGTAATTGTCAATATTTTCAATCAATTG
>NC_037529.1:37914206-37916613 GCF_001531365.2 Cynara cardunculus var. scolymus
CGAGAAATCCATTATTTTTCTAAGTATGGATGTTAAACCAGCGACCGATGAAATAGAATTCCATTGGTTTGCTAAGTATGTATGTGGAACCAGAGGACTGATGGACGAGAAATCCATTACTTTTCTAAGTATGTAAGTTGAACTAGAACCCAAAAATTTTCTAAGTCTGGTAATGCAACCAGAGGCTCTGGTAATGCAACCAGAGACTTTGGCTATCTAGAGGCTCTAGCTTGGAACTCATCCATCAATGAAGAGGTAGACCCATATGAGCATGAGGACACAGCAACTAGCGAGACACCTGCTTCCTCACCTGCATCCATATTGCCCTCATCGGAGCCAGTGCCCGATATTCCACCTCAAACCTTTCATGGTCCAAGGATTAGAGTCACGTCTAGGAAAAGTGTTCCACTACCTCGACGAGTGACTTTTGAGAATTCCACTAGAGTTATAGGGGAGTCATCCCAACCACAACATGGGAGCAGGACCTCTCAGGTAGTGACCGGAGTACCTGCATCCTACACTCAGGGCATGAATCTGGCTGAACGAGAGTGGCTGCGGAGAATCGCATCAGAGACTCAAACTCACCAGACCGGCTGGGATATCAGCACCACATTTTGAACAACCTATCCGATGTGATGGAAATGCATCACCAGCGTATGATGAGAACCTCAGATGCCATCATTGCTGCGAAACAGGAGATTAGGAGATTGTACAAGTGCCTGGTGGTGAGTGGGATGATGATGCTGATGCTAGGAATGTTGATCGGTTGGATGTTACTCTAGAAATGTTGACTAGTGATAGGATATTTACTCTTTTGCATTGAAACCTAAGATCTTGTTTTGGTGGGCTGTAAACAGCTATGAACTTATGACATCTTTTGAGAAATGCTTATCTACATCAAGCCATGGTTGAATATAAATTATTCTGTTCGATTATGAAAACATTCAAATGTTGTCCTGAAGATGAATATCCTCTGCATCATTAGATGACTAGAAATTATTATCAATGTTATTGCGATAAAAATGACGAGAGTCCCTTTTGACTTAGGCCCTAGAAAATGCCGCCAAGAAGAGAAAACCCTGAAGTTGCACGACTCGTGTCAGAACAACTCTTGGCCGCACTCCCCATAATTGTCAGCCAGGTAGCGGCAGGGCTGAACACTAACCAACCAACCAATTCTGAGCCTAGAACACCCAGGGAATGCACCTATAAATCCTTCAGATCCTGCAACCCAAAAGAATTCAATGGAATCGAGGGAGCCGTAGGATTATTAATCTGGATTGAGAGTATGGAATCTGTCCTCCATATCAGTAAATGCACTGAAGCAAACAAAGTAGAATATGCTTCATGTTTACTGCAAGGTCGAGCACTGACATGGTGGAACACATTAGTTTAGACTAGGGGTCGGGAATCGGCCAACCAACTTTCATGGGAGGAGTTCAAGAAACTACATAAGGACAAATATTGTCGAAGAAGTAAACTCCAAAAGTTGGAAATGGAGTTATGGAACCATGAGATGAAAGGGGAAAACATAGCTGCATATACTGCTCGATTCCATGAGTTAGAAAATTTAGTGCCACATCTGGTGACACCCGAGGAAGTTCGAATCGAGAGATATGTTTGGGGTTTGTCTCCGGAGATTAGAGGAAACATCACCTCGGCAAATCCAAAGACCCTTCAAGAAGCAATAAATATTGCTACCAAACTTACAAATAATGTTATTTGGTCTGGAGAATTTGCCAAGGGAAAGAGAAAGATAGAGGAACATAGGAGCCAAAGATCTGGGGGAAGATATGACAAGAATAGGAAAATGGTAGGAAATTTTGGAGTACAGACCCAAGTGGTAAAACCAGGAAACAAACCCAAGTGCAATAAATGTAAATATCCGCACTAGGGAAATTGCACCACTTGCCAAAGATGCCACCAAAGGGGTCATCTTGCAAAGGATTGTCAAAAGAGATTATGTTATGAATGTGGAAGTCCAGATCATATGAGAAATATATGTCCAAGGAGAAAACAAGGAACAAATGCTAACCAAAACCGACCAATCAATCAAGGGAACCCAGAAAAGTCAAGCACGGGGCCGAGCATTTGAGATCGGAGCAAAGGAGGCTAGGCATGATCCAAATGTGGTTACAGGTACATTTCTTTTGAATAATGAATTTGCATCAGATTTTAAGCCAAAGATTAACATAAAGCCTCAAAGGTTGAAAAGTTTACATAATAGAACTTGCCAATGGTCAAGAAGTTATAGCTAGGGACATAATCATGGACTGCACTCTAAGTTTAGCCGAAAATGATTTTAGCATAGATCTTATTCCGATTGAGCTAGGAAGTTTTGATATAGTTATAGGCATGGATTGGCTATCTGTAACAACCCACATATTCTATGTAACAACCCTCACAT
>NC_037529.1:37917719-37919218 GCF_001531365.2 Cynara cardunculus var. scolymus
TATATATATATATATATCTCACTTCAAAATGGTGGGCGGCTCTCTAGCCAACCTCCCCTTTTTTTATAATAATACTACCCACACATACATACATTTCATATATATATATATATATATGAATATATATATATATATATATATATATATTTAAACCCGAAATAATAACCAGATCATTACAATATTCCCTTCTTAAAAGAATTCCATCCCGGAATTTTATTTAAACAAAAAGGTAGGGATATTTCATCCACATTTCCAATTCTGATTCCCAGGTGGCATCTGGTCCCTTATGATAACGCCACTAAACCTTTACTAACCCAATCTCTTTGTTTCGTAACTTCTTTACTTTGAAATCAGTAATTTGTTCAGGGGTTTCTTCAAAACAGAATCTCTCATCTACCTTAATCTCAGGTAATGGTACTTCCACATCTGGACCTATGAAACGTGTCATGAATTCCACTTAATTCCAAAGGAAGTTCTAACTTATAGGCCACTTCCCCAACTCTTCCAATAATAGGGAATGGTCCAACATACCTTGGACTTAACTTCCCTCTCTTTCCGAAACGTATCACTCCTTTCCGAGGTGATACTTTCAACATTACTTTATCACCTATTTGAAACTCAATCGGCTTCCGACGTTTATCTGCATAACTTCTTTGTCTATCTTGTGCCGCTTTCATTYGTTCCCGTATTACTCCAATTTTATCTGCAGTTTGCTGAACTAATTCAGGCCCAGCTAACTGTTTTTCACCTATTTCATTCCAACACAAAGGAGTTCTACATTTTCGTCCATACAGAACCTCAAAAGGTGCTGCTTGAATACTTGAGTGATAGCTATTGTTGTATGCAAATTCAACCAAAGTCAAATGACTATCCCACGATCCTCCAAAATCAATGATGCAGGATCTCAACATATCTTCTAAAGTTTGGATAGTTCGCTCACTCTGTCCATTGGTCTGAGGATGATAAGCTGTACTTAGCTTAATTTGTGAACCCATTTCTCTCTGAAAGCTCTTCCAAAACATAGAAGTGAAACGACTATCTCTATCAGAAACAATCGATAAAGGAACACCATGCCGTGTCACTATTTCATCAATGTATAACTTTGCCAATCTTTCCATCGAATATGACTCTTTCATCGGTAAGAAGTGTGAAGATTTAGACAATCGATCTACTATCACCCATATTGCATCATACCCTTTCGATGTTCTCGGCAATTTGGTWATGAAATCCATAGTGATATGATCCCACTTCCAAACTAGAATTTCTAAAGATTGCAACTTACCATAGGGACGCTGATGTTCAATCTTTACCTGAAGACATGTCAGGCATTGTTCAACATGTTTAGCAATATCTTTCTTCATACCTGGCCACCAATAATGTTGCTTCAAATTCCAATACATTTTATTTGTACCTGGATGTATTGCAAAACGTGACTTATGAGCTTCATTTAAAATACGCTTTCTGAGATCACCATAACATGGTACCCAAATTCTGTTCTG
>NC_037529.1:37921597-37922814 GCF_001531365.2 Cynara cardunculus var. scolymus
CTATCTTATTCCTCCCCGTCCACTTGGACTAACACGGTTATCCATTTGCCTGCGACCTGTTGGTACATACCCAAATCCTCGACCCCCAGAATATCCAGATCCTCGACCTCCAGCAAAACCAAACCCTCGACTATTCATTTGTGGACAATCAACATTTACATGTTGAGATGAATTACAAGTAAAACACCTCCACGTCACCAGACAGTCTCGAGCTATATGTCCAGGTTCCTGATATTTAAAACATACTCGAGATTTTGTATTACAATTTCCCTGATGTATCTTATGACATCGAGTACACGCCTTATCATTAAACCTTGAGACTGGTCGATTCACATTTTCCATAAACCTCGGTCTACGGATATCAGTTACTGTAGTTTCCCTTTTTCTTTTCTCTCCAACCCTTTCTTGCGATTGCCGATTAATATCTTGTTCCAATATTTTGGCAGCATCAACTGCCGCCTGAAATGTTGTCGGAATTCTGGATATCACGTACTTTCGAAGATTTGCCTCCAATCCCCATATATACTTTCTCACTTTACTGTTTTCAGATATAATATAGGCTTCAGCAAACATAGATTGTTCCATGAAAACTTCTGTATACTGGCAGACTGACATGTTTCCTTGCTCAAGACGAAGGAAATCATCTTCCAACTTTCGAGCTGCAGCTTCAGGACAATACTGCATTTTAAATTTGACCATAAATTCTTCCCATAGCATAGTCTTCAAAATGTTCGGATCTGAACTGGACAGGACTTCCCACCAGTACAAAGCACTTGATCTCAAACGAGATACAGCAAACATAACTTTGTCTTCTTCTGCACTTTTACTGATTTGCAGACTCAGCTCGATCTCTTTAAGCCAACACATAGCTTTAACATGATCACGCTCACCAGAAAACTTAGGAGGTTTACAAGCAAGAAACATCTTGATATCTCCTCCCTTTCGCACTAAGAACGAAGTGAGGGGTACAGATGTACCAGTTACCGGTGTACTAGCTCCGGCTTTCTCCTTATCAGAATTTCTTACCACATTTGGATTATTTTGATCTGCTACCAACATATCTTGAGTAATATATTCGGGGTCAGAAACATTATGTCCTCCCCTTGCTCTTCCTCCACCACGACCAGACATTAAACTTTCTTGGGCCGACAATTCCTGTTCCCCACGAGTTTCTTGTCTGCTACCTCTACCTCTTCCTCGTCCCCTGCTACGACTTC
>NC_037529.1:37923279-37928074 GCF_001531365.2 Cynara cardunculus var. scolymus
ATTTCATATACACATAATTCACATCATCATACTCATAAATACTGAAAACAGTATTATTACAAAACATGGACTAACAAAAATGTATCTTTAATACATATACAAACAAACTATTATCAACGTTTAAACTTTTCCCTTGCCTTTATCTTGCAAATTACGTTGACCTGCAAAACAGGTTAGTCCAACAACTGAGCGTTAGACCAAAAAGGTCTAGTGAGTGTATACATCTCATACAAACATTATACATTCCAAACAATCAGTTTAGAATCAAACCTGTTCTAAAACATAAGCATATTTCAGGTTTCTTGCGGTTACACCGCCAATACAACCCTCTCGCGGTTACACCGCCATTACATCTCTCTCGCGGTTACACGGGCATTACATCTCTCTCGCGGTTACACCGCCATCACATCTCTCTCGCGGTTACACCGCCATTACATCTCTCTCTCRCGGTTACACCGCCATTACATCTCTCTCTCTCGGTTACACCGCCATTACATCTCTTTCTCGCGGTTACACCGCCAAATAACATTTCAAAAACATTCCTTCTTTTTATCCGGACTTGGAGTTCGGTCAATACTGTCCGGATAACAAGTCCGGTCAAAATACTTTGAAAATAATTTAACATCTTTGTCCGGATTACAAATCCGGACAAAACTTCACTTTCTTTGATAACCGGTTTAAAGATAAACCGGACAATACATGGCCCAACCATTGACCGGTTTAAAGATATCCGGTCAATACACCGCAAAACACTTGAGCGGTTTAGAAGTAAACCGATCACCTCTTGGCCGGTTTAGATGAATATCCGGTCACCTCTTGGCCGGTTTAGATGAATATTCGGTCACCTCTTGGGCGGTTTAGATGATATCCGGACAAGGCACAAGCGGTTTAATTGTCCGGATTACAATCCGGACAACTCTTGAACGGTTTAAACATGAACTTCTCATAAAATGTAACAAAATTCATGAAAACCAGTTCCAAATGCTTATCAAACTGTATGTAAGCAATTAATATCCAAAGCTCTTAATACACTCACCTTTAGAAATCGAACAASAAAGCTTTTGAAATCCTCTTCTTCCCGTGAAATCCTCTTGATTCTTCAGAGCAAATTTCTAAAATATAGTAAAAGTGTCCTTCTGTTCTCAAACAAAACCTATATATATGTCTCACTTCAAAATGGTGGGCAGCTCTCTAGCCGACCTCCCCCTTTTTTTTATAATAATACTACCCACACATACATACATTTCATATATATATATATATATATATATATATATATTTAAACCCGAAATAATAACCAGATCATTACACTATCCAAAAATAGAGCTGAAATAGTTTGTTCGGAAAAGGTTATCCGAATTTCTCAAGAAGGAAGTGACTCAATTGTAATTCGAGGAGACGAGTCAGATCGAAAAATTTGGATAGTATCATGCATGAAGATGCAAAAGTACTTAAAGAAGAATTATGTTGCATTTTTGGCACACGTTATAGATAAGAAGGTCAAAGAAGGATGTATTGAAGATTTCCCTGTGGTTCGGGAGTTTCCTGAAGTATTTCCCAAGGATTTACAAGGACTACCCCCGCCAAGACAAGTCAAATTCGGTATCGACTTAATTCCTGGAGCTGCCCCAATGGAAAAAGCACCATATCGTTTGGCCCCATCAAAAATGTAAGAATTGTTAGGTCAACTCCAAGAATTATTGGATAAAGGATTCATAAGACCTAGTTTCTCACCATGGGGTGCACCGGTTCTATTCGTCTAAAAGAAAAATGGATCAATGCGAATGTGCATTGATTTTAGGGAACTTAATAAGATGACCATCAAGAATAGATACCCTCTTCCTAGAATCGATGATTTATTCGATCAACTCCAAGGTGCTGTATACTTTTCAAAGATCGATCTACGATCCAGATACCATCAAGTGAGAATTCGAGAAGAGGACACCCCCAAAACGGCATTTAGGACCCGGTATGGTCATTACGAATTTTTGGTTATGCCATTCGGGTTAACCAATGCACCGGCGGTCTTTATGGATCTGATGAATAGGGTTTGCAAACCATACTTGGATAAATTTGTAATCGTTTTCATAGACGACATACTAATTTATTCACGAAGAAACAAGGATTATGAGCAACACTTGAGAATGATATTAGAACTACTTAAGAACTAGAAATTGTATCTAAAATTCTCCAAATGCGAATTCTGGATTCGTGAAGTACAATTTCTTGGTCATGTGGTTAATGAAAAAGTGATTCAGGTGGATCCTGCGAAGATTGAGGCCATAAAGAAATGGGAAGCCCCAAGAACCCCGACGAAAATTCGTCAATTTCTTGGTTTGGCAGGCTACTATCGGCTATTTATTGCGAATTTTCAAAAATTACGCAACCACTCACCGGTTTAACTCAAAAAGACAAGAAGTTTGTTTGGGGAGAAAAACAAGAAGAGGCATTCAAGACTCTTAAGAATAAACTATGTAATCTACCTATTTTATATTTACCAGAGGGTTCAAAAAACTTTGTGGTCTATTGTGATGCATCACATCAAGGTTTAGGATGCGTACTAATGCAAAGGGATAAGGTTATTGCATATGCTTCAAGACAACTCAAAGTGCACGAGAAGAACTATACTACACATGACCTAGAATTGGGAGCCGTAGTATTTGCACTTAAGATTTGGAGACACTACCTTTATGGTACCAAGTGCACTGTGTTCACTTATCACAAAAGCCTTGTACACATCCTCAACCAGAAGATGTTAAATATGAGACAAAGAAGGTGGGTTGAACTACTTAGTGATTACGATTATGAAATTAAGTACCATCCCGACAAAGCAAATGTGGTAGCCGATGCTTTAAGTAGGAAGGAAAGAGTGAAACCAACAAGGGCTAGGGCTTTGGGAGCATTAGTAAAAACAAGTTTGAAAGCAGAAATTCTCAAAGATCAAAAAGAAGCATTAAAGAAAGAGAATTTGATGAATGAGACTATCCACCACATAGAGACTAAGTTTCAATTGAAATATGACAGAGTGAATTACTTGGGAAATATGGTTTGGATACCTAAGATTGGCAATCTTAGATCAATAATTTTGAACGAAGCTCATTGATCAAAATATTCAAATCACCCGAGAGCAGATAAAATGTATAAGGATTTAAGGGAACATTATTGGTGGCCTGGAATGAAGAAAGACATTGCCCTGTATGTAAATAAGTGCTTAACTTGTGCAATGGTCAAGGCCGAACACCAAAAACCTTCCGGTCTGCTTCAGCAACCTGAGATTCCCCAATGGAAGTGGGAACAAATATCAATGGACTTCATAACTAAGTTACCCAGGACTGGAAAAGGGCATGATGCCATTTGGGTAATTGTAGATCGACTGAAAAAATCCTCTCATTTCTTACCAATTCAGGGAGATTATAAGAAGGAAAAGTTGGCTCAAATTTATATAAATGAAATTATAACCAGACATGGAGTACCTCATTCCATTCTCTAGGATAGAGACAGTCGATTTATGTTAAGATTTTGACAGTCACTTCAACAAGGGTTAGGTACACGACTATATCTAAGTACATCGTACCACCCCCAAACTGATGGGCAGACAGAAATAACAATCCAAAGACTGGAAGACATGTTGCATGCATGCGTTATAGATTTTGGAGGAAGCTGGGATACGCATCTTCTGTTAGTTGAATTTGCGTACAATAACAGTTACCATGCCAGTATCCAGTGTGCGCCATATGAAGCCTTATATGGACGTAAGTGCAGGTCCCCACTCAGTTGGTTAGAAATCGGCGATCGACAAATAACTAGACCTGATGTTGTCCAAGAAACTACTGCTAAGATTGTAATAATCAAGGATCGACTCAAGGCTGCAAGAGATCGTCAGAAAAGCTATGTCGATAATCGGAGAAGACCATTAGAGTTCCAAAAAGGGGATAATGTATTTTTAAAAGTCTCACCATGGAAAGGAATAATGCGCTTTGAAAAAAGAGGCAAATTGGGTCCCCGATATATTGGTCCCTTTAAAATAACTGAGAGGATTGGGCCGGTGGCATACAAGTTAAATTTACCACCAGAATTAAGCGCTATTCACGATACTTTTCATGTATCAAACCTCAAAAGGTGCTTAACAAACGAAACACTGGTTATGCCATTGGAAGACGTGCAAATTAACGATCACCTGCACTTCGTTGAAAAACCCATAGAAATCATGGATAGAGAAATTAAGTAGTTGAGGCGTAGCAAGATCCCAATTGTAAAAGTTCATTAGACTTCAAAGCATGGACCGAAGTACACGTGGGAAAGAGAAGATTTTATGAAAAATAAGTATCCCCACTTGTTCTCAAACGAGTCCGAAGTTAAGGACTGAAGAACGAAATTTCGGGACGAAATTTTTCTGGCATGGGGAGACTGTGACATCCCTCATTTTTGGGCGTCAAGTTAGCACCTTATAGGATTTTTAAAACTAAGAATTATATTAGGATCTAGTCATGTTTATTAGAATTCATCTGGCTTAGTTCCCAAAATATAGTTCAGAAAATCCTATTTCGATGGATAACTGATAAAGTTAACTTATGTAATGCCAAATTCATTAAAATTCTCGAAACAAAATGTTATATTCGGGTTATTTTATTAGATTTAATAATTTAAATCTTTATGTTTATATGAATATTTTATGTAGAAGTGTGTGGGTGTAGGTGACGTAGTTATGTTAGCCGACCCTTAAGGGGCGGCCTATGTTTATCTGAATATTTTATGTAGAAGTGTGTGGGTGTGGGTGACGTAGTTATGTTAGCCG
>NC_037529.1:37928174-37929262 GCF_001531365.2 Cynara cardunculus var. scolymus
AAAAATCTAAAACAAACAAAACAATTTGACAAAAGATTTTAAAACTCCACTCCTATAAAATAATAATAGGCAACTAAATAAATAAAAGAAAATTGAAACTTTGGAAATTTTTGAATTTTAAAATAACGAGACTAAAATATCAACTTTATCGTTTTGTGAAATATTTTGAGACTAATTGGCTTGCATGAATTAACTTGGTTAGCTACTGTCGAAACATGATCTAATCAGACTAATTGAACAAGACGATCTCCGATCATCGAGGCTAAATCCTAAAAAAAAAAGACTTAGTTTTCAATCAGGATCTTGAAATAAAGTACTAACCTGAAATCCCACAATGCAGAGTTGTCACATCTGGTCTCAAAAAGAGAGAATCCAGAGACTCTTGTCTATAGAACCAGAGGCTCTGGTTGCGAAGGCAATACTTAGTGAATAGAAGCTAAGTATTTGCCTTGTACCAAAGGTCTCTGGAGCCAAAGGTGATGAAAAACTTTAAGCCGTATTAAAAGATTTCTTCATGGCCAGAGGCTATGGTCTTTAGAACCAGAGACGCTGGTTTGGAGAATCTTCATGATTATGGCTAACTTCTTTGTATCACTTGTAGGCATAACCATGAGWTATTGAAAATCTCTGATTTATATATATATATATATATATATATATATATATTGCCTTTAAGTGGTGAGATTCGGCATACCCTACCCATCTTGCTGACTAGGAATAAAAATCTTTTCTCATCAAGAGCTTTTGTGAAAATGTCAGCAAGTTGAATCTCAGTGGAAACAAAATACATTTCTATATTTCCTTTTTCAACATTGTCTTTCAAAAAATGGTACCTTACATCGATGTGCTTGGTCTTAGAATGCTGCAATGGGTTTGCAGAGATTGCTATGGCATTCTTGGAGTCACAGAGGATGGGGACTTTGTCATAATGGAATCTATAGTCCTTAAGTTGAGTCTTCATCTAGAGAACTTGTGAACAACAACTAGCAGCAGCAACATACTCTGCTTCTGCTGTGGATGTTGAGACACAATTTTGTTTTCTSGATGTCCAACTTACCAGCTTGTCCCCCAAGAGTTGACAACTTCCA
>NC_037529.1:37930742-37932130 GCF_001531365.2 Cynara cardunculus var. scolymus
ATTGGAGACTTCATGGTCTTCATCTATTATGGAGATAGATTTTGCATTTGGCTCATGTCCAGAGATTACTTCTTCATCGAAGATGTCTTCAAATAATTGAGCTAACTCTGATTCATTGGGTTTGCCAAGTGATGAATCAGATGCTCTTCTTTGAAGTTCGAGTTCTGAACTGTTTTGTCCAGAAGTCATTAGAGTGGAATCATCAAAGGAMACATTGATGCTTTCAATGACGATTCTTGTCCTTTTGATGTAGAGTCTGTAGGCTTTGGCGGTTTGGGAATAGCCCAGAAAGATTCCTTCATCAACTTTCTTGTCGAACCTGCCAAGATATTCTCTATCGTTGAGTACAAAGCATTTGCAACCAAAGACATGAAAATATTTGACATTTGGTCTTCTTTGGTTGATGAGCTCATAAAGTGTCTTATTGTGTCTCTTGTTGATGATTGATCGATTATGGGTGAAGCATGTAGTGGAAATAGCTTCAGCCCAGAATGTGATAGGTAACTCCGATGAATCAAGCATGGTCCTTGTTGCTTACACTAGGGTTCTATTCCTTCGCTCTACTACTCCATTTTGTTGTGGAGTTCTTACTGATGAGAAGTTTTGTGTAATGCCTTCGCTGAAGAGGTATTCATTGATTCTGACATTTTTGAATTCAGTTCCATTGTCGCTTCTAACCTTTATTAGTTGTTGTTGTAGAAGGACTTGGAGCCTTTTCATCACTCCAATGAGTAGGTCTGGAACTTCTGATTTCTTCTTTACAAATTCAACCCAGGTGTATCTGGAGTATTCATCGACCAATACTAACATATACTTCTTTCCAGAGAGACTTTGAGTTGATATAGGCCCACAAAGGTCTATATGTACCATGTCCAAGAGCATTGTGCAGGAGGTTTCTGACTTGGTTTTATGTGAGACCCGTTTTAGCTTTCCATCTCACAGACTGAGCAAAGATGATCTTTTTCGAATTTGAGATCCGGAATTCCCTTGACTAACTTCTGTGTGGCTAGTTTTCGTAGTGCATCAAAGTTGAGATGTGAAAATTTCTGATGCCATAGCCAATTTTCATCGCTCTTATGAGATACAAGACAAAGGGTGTCTTGTCCCATGGAGGACTCAAAATCTAGAAGATAGAGATTTCCTTCTCTCTTTGCCTTGATGATTGTGTGACTGGGCTTAGTTTCTATGATATAAAAACCTTTGCAAAACCAGACTTCAAGACCCTTGTCGCAGAACTGGCTTATGCGTAGTAGGTTGTGCTTCAATCCTTCGACATACGCCACTTTGCTGATGGATATATTGCCTTTGATGAGAGTGCCATATCCCTTGATAGTACCCTTGCTGTTGTCTCCAAAAGTCACAGAGCCTCCAGACTTTTCGATGAAGGA
>NC_037529.1:37933692-37966384 GCF_001531365.2 Cynara cardunculus var. scolymus
TCTTCCTCTGATTTCTTAAGAGTGCTGATGCGAGTCTTTTCCTTAGCAAGTTCTGCTTTTTCTTCGGTTAGAAGGTCAGTCTCTCTTTTGTAGAAACTTGCTTCTTTTTTCGCTTTTATCCTTTCAGATTTTTCAAAATTTAATTTCTCTTTTAATTTAAAGAAATCTTCTGAAAGTTTTATAACCCTTAACTCTAGCTCAGATGGAGCAGAGTTGGTTTCATTTGAAGCAGACTCACATACCTGATCATCAGAGTTGGAGGCAGATTCTGCATTGGACATGGCCATCAGACAGATGAGTGCTTTGTCTTCATAATCTGATGAAGAATCAGACACCCAATTTTCTTTCTCGGCCATCAGGCTTCGCTCTCTAGGATTATACTTGTATTTATTCTTGTAATAGTCAGCATCCTTTACCAATCGTCCTCTGCATTCTTTGGAAAAATGACCAAGTTTTCCGCACCTAAAGCAGCGGAGGTCATTTTTCTTTCCATCATTGTCCTCCTTCCTCTTGTCTCTTCTGTCCTCTCTTCTTTCTTCTCTTTCTTCTCTTCCATCTCTTCTATCTTTCCTCTTATGAAATTTCGATGGCTTCTTTTCATAGGATGACTGGTACCTTTCCCTCTTGAATTCTTTTCGTTCATAGGGTTTCTTGATGAACTTTTTCTGGAACTGCTTTGTAATCAAGGCCCGAGATTTGGCAAAGGCTTTAATTTCATCATCTGATTCAGAAGTTTCATCTTCAGATTCTGATTCTACCACCAGTGCTTTCTTTCCTTTGTTCTTATGTTCTCTAGTAGGGGTCCTTGATATTTCCTTTTCATCGGCAGCAAGAGCGAGAGGTCCACCGATGGATACCTTCTTCTTCATAATGTCGTTCTCTTGTGCTGCAAGCGTTCCATACAGATCATGAAGTGACAAGCCGTCTAGTTCCTGGTTTGCTTGAAGGGACATAGATAGCTGAGTCCATTCATCGCCAAGACTTTTTGGGAATAAAACGTTGTTTTCTTCCTTAGTTCTGGAGGTATCGTTTCGACGACATTGATTGATCAAAGTGTTGAAACGATTATATGTCTTATGTATCGGTTCATCAGGAAGGGCCTTGAAATTTGTGTATTCGTTGAGACATTATGCTCTATGATTTTTCTTCGTTTTTGCTCCTCCTTCCAGTTGGCTTGCCAATTCATCCCATAGTTCCTTGGCTGTGGAACATGCATCGAGGGATTGGAAGATTTCATTGGGTATGGCCATGATTATCAGTCGTTTGGCCTTCTTGTCTGTCTCTACCCGTTCTATGTCGTCTTCATCCCAATTATTCTTATCCTTGGGCATGTAGTAGGCAGGAATTTTAGCTGTGGTGTTTGTTCCTGGGACTCTTGGGACAAGAGTTTGTGGAACGTAAGGACCCTCCATTACAGATCGCAGGAGGTTCCTGTCCATTCCATCCAAGAAATTCACCATTCTTATCTTCCATTATAAGTATTCTTCTCGTTGAAGAGTTGGAGGCTTGCTGAGGGAGCCAACACTATATGCAGAATTCCAGTTGGTCATTGAGAATTTTGAAGAGAGAGATTTTACGTTTTGAAAATAAAATTTAGAGATTTTAGATGATCGTTTTGATTGGATAAACAATCAATTGGCTCTGATACCAATTGTTGATCCCAAATCTCTCAATAACACTAAKWATCGAGTTAAGAATAACCAAATTATAGTGTTTTAATGAACAAAGTGATGAACACTCAAGAATGAATTATGAACATTAAAGAACAATCTTGAGCGTCAAAGGTTTCACTTTATTAATAAGAAAAACGTAAAAGAGACGTTTAATACAA
This sequence comes from Cynara cardunculus var. scolymus, assembly GCF_001531365.2. NCBI lineage: Eukaryota > Viridiplantae > Streptophyta > Magnoliopsida > Asterales > Asteraceae > Cynara > Cynara cardunculus. The sequence goes on from NC_037529.1 coordinate 37,935,524, forward strand.
TAGGCCTAATCACCTATTTATACTAGTAAGCTAATTAGAAGATAACTATCTAGTGAGACTATTTAGCTAATCTTCTATTAACAGATAATATTTATCTAAACTATGGATAAGATTTAATATTAAGATAAACATGAAGTGCAGCTGTCGACTTGTCATCTCCAACTATCTTCCATTGGATGATGAAGCAACCTTATCTTCATATCTTCAACGTATGCCTCTGGTTGAATTGCTGAAGAAAACTCTAAGTGTTGTTGACCAGAGGGGCGATGAAGATGCTCTTTCCATCGCATCTCTGGTTGTTCTCCAGACTTAGTCAATTCTGCCTTGATGTCTTCATCGGTCTTCTGGTTCTTCATCACTTATTTTTTTCATTACTTTTACCTTTTATGGATTATGGGGTCTAACAGAAGACAAACCAGAGATGCTATCAAGACCTGAAGCACTTAACCTGATAATCATCTACTTATGAAGAAGTTCATTAGGTCGATGAACTAGCATTTCCATAGCCCCTCTGGTTTACAGCAACTAAAGAATCATTATGCATCATAGTTCAATCAGATCTACTCTGATCAAGTAGATATGTGAAGAATCCTGATTGAACATACTACCTAAAGACAGCTGGAGATGACAACGCAGCTTGAATTCTGTTACACTAGGTTGTTAGAGATAACTCTTATCCTTATAGATAGATATCTTCTCCTTGTTTATCTCACAGATATCTCATACTAGATTGTTATCTCTTAGACTAGATTGCTAGTATAAATAACATTCATATGTCTTGTAATTTAATTAACCCTTCTCGTTATCATCATAATAGTGAAATTAACTTGAAAACTTCATTATTTCTTAAATACCATTAAAGATGTTCTTCACTTTCTTCATTGATATGATAGATTTAGGTTCTTAAACATAAATCTTTGTGTTACTTTGAGAGATCTGAGATCAACAATTGGTATCGGAGCAAGTTGATTGATTTTCTAACAAAATGATCAATTTGAATATCAATATTCAAATCTCTCAATTTTTTCTCTCTCTCATTTTCTCTTCGAAAACTCTCAAATGGCCAACTGGAATTCAACATACAGTTTTGGCTCTCCCACCAAACCTCCAACTCTTCAACAAGAAGAGTATCCCCAATGGAGGATAAGAATGATAAATTTTCTCGAGGAGATGGTTAGAAATCTTCTTATATCTGTCCTAGAAGGTCCTTTCATACCCCAAACCCTTGTCCCAAAAGTTCCTTGAACAAGCACCACAGAAGAAGTAGCAACATAATATATGGTGAAAGATGAAAGTAACTGGGATGAAGATGACATCGAAAGAGTAGAAGCTGATAGGAAGGAAAAAAGACTGCTCATTATGGCCATTCCTAATGATATTTTTAAATCTCTAGATGCTTGTACCACATCAAAGGAGATCTGTGATGAGTTGGCGAGCCAACTGGAAGGAGGAACCAAGACAAGGAAGAATCGAAGGGCCCAATGCTTAAATGAATATACAAATTTCAAAGCATTAGCTAACGAACCAATTCAAACACATATGACCGCTTCAAGACATTAATCAACCAATGTCGTAGAAACAACATTACAAGAACTAAAGAGGAAAAAAATGTTTTGTTCCTCAAAATCTAGGTGATGAATGGACACAACTTTCCATGTCCTTGCAAGCAAACCAAGACTTTGAGAGTTGGTCACTCCATGATGTCTATGGAACACTTGCTTCCTAAGAGCAAGATACTCTAAAAAAGAAGGTGTCCATAGGAGGCCCTCTAGCCTTATTATCTAAAAAATAGGAAGTTATAACTGAGATGAATAATTTGGAATTTTTTATGGTGGGTTAAGCTTGTGAAATGCATGGTGCAAAATCTTGTGGTTGACATTTCTGTTAATCAAATTGGGGGACTTTGCACTCTATGTTTTCTCGAGCAGGTAGGTTAAACTTTTACGAACTCTATACTATTATGTATAATGGTTTTATTTTCTCCATGTACTTTTAAAAATGGTAAAAGTACTCGGTAATTCCCATAAGCATCTTATACAATTCAGTTCTTATTTTAACAGTAAATAATTTCCTTGTTCATCCATGCGACATAAGAACCATTTTGTATATCTGTTTATCATTATTGCTGTGTAAAACATATTATATATTGATGATTATAAACACATATAAATCTTAACTTCGAATATTTCAGGTGGATCGTGTAATCAAGAAAGATTACCTTTTCAAACGAAGCATTATTCTGATTAAAACGTGGTGCTATTTCGAGAGACATACTCTCGGTGCACATGTTGGTCTCCTATCAACATATGGATTAGAGACTCTAGTTCTCTATATTTTTCATGAATTTCATATGGCAATAGAAAGTCCTTCTTGGTCCCGTTAGGGTCTACAAGATGTGTACAACAATTTGTAGAAGGGGGGGTTGAATACAAAAACAATATTCGAAGGGGGGTTGAATACAAAAATAGTATACAAAAACGGTTGAGAAAAGAAGTGGATTTGGGTCACTAAGGCGGTTGGAGTAGGGGCCATTGATACGACAGTGATTGGAGAGATCACTAAAGAGCTTTGGAGGGTAGCTGAAGGTGCCTCGGGATTAAGGCTAGTTTCAATAATTGAAACCTGTCGAGAGGTCTCAGCCAGATATGTGGCTATCCCTTTTTTGGCCTTCTTGGCTCTCTGAGGAGAACCAAGAGTTGGTTGTGAAGGATGTTTTGAGGATGTTTTGTTGGTTGGGCTAGACGTGGGGGTTTTCCCTTGTCTTGACCACCTGGGGAGAAGAGAGAGAGAGAGAGAGAGAGTGGCACTAGAGAAGAGAGTGCAATGTCTTCATCCCTCAGCTTGTGATCCAGAATCCTGGATCCAAGCCTACACACTTGGAGGTTTCCTTCCTTGGAATATTTTTTTTGCAAATATTTTTGCAAAAACCATGGATAGGAACCTGGTGTGTGGTACCACCTTTTCTTGTTGGCGCTTGTTCAGCTTTTACGAGGTCATCGAATATAACCGCAACATAATTTATATTACGATGCCGAATAGCAGGTATTCCAATTGTCAGGGCTACCCTGGAGGCCTGGTCTTATCCTCCAGTCTTTCCACCCATCGACTGGATGAAGTGAGAAAACAGGTATTGCTAGATCACTGACATCATGTTTTTCTCAATCTTCAATAAGGACTTCATTGGATCATTTGAGTCCTTCTTCATTGGCCATTGATAGCCAATGGCATTAAGACATTTGATAATCTCGGCAGTGGAGGGCTCGCTGTCAAAGGGGCCCTTGGGGAGGCGAAGAGCAGTCCTCAAGGTGTTGACTCCGAAGTTCACGGTCATACGGTTGAACGTGAAGGAGATCTTCTCAACTTGGTGACCGTTTTTGTCTTCGTTCCAATACCTCAGCGGTGTACCAGAACTGTTGGAGGGCTTCCTTAACCATGATAGGCTCATGGTTAAGAGCGAAGGCGAGAGAGGATTGTTTGAGGAAGCCAGCCGCTTCCTTGTAGAATGCTTTGTTTGAAGGAATTTCTAACAAGGCAACATGATTGTTGGCCTTGAAAGACAGTACATCGATTGTAAAACCCACATTTTTGGTAGCCATCTGTTTTTAGTAAGAAAAATAAAATAAAAACAGTCGTTAGATTAACCAAGAGTTGTGTAGCTTTAAGTTTTTGAACAAGAAAAACTTCTTTTGAAAAATCCTTGAAGAAGGATTAGGGTTTTTCATGTAGAGTGTGTTAGAAAAATGTGATTACAACCAAGAAGAAGGTTGAGTTTATAATCAATAATGTTTATTGTTTAAGAGAACAAAAATCTTAAAACGTTAAACACATTTCTCAAAAAAAAGAAAGGAAGAATAAGAAAATAAGAAGTATATCGACCTTAGATGGTTGGAGAAGAAAAGGTCGTAGAAGAAATTTGAAGGTTGTTCTTGCTTTGCAAATTGACAGAGGTTCGTCTTGATATTTTAAATGCGTAAAGAGAAAAGTGAGAAAGAAGTCTCATATTTATAGGTAGGAAGAGAGAGAATGGATAAGAGAGAGAAAAAGGCAACGGTTGGGAAAGGGGCCATGATGAGAAAGATGGCACGTTCTCATCCATGATTCGATGGCATTAAATGAGGTAGCGTATGACAGTGCTTTTTGAGCGTCTCAAAGTGTTGCGCATAGTAAATAGAGAATGTCATCATAAAGACGGTTTATTAATTATTTCTTTTAAAAACAAAAAGGCTTTTAAGAAAACGAAGAGTCATTTAGTGTTTGAAAGAAACACTGACATGACCTTTTAAAACATTTTAATCATTGAAGAGAGAAAGAGTTCAGTGATTGTTTTAAGACTTCAGCGTTAGTGATAAGAGAATCAATGGAACTGACTTTTAAAAAAATTGAGTCACTGAATAAGAAAGATTCAGCGATCATTTTGATTTTTAATAAAAGAATAAAGCTAAGTATAAGAGAGATATACTTATAAAATGTCCAGTGAGCAAAGAATCACTGAGACAAACTTTTAAAAATGATTGGATCACTGAATAAGGAAAACTTCAGTGATAGTTTAATGTTTTTAAGAAAAGGAATAATCATATCTTAGAGAGAATATATACATTACTCAAGAGTTCAGTGAGAGAGATAGAGCACTAAATCATTTCACTTACTGATCAATGTTAATAGCTGAAAGAGATTATTCCTCAACATTTAGCATCCTCACTTCGATGATCAAGATGTTAAAAATCTTATCTCATCAAGAGGCTTGGTAAAAAGGTCAGCGAGCTGGTAATCAGTTGGAACAAAGTGAAGTTCAATGTCACCATTCATAACATGATCTCTGATAAAATGATATCGGATCTCTATATGTTTGGTCTTGGAGTGAAATACAGGATTATTTGTAATAGCAATAGCATAGGTGCTATCACAATAGATAGGAATCTTGGAAAACTGAATATCATAGTCCATCAGCTGGTTTTTCATCCAAAGGATTTGGGCACAACAACTACCAGCGGCTACATATTCAGCTTCAGCGGTTGATGTGGACACTGAGTTTTGCTTTTTACTTGTCCAGCTCACCAACTTTCCACCTAAAAGCTTACAGCCTCTAGTGGTGATTTTCCTATCAATTTTGCAACCTATGTTGATCCTCTCTCTCAGTGATTTGATGATAATCCCTTTTTACTTATATACAAAGTATTTATGTTTCTGTCTTTTCAGTTCCAGCGATCTTCACTGAGCCTGTTCAGTGATCGCTGAAGAACATGTACTGTAATTCAATCAGCGACAACGATACTTCAAGAAGACAACACTCACACCAAAGAACCTTCAACAAATGTAGAAGACTGAAACTGAAGATTAGAGACTGGCGAGTACGTGATCTGAAGCGGTACTCAGTGATTACAAGTCTGTCAACATATGTGTTAAGACTGCTCGAGCCTCAGCGAATGCTTAAGAGACCTTCAGGTTATTCCAGCATTCAGTGATCAAAAGAAGCTTGCCAAGCATGATTGTAGTTGTCTTGTCCTTATACACACAAAAGACAAACCCATACCCTTTCTAAATATTAGTATGGTACGGAGCCGACTAGTTTACTACCCACCAACTTTGTAAAAGGATGTGTTCTCGTGAATAGTCTTTTTGTACTATTCACTATAGCAAAGAACAAGCCTTCTCTTTAAGGATTGACACGCGTTCTAACCCTACTACATTGCATTAAATGTGCGTTTATTGCAATGGGTATAAATAGAAGTGTTTCCTCTCCATGTAGAGTGCGCGCGCAACACACTCTCTTAACCTAATTCTTACTTTGACCATCTTTGAGCTTAAGTAAAAGAACTAACTTTCTTCTACAACAAATCTTTTCTTATTTGCTAAGATTTATTGTGTAAATAAAGATTGTTTAGATAGGTTTTTCTTAGCTTATCGTTCCGCAAACAATTTTGCAAAATTTGTATTGATCTTCTCTTATCAATATACATTTTAAATTTGAAAATACTGTGTTTGTATTTATCTCCCCCTCTTCTACAAACTATTATACATATCTTGTAGACCCTTACGGGACCAACAAGTGATATTAGAGCAGTGTTCTATCATTTCTAAGTGGTTTGGTTGTTTTTCTACATTACTTTCTCTTCTTCTCTAGATAACTTTACTTCTTTCAAATGGCTTTGCAAAACACAAACACACACGTTCAAGACAATGGCTTTCTTGCCAAAACTCCCCGGTTCATTCGTGACAACTTTAGTCTATGGAAGAACCGGATGTCTCTCTTTCTTGAAGGTGTGGATCCTGAAATTCCACACTATATAGAAAATGGACCATATGTACCATATGTTATTTCTCTGGCTATTCCAGCAATAACTACGACTACCGCGATTACTGAACGGCAGATTCCAAAGCTCCCTCATCAGTGGAGTGATGAAGATAATAAAAAGTTAGCTATAGACACTCGTGCTACGTCTATAATAGCTATGTCTCTTCCTGACGAGGTTTATCACTCGGTGATGAAACTCAGGACTTCTAAAACCATGTGGGACACTCTTTGTGTTCAATATGAAGGAACCACTCAGGTTCAATAAACTAGGAAGATTAATTTAGTAAGGCAGTATGAAAGCTTTCTCGGTGGAAAGACTGAAACGCTGTATGAAGTACATCAACGTTTTAATTGTCTTCTTATTGATCTAAGGGCTATAGGCAGGGAATATTTCAACTTTGAAACTTTAACTAAGTTTCAAGAATGTCTTCCTGAATCTTGGGACACTATTTCCATGTGTCTTAAGATGTCCAATGACATGTCCTCTCTTTCTCTCTCTACTCTCTACGGGATCTTGCTTAATCATGAGCAATCTCGTCAGCTGAAAAGGAATCTAGTCAAAGATTCCAGAGAACTGAAAAGCTCTCCTTTAGTTTTGATATATGAAGTTGGTTCAGTTGAAACCCCTTCTACTTCTTTTACTTCTTCTCTTCCTTCTGTTGTTATTACAGAGTTAGACTTTTCTAACTATGAGGATATTCCCGAATTTGATCTAGCAGATTTTGATGAATCCCTGGTGCTTTTGACTAAATCTTTTAGGAGATTTTCCAGCAAAAGCAACTACCGCAGATCTCTTTTGCTGACTATTAAGGAAAAGCCAAAGTCTGAAAGAATAGACAAGGCTTCAGCAGTCTGCTACAATTGTCACCGCACTGGACATTTTGCACGTGAATGCAAATCGAAGAAAGCTACAACGCCATCTTCCAAAACCCCATCCTCCTTCAGATCCAAGGATGACAAATACTTGAAACTATAGGAGAACTATTGGAAGGTGAACCAGCGAAAGGCCAAGGGTCTTATCGCTAAAGAGCATGATTGGGCTGATTCATCTTCTAATGAGAAAGATGCAACCTATCTTTGGTTGATGGCCAAGGATGTCAACGAAGAATCTTCAGAGACATCTACTTCTTCTGAACCATCAACCTCTTCTATTGCTCAGGTATGTATCCTGAATAACCCCTCCTCTTTTTCCTCTAGCCTATTTGCACTAGATACGTTGACGGTGGATCTTTATAATGCCCTCAATGGAAAATCTAAAGCAAAAATTCTTAATCTTGATCTTCAAGAACAGTTAAAGATTTGTCATTCTAAGATCAAAGAGCTAACCTTTGTTGAGGAAAATCTAAAGGATCAGGTCTTTGTAAACCAAGCCATCACCGTTGAATGTGAAAAGGCTATCGCTGAGCGTGAGCGAGCAATCACTGAACTTAAGGCTGAGAAGGCTACCATTGAAGGGTTGTGTAAAGCCTCTATCAAAGACTCTGAGATCATCAACGTTCTGATCCCGGCCAAGATAACGACTGATCTAGGATTTTCTTATGATCAGGAAGAACGTGACACTGACAGGTCCATGCTTAAGTTTGGCACCTTCGTCTCTTCCATTCCTGACACTTCGTCCTCTCAGTCCTCTTTTACTGAGAGTCATCTTGATGGAACTGTTTCGAGTTCAAGCTGCGAAGACAAAGGTAAATCCATTGTCACATCACCTCTTCCTTCAGCTTGTAAGGCTTCTTCTTCAGGGACTAGGAAATCTGAATCTTCTTAGAAATCCAAGTCTCAGATCAAGGTGGACTCTTCACCTAAGGACTCCAAAGCCTTAAAGGTTCCTCCAAGAACCAATGAGAAGGGAATCCTTGGAGTTGGTCCCTCTTCTAATCTGGTACTTCCTGGCCCTAAAGCTACCTTCAACTTTAGGAAGTGTAAACACTGTGGTGAAAACACACATATTGCCAGCAAGTGTCCTTCTGCCACCAAAGCTGGTCCACCAGCTAAGGGCAAGAAAGTAGCCAAGGCTGAGAAATCAACTAAGGCAAAATCCTCCACTAAGGCTGCAAAAGCAACCAAAGTGAAGCAAACCGCTGGAGCCTCTTCATCAGGGTCAGTGAAGACAACTCCTGCTGTTAAGTCTTCAGCATCAGACGTTGTAGTTCAAACCACTAAAGCCTCTTCCTCAAGCTCAGTGAAGACATTCACTGAAACTACTTTAGTAGTGTCAGAGGTTGTTCCTCTCTCCACTCAAACCTCTTCAGGTTTAGTGATGCCATCTGCTAACGCTGATTCCTCAGCACTAGTGGATGATGCCTCTAACAGTGTTGGACCCCAATAGCTGGGTACCAATAGCATTTTTAAAATGTTCCCTTGTGTAGGATGTGAAAGGTATATGATATCTCGATAGCAGATGCTCAAGCCATATGACTAGAGACAAATCCCTGCTAATTCGTTACAAGGAAGAAAGATGACCTTCTGTGACCTTTGGAGGAAACGGAAAAGGATATACCCAAGGTTTTGGTAGATTACCCAATGGTGCAACAACGTTACAGCGAGTTGCATATGTTGAAGGATTGAAGCACAACCTCCTAAGCATTAGTCAACTGTGTGACAAATACTACAAAGTAAAAATCTCAAAGGATTCATGTTATGTCCTTGACAAAGATGATAAAGTTGCCTTAACCGGTTCTCGCCTAGAGAATGCATATATCATCAATATGAATTCTGCTACCACTGAGAATAACTGTTTCTTTTCCAAAGCCTCGTCAGACATTAACTGACTGTGGTACAAACGGCTTTTTCATCTCAACTTCAAGACACTCAGCGAGCTGTCAAGAAATGATCTTGTCACTGGTCTTCCTCAGCACTCCTTTGCAAAGGAATCTATTTGCTCAACAAGTGAAAAAGGAAAACACACAAGAGCTAGCTTTAGGTTAAAGCACATCTCTTTAGTTACTACACCTATTCAGCTACTACACATGGATCTCTTTGGTCCAGGTACACTTGGGTCTTCTTCCTAAGATCCAAAGACGAAGAACCTAAAGGAATCATTTCGTTCATCAAGAAAATAGAAGTACTGAACAACATAAAGGTACGATCTATTAGAAGTGACCATGGTACTGAATTCAAAAACACTACTATGGATACCTTATTTGAGAACGAGGGAATCTCTCACAACTTTTCTTCAGTGAGAACTCCTCAGCAAAATGGGATCGCTGAAAGGATAAATCGAACAATCATAGATGTTGCTCGATCAATGCTCAGTGAATCCCATCTTCCTACTCAATTCTGGGCTGAAACTGTCAACACCGTTTGGTTCACCCAAAATCGGTCGCTAATCGTAAAGAGGTTCAAGAAGACATCCTATGAACTTTTTCATGGAAGAAAGCCTTCTGTATGTTTTCTTTATATATTTGATTGTACTTGTTACATTCTCAACAATCGCGACCAACTTGGAAAGTTCGATCCCAAAGCTGATGAAGGAATCTTTCTTGGATATTTTTCAATATCCAAAGCCTTCAGAGTATTCAACAAACAAACACAGACGATAGAAGAATCTATCCATGTCACATTTGATGTGATAACCGGATCCTGGTTGTCACCTGAAGTAATAAATATGTGATTATCCGTTATATATGATTATATAACAGCATGATAAATTTGTACATTTGATCATGTGGGTATGTGAATTATATGTATAATGTGAAAATCTGCATAATATAGGTGCATAAATATGATGATGTGTATATGTGGGAACACATGTATGTTCGATATATATATATATATGGGATATGCATGTATGTATGTGCATGTGTGCATGAATATATATATATATATATATATATATAGGAATGGTTACTTGATTATTTGTAAGGCATGCATGTGCTGTACGGCTGTAGTAGCCAACTTTCTCTAAAGGGAAAGTATAAAAGGAGGGGTCAAACCACCATTTTGCTCTCTCGCCATCTTTGGAAAGAAAACTTGAACGATTTAGAAAGAGAGAGAAGTTGATCGGATTGCTTATTTTTGAAGATAGTTTCGTCTGATTTTCAAAAAAGGCTTTAATACGGTGACTGGTTTAATTGTTTTAAAGTTCTTGTTAATTGCATAAATTGATTGTGTTTTCATCTAGTTTGGAATTCAAATCGCATAAGTGTTATCCAGATTGGACCTAAACCGGTCAAGAGATAAGCGGTTTAGTCTTAAACCGGGTAAGGGTTGAGCGACTTAAGTCATAAACCGGATAAGGTTTGGGCGATTTAGTAATAAACCGCCTGGAAGGTTGACCGGATTAGAGTAAATCCGTCAAGTGTTGAGCGATGTATGAATATTGAGTTTATATTTAACACTTTGAATGGAGAAGTATGAATACGATCATGTGGTGACCGAATTATTTTAAATCGGTCAAGCTTTGGACGATATGTTGTCTGAATTTGTTATCCAGACAAAAGGTGTTGAAATTTATTCTTAGTGTTAAATCGGACAAGCCTTAGGGCGATGTGTTGTCCAGATTTGGTAAACCGGCCAAGACTTGACCGGAGATGAAGTCTGGCCAAGTTTATGTTGACTGGATTTGTATTTATGCCTTATAAAAATTGTTATTTTAACAAGAAAATGGGTATTTTTGATAATTTTGAACTATTAATAATTTCATTTGATTGCGGTCTATTTGGAATTATTTTTGTGAAATGCTTTTATGATAAAATAAGGGTGGCATATCAAGGAGAGGTGTACCATGGGATAAGGGTGGCATATCAAGGAGAAATGTACCATGGGATAAGGGTGGCATATCAAGGATATGTGTACATTTGGATATAAGGGTGGCATTTGTATGAGTGTTGTATGATATAACTCTTTCTATTATATCTCTTAAGACTACCGTGGTCTGTAAATCTTTATTTCTTTGTGATTTAAAGATTTAGGATCAAGATTCTCATTGGAAATCATAGTTTGGATGTTATTGAGGAGAAAATAACAGTTTTGGCCTAAAACTTTATATAAACCTTGTTTGATTAGAAAAAGTTTAAAAGTGGCATTATATGAAATCTGATTGGTTCAAAGGTATGTTATTTGAATAGCTGAATGTTAGCTTGAAAAATGGAAAGGAACTGGTAATATGTCCTTATTTGCTCATATATTTGTTATACATATGAACAGTTGTTTTTCATAAATATTTTGATATTTTCACCCTGCAATAACATAAATAGGGTAACTCACTAGACCTTTCGGTCTAACCCTCGTTTTGTGATTTTAACTATGTATTGCAGGAGGTACGGACGGTAAGGGAAAAGGAAAAATGTGATATTTTCCTATATGCATTTATGCAAGAAGAACTGTCTTTGACGTATAGTTTTGATTGATGAACGTTGATTAGTACAAGAAATGTATTTGAATTTTTGGACCTTGTATTCTGTAATGATAGATTCTTGTACTATGGGACATGAATGGTATATAAACATGTATTTCTTCTGTATGAAATATGTGTTACATGCAATGTGTAGTATGGGGTGTTACAGAAAGTGGTATCAGAGCCTGAGTTTAAGGGATTTAGGAATTTAACAACATGATACCTAGACTTAAACTGTTTTTATTGCATGTTAAGGGTCCTAGACATAGTTAGCTCCATTCGAAATAAATATGATGGGTTGAAAAAAAGTGTGTAAGGTAAACTTTAATTACATCTAGCCAGTATAATTATGAATTTACAGGTACACATCTGAACTTGAATACTTCATTATATTTGGGAATGTGAATATGTGATTATTAACACTAAAAYCTGCAGATGTCTAGCCGAACCCGAAGATCTGAAAGAATGGCTCGTCCAGAATCTGAGGAAAGGGAAGAATCGCCCGTTAATCTTCCGACTAGCACGTCTGGAAATAGAGGTCGGGGAAGAGCAAGGGGACGAGGTAGAGGAAGAAGTCAGTCTCAGGGAAGGGGCCGAACCAAAGTACATTCTGAACATGAAGAATCCCACTCTAGGAATGTTTAGGAGAGATCGGTGCCACATCCTGAATATGTAACAAGGGACATGTTGGCTGAAGAAATGGGAAAGTTGCCGGAAACTCTGACTTCTATTATGGGAGTTCCAGCCAGGGTAGAAACAGAAAGAATAGAAGTTCGTCCCTCGGTACCAGTTACTCACAACAAGGAAGGGGATATTAAAATGTTTCTAGCATGTAAGCCATCAACATTCTCTGGAGAAAGAGATCCAGTGAAAGTCGTATGCTGGATTAAAGAAATAGAATCAGTATTCAACACCATTCGGTGTCCGGAAATAGATAAAGTTCGATTTGCTGTTTCTGTATTAAAATCAAATGTTTATTCTGGTGGGAAGTTGAGTCGTCAGTCAGCACAGATGTTTTACAGGCTTTATCTTGGGCAGAATTTGTTGAACGTTTCAAGATTCAGTTTTGTCCTAAAACTGCTGTTAGACAAATGGAAGAAGATTTTCTAAAATTGGAACAAGGAAATGGAACAGTTCGGGAGTATACTGAAAGATTCATTGAATACTCTCGCTTTGCTAAACATTATGTTTCAACCGAATCCATGAAGATAGAAAGGTATATTTGGGGTTTGAAACCCTCAATTAGAGAGTTTGTAATTGCCATGAACCCCAATACCTCTTTATTAATGGTAGATGCGGCTGAAGTGACCGAACGAAATAAGAACTGACAACCAAAATGAAAAGTTATAGAAAAGAGAAGGTGGGAAGGGCCTTCATCTTTTCGAGGGCCAAAAATGATAAAATATGATAACAAACCCGAGCAGAAATTTGGTGAGAAAGTTTGCACGCAATACCGACAGATACATCAGGGTGAGTGTAAGACATATCCATGAAACTGTTATAAGTGTGGTGAAGCAGGCCGTCTGTCTAGAAATTGCCCAGCTACTCGAAGGTGTTTTAACCGTAACTCTCCGGATCACATTCAACCGAATTGTCCTTTGTTAAGAACTCCACAACTGACAATGGGAAGTAACGCTTCGGGTATTCGGGGAAGGCCTATAGTGAACAGAGGAGGGCAAGGAGGGGCGCGAGGACGGTTCTTTCAGATGACTAAGAACGAGGCAAAAGCATCGCCGAATGTAGTAACAGGTACATTCCTTCTGAATTCAATACGTGCTAAGGTGTTATTTGACTCTGGTGCAAACTTTTAATTTGTAACACCACTGTTTGCTCAAACTGCATGTCTGAATTCTATGATACTTGATGATAAAGTAGTAGTTGATACTGCTAATAGTCAGGAAACTGTTACAATTGTGTTTAATAACTGTAATATTATGAATGAAGGCTGTGAACTTCCGATTCGGTTATTTCCCATGCCAATGAAGGAATTTGATGTAGTGGTGGGTATGGATTGGTTGGCTAAGTATCAGGCTAGTATTGTTTGTAATAAGAAAATGATCAGAATTACTCTGCTAGACCAAGGAACATTTGTTATTTATGGTGATCGTCAGAATCACCATACCAGTATTTTAACAGTAATGAAAGCTCAGAAAAGCATTCGTAAGAGGTGCCAGGGATGTTTGGCATACGTAATTGATATGAAGAAAGAGAAGAGAAAAGAGGAATAGATTCCGATTGTTAGTGAATATCCAAAAGTCTTTCCAGAAGACTTATCTAGATTACCACCAGACAGAGTCATTGAATTCCGAATCGATCTTGTACCAGGGGCTGCACTAGTAGCAAAGGCGCCATACCGGTTAGCTCCATCTGAATTGAAAAAACTGGTGGCACAGTTGAAAGATTTAACTGACAAAGGATTTATTAGGCCCAGCACTTCACCTTGAGGTGCTCCAGTCTTATTCGTCAAGAAGAAGGATGGGTCTATGAGCATGTGTATAGACTATCGTGAATTGAATAAATTAACAATTAAAAACAAATATCATTTACCAAGGATTGATGACTTGTTCGACCAATTGGTGGGAGGAAGTTATTTCTCCAATATTGATTTAAGGTCAGGGTATCATCAGCTCAAAGTCAGGGAAGAAGATGTTGCTACAACAGCATTCAGAACAAGGTACGGGCGTCACTAATTCTTAGTTATGCCATTCGGCTTAACTAATGCCCCCGCAACCTTTATGGATTTGATGAATAGGGTATGTAAGGAATATCTTGATAAATTCGTTATTGTATTTATCGATGATATTCTTATATACTCTAAGACTGAAGAAGAACATGCAAAATATCTTCGTCTTATATTAGAATTATTGAAGAAAGAAAGCTTGTACGCAAAGTTATCTAAATGTGAGTTCTGGTTAAGAGAAGTCCAATTCCTGGGTCATGTCATCTCAAAATCAGGGGTAAAAGTTGATCCAACGAAAATAGATACAGTTGCAAAATGGGAAGCTCCGAAAAATCCTTTTGAAGTCCGAAGCTTCTTGGGATTGGCTGGTTATTACCGTAAGTTCATTTAGAACTTTTCTAAGATAGTCGTGCCATTGACTAAATTGACTCGGAAGAACGTTAAATTCCAGTGGGATGGAGAACAACAAGAATCCTTTCAATTATTAAAAGATTATCTTTGCAGCGCACTAGTATTAACTCTACCAGATGGATCTGAAGACTTTGTGGTTTATAGCGATACATCAAAGTTAGGGTTAGGATGTGTTCTGATACACAAAGGAAAAGTGATTTTTTATGCATCAAGACAATTGAAAGATCATGAGAAGCAATATCCAACCCATGACATGGAATTAGCTACAGTGGTGTTTGCTCTGAAAATTTGGAGACACTATCTTCTAGGAACAAAGTGTCAGATTTATACTGACCATAAAAGTTTACAACATGTGTTCAGCCAGAAGGAATTAAATATGCGACAGCGTCGGTGGATTGAACTGGTTAATGACTATGATTGTGAAATCCTTTACCACCCGGGAAAAGCTAACGTGGTGGCTGACGCTTTAAGTCGGAAAGAAAAGAGTGGAACCATTAAAGCAGTGGCAATGAGAATGAATTTGGTCCCTAACATTCGTAAAGAGATTCAGAGATGTCAACAAGAAGCTATTAAAGAAGAATTTGTTAAAATAGAAAGGTTGGATAAGATGATTTCAACCTTAGAACAGAATGATGAAGGACTGATGTGTTTTCAAGGGCGAATTTGGGTACCATGTTTTGGAGATATCTGAAATACAATATTAAATGAAAGCAATAAGTCCCGATACTCTATTCATCCAGGCACCAATAACATGTATAGATATTTGAAACCTTTTTATTAGTGGCCAGGATTAAAGAAAGACATAGCTAGATATGTGGAACAGTGTCTGACATGTTTACAGGTTAAGATTGAACATCAGAAGCCGTATGGTCGCCTTCAATCTTTAGAGATACCTATATGGAAATGGGATCACATTACCATGGATTTCGTTATGAAGTTACCTCGAACTCCAAAGGGGTATGACGCGATTTGGGTAATTGTTGATCGTCTGTCAAGTCTGCGCATTTTCTACCAATAAGATAAAAGTACTCTTTAGAGAAGCTAGCACAGATTTACATCAAATAAATTGTTACCCGACATGGTGTTCCATTATATATTATTTCTGATAGAGATAGTCTGTTTACTTTGGGAAAAAGGGTAAGCTCAGTCCAAGGTATGTGGGGCCATTCAGAATATGTAAGCGAATTGGGCCAGTAGCATATAAGTCAGAACTACCAGAAGAACTATATCTGATTCACAACACTTTCCACGTGTCGAATCTGCGAAAATGTTTGGCTGATCCAAATCTAGCTATACCGATGCCAGAGATTAAATTAGACAGTAAGCTGAACTTTGTGAAAACATCGAAAGCCATAATTGACAGAAAGATCAGGGTGTTGAGAAATAAAGAGATAAGTCTAGTTAAGGTTCAATGGAAGTTTCACAAAGGACCAGAAGCGACATGGGAATTAGAGTCAAAGATGAGATCAAAGTATCCTTGGCTCTTTGATTAAAGGAATTCCGGGACGGAATTCTTTTGAGGGGTGGATGATGTGATAACTGGATCCTGGTTGTCACCTGAGGTAATGAATATGTGATTATCTGTTATATATGATTATGTGACAGCATGATAAATTTGTACATTTGATCATGTGGGTATGTGAATTATATGTATAACGTGAAAATATGCAAAATATAGGTGCATAAATATGATGATGTGTATATGTGGGTACTCATGTATGTACGATATATATGGGATATGCATGTATGTATGTGCATGTGTGCATGAATATATATATATATAGATAGGAATGATTACTTAATTATTTGTAAGGCATGCATGTGGTGTACGGCTGTAGTAGCCGACTTTCTCTAAGGGGAAAGTATAAAAGGAGGGGTCAAACCACCACTTTTTGCTCTCTTGCCATCTTTGGAAAGAAAACTTGAACGATTTAGAAAGAGAGGGAAGTTGATCGGATTGCTTATTTTTGAAGATAGTTTCATCTGTTTTCAAAAAGGCTTTAATAAGGTGAGTGGTTTAATTGTTTTGAAGTTCTTGTTAATTGCCTAAATTGATTGTGTTTTCATCTAGTTTGGAATTTAAATCACGTAAGTGTTATCCGAATTGGACCTAAACCGGTCAAGAGATAAGCGGTTTAGTTTTAAACCGGGTAAGGGTTGAGCGACTTAAGTCATAAACCCGATAAGGCTTGGGCGATTTAGTAATATACCGCCTGAAGGGTTGACCGGATTAGAGTAAATCGGCCAAGTGTTGAGTGATGTATGACTATTGATTTTATGTTTAACACTTTGAACGGAGAAGTATGAATACGATCATGTAGTGACCGTATTATTTTAAATCGGTCAAGCTTTGGACGATATGTTGTCCGGATTTGTTATCCGGACAAAAGGTGTTGAAATTTATTCTAAGTGTTAAATTGGACAAGCCTTAGGGCGATATGTTGTCCGGATTTGGTAAACCGGCCAAGACTTGACCGAAGATGAAGTCCTGCCAAGTTTATGTTGACCGGATTTGTATTTATGCCTTATAAAAATTGCTATTTTAACAAGAAAATGGGAATTTTTGATACTTTTGAACTGTTAATAATTTCAATTGACTGCGGTCTATTTGGAATTATTTTTGTGAAATACTTTGATGAGGAAATAAGGGTGGCATATCAAGGAGAGGTGTACCATGGGATAAGGGTGGCATATCAAGAAGAGGTGTACCATAGGATAAGGGTGGCATATCAAGGAGAGGTGTACATTTGGATATAAGGGTGGCATTTGTATGAGTGTTGTATGATATAACTCTTTCTATTATATCACTTAAGACTACCATGGTCTGTAAATCTTTATTTCTTTGTGAAAAAAAGATTTAGGATCAATGTTCTTATTGGAAATCATAGTCTGGATGTTATTGAGGAGAAAATAACAGGTTTGGCCTGAAACTTTATATAAACCTTGTTTGATTAGAAAAGCTTTAAAAGTGGCATTATATGAAACCTGATTGGTTCAAACGTATGTTATTTGAATAGCTGAATGCTTAGCCTGGAAAATGGAAAGGAACTGGTAATATGTCCTTATTTGTTCATATATTTGTTATATATATGAAAAGTTGTTTTTCATAAAGATTTTGGTGATTTTCACCCTGCAATAACATAAATAGGGTAACTCACTAGACCTTTCGGTCTAACCCTCTTTTTGTGATTTTAACTATGTATTGCAGGAGGTACGGACGGTAAGGGAAAAGGGAAAATGTGGATATTTTTCTATATGCATTTATACATGAAGAATTGTCTTTGATGTACAGTTTTGATTGATGAACGTTGATTAGTACAAGAAATGTATTTGAATTTTTGGACCTCGTATTTTGTAATGATAGATTCTTGTACTAAGGGACCTGAATGGTATATAAACATGTATTTCTTCTGTATGAAATATGTGTTACATGCAATGTGTAGTATGGGGTGTTACGTTTGATGAATTTTAATCAGCTAATTCAAGACCCATCTAAAATGATGAGGATGAATTAGAAAATTGGATGTTCTCTCACTATGGACAAACTAAAGCTTCCTCCAGTGCTCCTCTCAACACTGAATCTCCTGAAGCTAAAGATGATCCACTTATCATTCCAGTTACATCTAGTCACTCCAACGCATCTTTTTCAGAAATTGTTGTTGTGCCCATTAGCTGTATTCCTCATTCTATTTCAAACATTGATCAATCAATGAATGAAATGCCTTCAGTATTTGAACCTGTTTCAGTCGCTAAATCTGAGGTTCCATTAGCGATAGTTCCTATTGCTTAAGACAATGTAGCTGAAGCCTCATCTTTTGTTCCTGAACTTACCTAATCAGATTAAATTCCTCTACCGGCTCAGCGATGGACTAAAGACCATCCAATTCATTAAATTCTTGGTGATCCAGATGCAGGTATCAAGACTCGTTGTGGTTTAGGTAATATCTGTCTCTTTGTCAACTTTCTTTCTTTAGTTGARCCCAAGGAAATCAATGATGCTTTCTCTGACCCTAGTTGGGTCCTTGCCATGCAAGAGGAGCTCATTGAGTTTGATAGGAACAAAGTCTGGTACCTTGTCCCACGTGCTTCTAAAAATCAGTGATAGGCACCAAATGGGTCTATCACAACAAGTTGGATGAGGAAAGTGTGGTAACCCGTAACAAGCCTTGACTTGTTGCTCGGGATTATAGACAAGAAGAAGGGATCAATTATGATGAAACCTTTGCACCAGTGGCTAGACTCGAAGCTATTCGACTCTTTCTAGCCTTTGCTGCCCGTAAAGACTTTAAAGTCTACCAAATGGATGTAAAGAGCGCTTTTCGAAATGGGAAACTTCAGTAGGAAGTTTATGTTGAACAACCTCCAGGGTTTCTTGACCCTAAATATCCAAACCATGTTTATCGGTTGGATAAAGTTATATATGGGTTGAAACAGGTTTCTCGTGCCTGGTATGATACCTTTTTCTCATTTCTCACCTCTGAGAAATTTGTCCGTGGAAAGATTGACCAGACCTTATTTCTTTGGAATGCTAAAGGTCACATTATTCTAGTCCAAATTTATGTCGACGATATTATATTTGGTTCCACTAATCSCTCTTTGTGTTTTCGGTTTGCTGATCGCATGAAGAAAGAATATTAGATGAGCATAAAGGGAGAACTAACCTTCTTTTTAGGTCTCCATATCAAACAATCATATAAAGTTATTTTTATCAATCAAAGTAAGTATGTTCGTGACATTCTAAAGAAATTTGATTTATCAAACAGTTCATCTATGAAGACTCCTATGTCTCCTCCACTCTCTCTCAACAAGGATCCAAATGGAAAGCCTGTAATCGTTACCATTTATAAAGGAATGATCGGCTCCCTACTGTATCTAACAGCTAGTTGACCAGGTATCATGTACTCTACATGCTTATGTGCAAGATATCAAGCTGAACCAAAGGAATCCCATCTTATTGCTATAAAATGCATCTTCAGATATATTAAGGGAACTCCTAACATGGGTCTTTGGTACCCTAACGGTTTAGGTTTTGACCTAATAGGTTACTCGGATAGTGATTTTGCAGGTTGCAAAATTGATAGGAAAAACTTCACTGGAGGCTGTCAGCTTCTAGGTGGAAAGTTGGTGAGTTGGACAAACAAAAAGAAAAACTCAGTGTCCACATCAAAAGCTGAAGCTGAATACGTAGCCGCTGGTAGTTGTTGTGCCCAAATTCTTTGAATGAAAAACCAGCTGATGGACTATGATCTTCTGTTTTCAAAGGTTCCTATTTATTGTGATAGCACTAGTGCTATTGCAATTGAAAATAACCCTGTACTTCACTCCAAGACCAAACATATTGAGATCCGATATCATTTTATTTGAGATCATGTTATAAATGGTGATATTGAACTTCACTTTATTTCAACTGAGTACCAGCTCGCTGACCTTTTCACCAAGCCTCTTGATGAGACAAGATTTAACATCTTGATCAGCGAATAGGGGATGCTTAACACTGAAGAATAATCTTCAGCGATTAACATCACTCAGTAAGTGAAATGATTCATTGCTCTATCTCTGACACTAAACTTTTGAGTAAATGTATCTATTCTCTTTAAGGTATGATTACTATTCTATTTTCTTCAAAACTTAAATCTTTCACTAATTTTTTCCTTCTTAAGTGACTAAAATGTTTTAAAAGTGTGTTTCAGTGATTCCTTGATCACTGAATCCTTTTTGTTCAATGATTCAAATGTTTTTTAAATGCCGGGTTCAGTGATTCTTTTATCACTGACACTGATGTCTTAAAACTATCACTGAATGATTCTGACTTCATTGATAAAAATGTTTTAAAAGCTCTTTTCAGTCTTTAGTTAAACACTAAATGACTCTTCGTTTTATTAAAGAACTTTTCGTTTTTAAAAGAAATATTTAATGAACCGTCTTAATGACGACATTCTCTATTTACAATGCACAACGCTTTGAGACGAGCAAAAAGGTATTGGCATACGCTACCTCATTTAATGTCATCCAACCATGGATGAGAACGTGTCATTTTCTCATTATGGCCCCTTTCCTCAACCGTCGTCTTTTCTCTCCCTCATATTTTTCTCTCTCCTCCTACCTATAAATATGAGACCTCTCCTTTCTCTTTACGCTATCAAAATTTCAAAGACAAACCTCTACCGAAATTACTAAGCAAGAAATACTCTCAAATCCTTTTACGTCCTTTCACTCTACAACTCTTAAGGTCACAATTTCTTTTTCTTGATTCTTCTTCTTCTAGGAAATACGTTTGATAATTTTTACGAACCTTGTTCTCTTAAAATGTTAAACATCGATGATTATTAAACCAACTATTACTTGGTTATAATCAATTTTTAAGAACCTTGTTCACTTGTTCTCTTCAAGGATTTTTCAAAAGAGGTTTATCTTGATTCAAAAACTTTACCTATATACCTCTCCTATTCAAATATTGGTTTTACTAACAGACTGTTTTATCTTATTCTTATTAAAACAGATGGCTGCCAAGAACGTTGGATTCACCCTTGACGAGGTGTCCTTAAAGGCCAACAACCACATTGCCTTGTTGGACATCCCTTTATCCAAGGCGTATTACCAAGAGGCGACTGACTTACTCAAACAGTCATCGCTTGGTTTGCCCTCAACCATGAGTCCATCATGGTTAAGGAACTCTTACAACAGTTCTGGTTCACTGCTAAAGTGGTTGATGTCGAAGACAAATATGGCCGCCAAGTTGAACAAGTCAACTTCACCTTCAATCACATGTCCGTGAAGTTTGGCGTGAACACGATGGGGACGGATCTTCACCTTCCCAAAAGGCCCCTTCGACAACGAACCCACAACGGCTGAGATTATCGAATGTCTCGATGTCGTTGGCTATCAATGCCCAATGAAGGACTCAAATGCTCCCATGAAGTCCTTGTCGAAGATTGAGAAGAACAGGATGTCGGCGATCTGGCAATACCTGTTCTCTCACTTCATCCAATCTATGGGTGGAAAAACTGGAGGTTAGGACCAGGCCTCTAGGATTGCCTTGACGATTGGCGTTTCTGCGATTCAGCATCGCAATATAAATTATGTTGTGATCATTTTCGATGAGTTGGTGCTATAGCTGAACAAGCGCCAGCGAGAAAAGGTGGTGCCTTACACCAGGTTCCTTTCCATGATCTTTGCCAAGATCTTTGGAGATAAATAATCCACGGAAGGAAATCTTCTGGTTTCCAAGCTTGGATCCAGGATTTCGGATCATAAGCTGAGGGATAGTGATGTGGCACTTTCTTCTATAGTGTCCTTCACTACCTCCTCTCCTCAAGTGGCCAGGACAAGGGCAAACCGTTGGCGTCTAGCCCAACCACTAAAACCTCCTCCAAAAGACCTTCTCAACCAACTCTTGGATCTCCTCAGAGAGCCAAGAAGGCCAAAAAGGGGATAGCCACATCTCTGGTTGAAACCTCTTGACATGTTTCAGCTATTGAAACCAGCCTTAACCCCGAGGCAATTTTAGGTAAACCTCCTAGCTCTTTAGTGACTTCTCCAATCACTGTCGTATCAGTGACACCTACCCCAACAGCCTCAATGACCCAAATCACTGAAGGTGTGGATATTAGCGCCGCCATCACTAAACACCCACGTTTCTTCTCAACCTTTTTCTTTTCTCCTCCTTCCTTTGTCTTTACATGTGTTGATGACGTATTAGCGAATGTCCTCCCTGATAATGAAACACACACCACTGGACCTGAGGTTACTCCTCTTGATGCTTCTCAGCATACAGATGCCCATCCTCTCAAGGACATATTTGCTCATGCCAGTGCCAATCCTTTGGATGACACTGATGGCCCCTCAGGTACTTCCTCTTCCTATCCCTTCATTTCTTCTAACTCTGAGCTCCTTAATGCTCACTCCTCATCTTTTGTAGGTCCTTCTTCTGCGCCCCACTCTATGGACGTATAAGACAAGGAAGAAGAAGGGGAAGAGAACAAAAAAGATGTGGAAGATGACGCCAACAACGAAGACAAAGATGACGTGGATTATGACATGGCTTCAGATGTCAATATTCTTCTCCCAGCCATCGATTCTGTTTTCTGCAAGATGGCTGAAGTTCACCAAGAGATGCCTTGCAAGGCTGAACATGATGCGGACCTCTCAGCTGTCAAAGTCGATGTTCAATAAGTAAAGAGTCATCTATTGACTCTCTAAGAAGTTGTCCGAGCCAACGCTGAGGCCATTGCTGTTTTATCCAGCAGGGCTGATGATGCTCAAGCTCTATTTCTTCAGCAGACAGGACTTCTTCAGCAGATCCTAGATGCTGTCCGAGCCAACTCTAGCCAATGCTCTGTCAAAGCTAGAGGAAATGATGGTTCTTCAGCATCAGCGCTTGGACGAACTCTCTGGCTTATACTCCCAAGTCTTAGCCAGAGAGGGGGAGATGAGGTCCAATGCTGCTGGACCATCTGCTGCTGCTGTTCCAGCAATCTATGTGGCTGAAGCTGAAGCTCCTAGAGCTGAGGCTGAAGTTGCTCTAGTTATCCCAACCTCCGATGAAACTTCTATAGCTAAGGAAGTTGATGCCATCCCAAAGGATGATGATCTTCCCATCAGCTCTGCACCCATTGCTGGTGATGATGATGATGATAAAGACGAAGACGATGAAGATGACGAACCTGATCTTCCAGACCCCGGAAGTGACCTAGATGGTGATGATGAGGACGATGATGAAGATGACTTTACCATCTAGTATCAAAACCCAACAACCGCCACCAAGGGAGTCACCCTCAGGGATTCTGCATCCCAGGGGGAGCAAAGGGAAGAAGAGTCCGCTCAATCAATGAACCAGGGCCCCAAGTCGAAAGGCAAAATGGTCGCTGAAGAAGGGAATCGGAAGGTATTGTTCAATATCCCTCAACCCTTATTTGAAGACTCTACCTCTCAGTTAGTAGTCACTTCTCCTTATCAACTTTAGATCCCATCAACTACCTGTGGTCGACTGGAATGGGTTCTTGAAAACCCTATCTCCAGTGCTCCCACCGACTAGCAGATGGCTCAGCTAAAGGAGTCACTCAACCAGACTAGAGTAAATATTCCTCTTCGTACCTCTAGTGGTGGTGAGTTTGACTTCCATTCAGAAGCTGAAAGACTCAAGGCATTAAGGGATAAAGAAGAGTTAGAGCTTCAGAGGAAGCAAACTGAAGACAACTTAAAGCTGGCCAAGTCACTAGCTGAGAAGATTATCCCTAATAGAAAGTCCAAGAAGAAGGTGAACATTTTCCTATTAAACTTCTTTCCATTGTAGAAGCTGAACATGAGAAGAACCTGAAGCTAACTGAGAAGGACAAGCGCTGGAGCGAAGCAAAGCTAAAGAAGAGAGTCAATCCCCACCCGATCATCAACGTCAACATCAGCCGACGTTCAAAAGACGGTAGAACACTGGTCTCAATGCTCATCACCAGGGACAATCGCGATGCCATCACCGAGTACCCTTCCTACCTTAGCCACTATGGATACAGCGAATGGCTAGAGATCAGGCAAGCCATTCAGCAATCCAATCAAGACATAAGCCGATTATCGAAGACATCATCAACGATCTTATCAAACGGATGTCCAGGTATGTCGCAGTCCCTAACAGGCCTTCTCTGAAGAAAGGTGGAAGGAAGAAGAAAAAGCTCTCTAATCCTAATGATGGACCATTCCTAAGGAACGAACATAAAACAAGGTTCTCCTTAGATGAAATCCTGAAAGAACATGAGAGTATAGACATTTCTATGTTGAATCTTGACTTGCCAGATAAGGGTTCCTATACACCCAACTCTGTGCATTTCAAACCTGACTTAGGAGTTATATTCCTTGACTATGAAGGTGAAGTCAGATTTCAGAGAATGTCAGAGCTACATCCATGTCCAATGGGTCATTTGGTTTACCTTTTACTCTAGATAGATGATAACATGCTTGGAAAAGTCGTGGACCTGAAGATACGAAGAGAATGCCTACGTCGAAAGAACCTTGATGAAGATGTACCTAGCTGCATATATCTAAGTGTTCTAGATTAGTTTCTCTTTGTAATATTGTTCACTTTTCCTTGTAAATCTATTTACTATGTCTGCTTTTAGTGATTAATCTTCTAGTATGTAAGTATTAGACATGTACTGAGCTACTTGTAATATTTCCAATGATAATAAAATAAGTATTTGTTGTACTTAACTGAAAAAGATTCCTAAAAAAAGTAATAGGGACACAAGTCTATGAGTTCCAGAGTTACTTTTTACATTCACTGACAATCTATAAGTCAGTGAATAAGCTTTCAGTTTCAGTTTCTATCTTTGTAACTTTTCTTAAATATGACTTAAGAAAATTATTCAAGAAAAGACTAACTCACTAAAAAAGATCCCAACATAGTAAAAAGGGACATGTACTTTATATGTAACTTTTCCTAACTATTATTTGATAAGACAACCTTCTTTATGTTGTCTTGTATCATCAAATAGGGGGAGATTGTTGATCCTCTTTCTCAATGATTTGATAATAATCCCTTTTTACTTATATACAAAGTATTTATGTTTCTGTCTTTTTAGTTCCAGCGATCTTCACTGAGCCTGTTTAGTGATTGCTAAAGAACTTGTATTGTAATTCAATCGGCGACAACGATACTTCAAGAAGACAACAATCACACCAAAGAACCTTCAGCCAATGTCGAAGACTGAAACTGAAGATTAGAGACTAGCGAGTGCGTGATCTGAAGCGGTACTCAATGATTACAAGCCTGTCTACATATGTGTGAAGACTGCTCAAGCCTTAGCGAATGCTGAAGAGACCTTCAGGTTATTCCAACATTCAGCGATCAAAATAAGCTTGCTAAGAACGATTGTTATTGTCTTGTTCTTATACACACAAAGGACAAATCCATACCCTTTCTAAATGTTAGTATGGTACGGAGCTGACTAGTTGACTCTACTACCCACCAACTTTGTGAAAGGATGTCTGCTCATGAATAGTATTTTTGTACTATTCACTGTAGCAAAAGACAAGCCTTCTTCTTAAGGCTTTACACGCACTCTATCTCTACCATATTACATTAAATGCATTTAATGCAATGGGAATAAATAGAAGCGTTTCCTCTCCATGCAGAGTGCACGCACAACACACTCTCTTAACCTAATTCTTACTTTGAGCATCTTTGAGCTTAAGTAAAAGAACTAACTTTCTTCTACAGCAAATCTTTTCTTATTTGCTAAGATTTGGTGTGTAACTAAAGATTGTTTAGATAGGTTTTTCTTACCTTATCTTTCTGCAAATAGTCTTGTAAATTTTGTATTGATCTTCTCTTATCAATATACATTTTAAATTTGAAAATACATTGTTTGTATTCATTCCCCCCTTCTAGAAACTATTATACATATCTTGTAGACCCTTACGGGACCAACAACCTTCAAAATCATTATTCGAATAACTTATTAGGTCAAAACCTGAACCCTTAGGGTACCAAAGACCTAAGTTAGGAGTTCCCTTTAGATATCTGAAGATTTGTTTTACAGCAATCAGATAGGATTCCTTAGGTTTAGATTGATATCGGGCATACAAGCAAGTAGAATACATGATATCTGGTCGACTAGCTGTGAGATACAGTAGAGAGCCGATCATTCCTCTATAAACCATTACGTTTACATGCTTTCCATTTGGATCCTTGTTGAGAGACAGTGGAGGAGCCATTGGAGTCTTCATAGATGAACTGTTAGATAGATCAAACTTATTCAGCATGTAACAAACATACTTACTTTGACTAATAAAGATACCTTTATCTGACTGTTTAATCTGTAGACCTAAAAAGCAGGTTAGTTCTCCCATCATGCTCATCTGGTATTCTTTCTTCATGCGATCAGTGAATCAAAAACATAAAGAGGGATTAGTGGAACCAAAAATAATATCATCGACATAAATTTGGACTAGAATGATGTGACCTTTAACTTTTATTAAGAAATAAGATTTGGTCAATCTTTCCATGTACAAATTTCTTAAAGATGAAAAACGAGAAAAGGGTATCATACCAGGCACGAGGAGCCTGTTTTAACTCATAAAGAACCTTATCTAAACGATACACATGGTTTGGATACTTGGGGTCAAGAAACCCTGGAGGTTGTTCAACATAAACTTCCTCTTGAAGTTTTCCATTAAGGAAAGCGCTCTTTACATCCATTTGGTAGACTTTAAAGTCTCTATGGGCAGCAAAGGCTAGGAAGAGTCGAATTGGTTCGAGTCTAGCCACTGGTGCAAAGGTTTTGTCATAGTCGATCTCTTCTTCTTGTCTATAAACCTGAGCAACAAGTCGAGCCTTGTTACGGGTTACCACACCTTCTTCATCTAACTTATTGCGATAAACCCACTTGGTGCCTATCACTGTTTTGTCAAAAGGACATGGGACAAGGTACCAGACTTTGTTCCTATCAAACTCAATGAGCTCCTCTTTCATGGCAAGGACCCAACTAGGGTCTGAGATAGAATCATTGATTTTCTTAGGTTCAGCTAAGGAAAGAAAGTTGACAAAGAGACAAATATTACCTAGACCACGATGGGTCTTGATACATGTATCTGGATCACCAGAAATTTGATGAATTGGATGGTCTTTAGTCCATCGTTGAGCTGGTAGAGGATTATCATCTAAGTAAGTAAGTTCAGAAACAGAAGATGAGGTTTCATCAGTAGTGTCTTCGTCAATAGGAATAATTGCTAAAGAAGCCTCAGATTCAGCGATTGAAACAGGTTCAGATGTTGAAGGCATTTCATTCACTGATTGATCAGTGTTTGAAGTAGAAGGAGGAATACAACTAATGGGCACAACAACAATTTTTTAAAAAGATGCGTTGGAGTGACTAGCTATAACTGGAATGATAAATGGATCATCTTCAGCTTCAGGGGCTTCATTGTTGAGAGGAACGTTGAAAGAAGCTTTAGGTTGTCCATAGTGAGAGAACATCCAAGTTTCTAATTCATCATCATCATTTAAGATGGGTTTTGAATTAGCTGACAGAGATTCATCAAAGGTGACATGGATAGTTTTGTCTATCGTCTGCCTTCGTTTGTCGAATACTATGAAGGCTTTGGATACTGAAGAATATCCAAGAAAGATTCCTTCATCAGCTTTGGGGTCAAACTTTCCAAGTTGGTCACGATTGTTAAGAATATAACAAGTGCAAACAAAGTTGAGTAGAAAGCTAATAGAAGACTTATTTCCATGGAAAATTTCATAAGCTGTCTTCTTGAACCTCTTTACTATTAGCGACCGATTTTGAATGAAACAACCAGTGTTGACAGCTTCAGCCCAGAATTGAGTAGGGATATGGGATTCATTGAGCATAGATCGAGCAGCCTCTATGATTGTTCAATTTTGTCTTTTAGCGACCCCATTTTGTTGAGGAGTTCTCACTAAAGACAAATTGTGAGAAATTCCCTTGTTCTCAAAAAAGTTATCCATAGTATTGTTTTTGAATTCAGTGCCATGGTCACTTCTAATGGATCGTACTTTAATGTTGTTAATTACTTCTATCTTCTTGATGAACGAAATGATATCTTCAGGCGGTTCATCTTTGGATCTGAGAGAGAAGACCCAAGTGTACCTGGAATACTCATCAACGATGACGAGTGTAAACTTCTTTCTAGCGATAGATTGCACATTCACTAGACTAAAGAGATCCATGTGAGGTAGCTGAAGAGGCGAAGTCACTAAAGAGATTTTCTTTGATTTAAAGCTTGCTCAAGTGTGTTTTTCTTTTTCACATGCTGAGCAAAGAGATTCCTTTACGAAAGAGTGTTGAGGAAGAACAGTGACAAGATCATTTCTAGACAATTCACTGAGTGTCTTGAGTTAAGATAAAAGAGCCATTTGTGCCATAGCCAGTTGACATCTAAAGAGGCTTTAGAGAAGAAACAGTTGTTCCCAGTGATAGAAGAATCCATATTGATGATATAGATATTCTCTAGGCGAGAACCGGTCAAGGCAACCTTATCATCTTTGTCGTAGACGCAACATGAATTCTTAGAGAATTTTGCTGTGTCTTTGTCACACAGTTGACTGATGCTTAGTAGGTTGTGCTTCAATCCTTCAACATATGCAACTCGTTTGAACGTGGTTGCACCATTGGTTAATATACGAAAACCTCTAGTATATCCTTTTCCATTACCTCCAAAAGTCACGGAAGGTCTTCTTTCTTCCTTGCAATTGATTAGCAAGGATTTGTCTCCAGTCATATGCCTTGAGCATCTACTATCAAGATACCATATGCCCTTGACATCCTGAGTAGGAGAAGAGGATGAGGGATCATTTGAAGTAGATGTCTCTGAAGCTTCTTCTTTGAAACCCTTGCCCATTAAGCAAAGATAGGCCGTATCTTCCTCATCAGATGATGATTCATCAGATGAATCAGCCTAATCATGCTTTTCGGCAATAAGACCCTTGGCCTTTCGCTGGTGATTCTTCATCTTCTTGTACTTCTTCTTTAACTTCAAGTATTTGTCATCCCTGGACCTGAAGGAGGATGGGGTTTTGGAAGATGGCGTCGCAGACTTCTTTGATCTACATTCATCTGTAAAATGTCCAGTACGATGAATATTGTAGCAGATCGCTAAAGCATTGTCTATTTTATCAGACTTTGGGTTTTCCTTAATGGTCAGCGAGGGAGATCTGCGGAAGTTGCTTTTGCTGGGAAATCTCCTAAAAGATTTAGTCAAAAGTGCCATGGATTCATCAAAATCTGCAAGATCAGATTCTGGTATATCCTCGGAGTTAGTAGAGTCTAACTCTGTAATTACAATAGGAGTGTTATAACCAGGTCTGAGACAACCTGGTTTGAGGTAAATTATACATGTTTATTATGTGGATTATGTGAAATGTGCATATTTAAGTATAAATGCATGAAGCATTTATGTGAAATATGAACATGATATCATGCATATTGTGAAATGATAGCATGACATATATAATTCATACGTGTATGCATGTAGTGTGAAGCATGCATGAGGTGGTGTTTATTGAGTTTAATTATTCGGGTGAAATCATTGTATCTTTATGGTTAAGATATCATGCATTTTATAATGTAAAATCCACCGCCCAAGATTATTTCTATTCGAGGAAGCTTTCACCGCCTTTAAGTTTTTATAACTAAAATAATCTTCACCGCATTGGTGACAGTATTTAAAGAAGTAAAAAGATAAGATTTTATCTTATCATTTCAAATTGAAGTCTGTTCAAAAGAGAAAGAAAGTTTGTGGTGGTGAAAAGTGTTCTTGAAGAATCTGTGCTAAGAACAAGCTTTTGCTGTGTGTTTATCTTCAAGAAATCTGTTTGATAAATTGAGTTTTAAACTACTATTGAGTATAACTATGAGTTTTAAACTACCGTTGATTATAAACCGTGAATGGTTTTGGAACTAGTTTCCTCACATATTTGTGTATCAGCTGTTGAGTTTGATATTGGTTTTGAAGTTAAGATGATAAACTGTTTTTAACAGTTTTATGATGTTGTTATTTTGGAGTCTGGTTTTGATAAATATGAAACAAACTTGTGTTCTTCAAGAGCCTTGAGAAGTTGTTGTTTGAATCTGTTTTTGGAACTGTTTTGGAAAGAATTAAACAGTATCTGTGTTTTAAAACAGTTTGAAAGAGTTTATGGAAAAACAGAGTTTTCAACTGTTTTGAGGAGCACAGATTGTTCTTGATAATAAAAGGTTTTGAGTATAAACCTATGTTGGAATCATGATATTGGTTTGAGGATTATGAATAGGTTCACTCTGACAGGTAACAGAGGTCTGTCTTTGGATGAACTATTTCATATTAATGAGCAGGATGATATAAGGGTGGAACATCATTCAAATGAGATAATCTGGAGGATATAAGGTGGGACGGTATCGGCATCACCTAACTCTTACCATGATAGCTATTAGAGTTACAACAGATTAGAGTTCTCACTTCTTGGTGATTTGAGGATTTAGAGATGTTGTCTTTAGTAGAAATGATGGTAATGATGTGATGGTATTGGAGATAATATGATCGAGTAATAATGCTTTGGGTAAAAGCATTGTTTATGAGGGAACAGAGGAGCTCTGGTTATACCTTGCAAGGACCAGAGAAGCTCTGATTGACTCTCATAATGGAACCAGA
>NC_037529.1:37966699-37973704 GCF_001531365.2 Cynara cardunculus var. scolymus
TGAGTCAAAGGTGCTGGTTAGTACAACCAGAGGCTCTGGTCATGAAGAGCAGAAGCTCTGGAAGAGAGACCAGAGGAGCTCTGGTTCTGTATTGAAAATTATTCTAAGTATGGTGTGAAACCAGCGGCTCTGGTCATGAAGAGTAGAAGCTCTGGAAGAGAGACCAGAGAGGCTCTGGTCTTAGATTTTGAAATATTTTCTAAGTGTGGTTGGTTCAACCAGAGGCTCTGGTCGTGAAGACCAGAAGCTCTGGAAGAAAGACCAGAGGGGCTCTAGTCCTGTGTCGAAATATTTTCCAAGTGTGGATTAGAACCAGAGGCCCGATGGACTGAAGCAGTATGTTTTTAGTTTTGCTTCACATGTTGAATGATTTTAAATAAATGTTTTGGTGATCTTCACCCTGCATTACATAAAAGGGAACCTCACTAGACATTCATGTCTAACCCTCATTTTCGTGTTTTCAAATTATGTGTGCAGGTAACGATAATAAGGGAAAGCATGTTATGTGAATTACTTCCCTATATGCTTAGCTGTTTTGGAAGCTTTGGTGCTAGGATACAAGATTATGTACTTTTGGAATTTTTGGGTTGTGTATTTTATATTCCAAACTCTTGTATCATGGACCTATGTGGGGAAAACATGTATTATATATATGAAAAATATGTGTTATATGCAACATGTGGATTGGGATGTCACAAGGAGGAAGTGACAAAGAAAAAGAAGAAGAAGAAGGGGTTTCAGCTGAAGCATCTTCAGAGATCAAAGCTAACGAAGAGCTTTTCATTTCTCTGGAATCTTTGATCAGATTTCTTTTCAGCTGATGAGATTGCTCATGATTAAGCAGAATCCCGTAGAGAGTAGAAAGAGAAAGAGAGGACATGTCACTGGACATGTTAAGACATATGGAAAAGGTGTCCCACGATCCAGGAAGACATTCTAAAAACTTAGTTAAAGTTTTAGGATTAGAATATTTCTTGCTGATAGTCCTAAGATCAATACCAAGACAATTAAAACGTTGATGTACTTCAGACAGCGTCTCAGTCTTTCCACAGAGAAATCTTTCATATTGCTTTACTAAGTTAATTTTCCTTGATTCTTGAACCTGAGAGGTTCCTTCATATTGAACACATAATGTGTCCCACATGGATTTTGAGGTTTTGAGTTTCATCACAGAGTGATAAACCTCATCAGGAAGAGACATAGCTATTATAGACCTAGCATGAGTGTCTATAACTATTTTCTTCTTATCTTCTTCATCACGCCACTGGTGAGGGAGTTTTGGAATCTGTCGTTCAGGAATCGTGGCAGTCGTAGCTGTTTCAGGAACATACAGAGAAATATCAAATGGTACATATGGTCCATTTTCTATATAGTGTGGAATTTCAGAATCCACACCTTCCAGAAAGAGGGACATCCGATTCTTCCATAGATTAAAGTTGTCTCGGATGAATCGGGGAGGTTTGGCAAGAGAGCCATTGTCTTGAACGTATGTGTTTGTGTTTTGTAAAGCCATTTTAAAAGCAATAAATTATCTAAATAAGGAGATAATGTAATGCAGAAAAACAACCAAACAACTAGAGAAGATAGAATAGTGCTCCGATACCACTTGTTGGTCCCATTATGGTCTACAAGATGTGTACAACAGTTTGTAGAAGGGGGGTTGAGTACAAACACATTATTTTCAAATTTAAAATATATATTGACAAGAGAAGATCAATACAGATTTTACAAGATTGTTTGCTGAAAGATAAGGTAAGAAAAACCTATCTAAACAATCTAAAGTGTACACACTAAATCTTAACAAATAAATAAAAGATTTGTTGTTAAAGAAATAGAAGAAAGTAAGTTCGATCTGGGTGAGAACTTGCTCATAATAAAATAAAAGAGATTCTAACATGGTCTTGAAGATGAGCGTTTTTGTGTTCTTAGATGTGTGTTCTTTTACTTAAGCATGAAATGGCTTAGAGTAAGAGTTATGTATTAGAGAGAGTATCTCTGCATGGAGATAGAACACATCTATTTATACCTGTTGCATTAAATGCACATTTAATGCAAAGTAGTAGGGTTAGAACGCGTATCAAGCCTTAAGAAGAAGGCTTGTGCTTTGCTAAAGTGAATAGTACAAAATCCTATTCATGAGCAGAAATCCTTTCACAAAGTTGGTGGGTAATAGAATCAACCAGTCGGCTCTGTACCGTACTAACTTTTAGAAAGGGTATGGGTTTGTCATTTATGTGTATAAGCACAAGACAAAATCAATTCGTGCTTAACAAACTTCTTTTGATCGCTGAATGTTGAAATAACCTGGAGGTCTCTTCAGCATTCGCCGAGGCTTGGTCAGTCTTCATACATATGTAGACAGGCTTGTAAGGATTGAGTGCCACTTCAGATTACATATACTCGCCAATCTCTAATCTTCAGTTTCAATCTTTGACTTTTGCTGAAGTTTCTTTGGTGTGAGTGTTGTCTTCTTGAAGTATCGTTGTCGCTGATTGGATTTACAATACAAGTTCTTCAGCGTCACTGAACAAACTCAGTGATGATCGCTGGAACTGAAAAACAGAAACATAAATACTTCGCATAGGGTAAAAAGAATTATCATCAAATCACTAAGAGAGAGGATCAACAGTCCTCTCTCAGTGAGTTCTCGAAAAACCTCCATCTTGGTTAAAAAAATACCAAGTATTTGCTTTGGACCAAAGGGGCTCTGGTTCAAAAGATAATATTTGCCATATTTTCATCGAAGTTATTCTAAACAGCCAGAGGCACTGGTCTCTGTGACCAGAGGCTCTGGTTTAGGATACTTGGAATTTTATGGCTAAGATGTTATATCACTTATAGGCATAACCATGAGATATTGAAGATCATTGGTGTGAAGATAATTATTGCCTCTAAGTGGTGAAATTCAGCATACCCATCTTGCTGACTATGAATAAAAATCATTTCTCATCAAGAGCTTTTGTAAAAATGTCAGCAAGTTGAATCTCAGTGGGAACAAAATACATTTCTATGTTACCTTTTTCAACATTGTCTTTTAGAAAATGGTACCTTACATCGATGTGCTTGGTCTTGGAATGTTATACTTGGTTTGCAGAGATTGCTATGGCACTCTTGGAGTCATAGAGGATTAGGACTTTGTCATAATGGAAACCATAGTCCTTAAGCTGAGTCTTCATCCAGAGAACTTGTGAACAACAACTAGCAGCAGCAACATACTCTGCTTATGCTGTAGATGTTGAGACACAATTTTGTTTTCTGGAGGTCCAACTTACCAGCTTGTCCCCCAAGAGTTGACAGCTTCCAGACGTACTCTTTCTATCAAGCTTGCAACATGCATGATCTGCATCTGTATAAGCTATTAGATCAAAGCCAGAGTCCTTTGGATACCAGAGACCCAATGAAAGAGTTCCCTTGAGGTATCTAAAGATCCTCTTGACTGCAGAGAGATGCGATTCCTTAGGATTTGATTGATATCTTGCACAAAGACATGTGGCAAACATAATATCAGGTCTACTAGCAGTTAGGTACAGGAGTGATCCAATCATGCCTCTGTAGGTTGTCACATCCACAGATTTGCCTGATGGATCAGCAAATAACTTAACTCCTGTAGCCATAGGAGTTCTCATCGATGATGAATCTGAGAGATAGTATTTCTTCAGAAGGTCAGTCACATATTTGGACTGATTGATGAAAATTCCTTCTGAAGTTTGTTTTATTTGAAGACCAAGGAAGAAACTAAGTTCTCCCATCATACTCATCTCAAATTTGCTTTTCATCAACTCTGAGAATTTTTCACAATGTTTTGCATTTGTAGAACCAAATATGATGTCGTCTAGGGCTGTGCAAAACCCGACCCTACCCGAATTACCCGACATACCTGCCCGAAAAACCCAACCCGAACCGAAAGAAATCGCCCAAAGAAACCCGATATCCGAATCCGAAATTTAACTCGGGTATGGCAGATCGGGTAGGATCTCACGATCCACCCCCCGAACCCGCCCGAAACCCGAACTACCCAAAATAAGCGACTTATGTTAGGGACTTAGGGTTAGGTGAAAATTGACGTGAGAAGCGAATACGGCTAGGCTAAACTACGAATACCCCATACAGCCATACCCGAACTAGTGAACTACAGACCACAGACTGGTAGTGGTGACCGACTCCGACTCCGACCGGCTACTGACTGGTGAGTGCCTGAGTGGTGACCGACTCTGACTCCGAGTCTCCGACTGCCGACGAGGCAACGACTGTCTGTCTCTGTCTGCCGACCAGCTACCGATCGATGAGTGCACCTTTTATTTGTTAAATTCTAAAATGCCAACCTACAACACAAAGTCACAAATATATATACATATATATGTGTGTATATATATATATATTGCTTCATATAAATTTGTAGTCGTGTTCTTACTTGTTGGATCATTCAGCGAGAATGCTCTAATATACAACTTTATAGGAGGATGTTTCAATGATCTATATCATGCAAGCAAAAAAGATAATGAATGCATAGTGCCAACATATTATTAGCTCCATATCATCCGAACCTGACCCGAAACAGCCCGTACCCAATATGACCCGAACCCGATATAACCCGAACCCCGAACACTATGATTCGGGTTGTGGATTTGTACCCCGAAACCCGATCGGGTTAGCCATTTTTGGGTCTGATCCGACCTGACCTGACCCGACCCGACCGATGCACAACCCTAATGTCGTCCACATATATTTGAACATGTAAAATGTTACCATTATGCTTCTTAAGAAAGAGAGTTGTATCGATTGTACATTTTTTAAATCCATTGTCGATGAGGAAGGTAGATAGAGTTTCATACCAGGCTCTGGGTGCTTGCTTAAGCCCATAAAGAGCTTTATCCATAAAATATACATAGTATGGATGTTTTGGATCTTCGAACCTAGGAGGTTGCTGCACATAGACTTCTTCTTGTATTTTGCCATTTAGGAAGGCAGACTTAACATCCATTTGAAAGACTTTAAAGCCTTTATGTGCAACATAGGCTAGGAACATTTGGATGGCTTCAAGTCTTGCGACGGGAGCGAATGTCTCATCGTAATCAATTCCTTCTTCCTGGCGATAGCCTTTTGCAACAAGCCTGGCTTTGTTCCTTATTACAATGCCATCTTCGTCCTTCTTGTTTCGAAAGACCCATTTGGTTCCTATGGYCGTCTTCCCTTTGGGTAGAGGCATAAGAGACCATACTTTGTTTCGTTCAAACTAGAGTAATTCTTCTTGCATTGCGTTTATCCAGTTTGGGTCTTGTAGGGCTTCAGAAATCTTCTTTGGTTCTATCATACTCAGAAAGTTGGCGAAGAGACATTCATTTGCAGTAGCAGATCTCGTCTTGACACCAGAGGTTGGATCACCAATGATTTGGTGATGTGGGTGATTTTTTGTCCACTTGGTGTTTGATTGAGGTTCTGAAGCAACATGATGCAGTTCTTCATCGACTGATGGAACTGCTTGCTCCCCCTCAACGAGATAATCTTCGGAGTTAGACTCTGGTTCTTGAGTACGATTTGAAGACATAGGAGAAGTAGATGATGTAGCATGAGCTTCTGTAAGAGAGGTACCTACAGCATTGGAGACTGCATGATCTTCATCGCTTCTGGATATAGATTTTGCATGAGATTCATGTCCAGAAAMTACTTCTTCTTCGAAGATGTCTTCAAATAATTGAGCCAACTCTGATTCACCGGGTTTGCTAAGTGATGAATCAGATGCTCTTCGTTGAAGTCCGAGTTCTAAACTGTTGTGTCCAGAAGTCATTGGGGTAGAGTCATCGAAGGACACATTGATGCTTTCAATAACAATTCTAGTCATTTTGATGTAGACTCTGTAGGCTTTGGCGGTTTGAGAATAGCCCGAAAGACTCCCTCATCGGCTTTCTTGTCAAACTTGCCAAGATATTCTCTATCGTTGAGTACAAAGCATTTGCATCCAAAGACATGAAAATATTTGACGTTTGGTCTTCTTTGATTGATGAGCTCATATGGGGTTTTCTGGTGTCTCTTGTTGATGATTGATCGATTCTAGGTGAAGCATGTTGTGGAAATAGCTTTAGCCCAGAATATGATTGGTAACTCCGATGAAGTGAGCATGGTCCTTGCTGCTTCCATAAGGGTTCGATTTCGTCGTTCTACTACTCTATTTTGTTGTGGACTTCTTGCTGATGAAAAGTTTTGAGTAATGCCTTCAGCGAAGAGATAGTCATCGATTTTGGCATTTTTTAATTCAGTTCCATTATCGCTACGAACCTTTACTAACTTTTTTGTAAAAGAACTTGTAGCCTTTTCATCACTCCAATGAGTAGGTCTGGAACATCTGATATCTTCTTTACGAATTCAACCTAAGTGTATCTGGAGTATTCATCGACCAATACCAGCATATACTTCTTTCCAAAGAGACTTTGGGTTGATATCGGCCCACAGAGGTCTATGTGAAGCATATCCAAGGGCTTGGTGCAGGAGGTTTCTGACTTACTTTTATGTGAGGCCCTTTTTAGTTTTCCCAACTCACATGCTGAGCAAAGATGATCTTTTTCGAATTTGAGAGAAGGAATTCCCTTGACCAAATTTTGTGTGGCTAGTTTTCTTATTGCATCAAAATTGAGGTGTGAGAATTTTTGATGCCATAGCCAATTTTCATCGCTCTTATGAGACACAAGACAGAGGGTGTCTTGTCCCATGGAGGACTCAAAGTCTAGAAGATAGATATTTCCTTCTCTCTTTGTCTTGATGATTATGTTACCGGGCTTTGTTTCTATGATGCAGAAACCTTTACGAAATCTGACTTCAAGACCCTTGTCGCAGAATTGACTTATGCTTAGTAGATTGTGCTTTAATCCTTCGACATAAGCCACTTTGCTGATAGAGATATTGCCTTTGATGAGAGTGCCATATCCTTTGATGATACCCTTGTTGTTGTCTCCAAAAGTCACAGAGCCTCCAGATTTTTCGATGAAAGAGGATAGCTGACTTTTATCACCA
>NC_037529.1:37975135-37978659 GCF_001531365.2 Cynara cardunculus var. scolymus
TTTTCTAGGTCCTTAGTTATTCACTTGTTTAATTCCAGAAGTTTATCTTCTTCTGATTTCTTAAGGATGCTTATGCGAGTCTTTTCCTTTGCTAGATCATCTTTTTCTTCGGTTAGAAGATCAGTCTCTCTTTTGTAGAAACTTGCTTCTTTTTCAGCTTTTATTCCCTCAGATTTTTCAAAACTTAAATTTTCTTTTAATTTCAAGAAATCTTCTGAAAGTTTGATCACCCTTAACTCTAGTTCTAATGGAACAGAGTCGGTTTCATTTGAGAAAGACTCACATAACTGGTCATCTGAGTTGGAGGTGGAGTCTGCATTGGATGTGGATATTAGACAGATGAGAGCTTTGTCTTCATCGTCTGATGAAGAATCGGACTCCCAATTTTCTTTTTCGGCCATTAAGCTTCGCTCTCTAGAATTATACTTGTATTTACTTTTATAGTAGTCAGCATCCTTGATCAATCGTCCTTTGCATTCCTTGGAAAAATGACCAAATTTTCCGCACCTGAAGCATCGAAGGTTATTTTTCCTTCCATCCTTGTCCTCTTTTCTTTCCTCTCTTCTTTATTCTCTTCTCTCTTCTCGTTCTTCCCTTCCATCTCTTCTTTCATCCCTTTGATGGAATTTGGATGGCTTTCTATCATATGATGACTGGTATTTTTCCCTTTTGAACTCTTTTCGCTCATAGGGTTTTCTAATGAACTTCTTTTGGAACTGTTTTATAATCAAGGCCAATGATTTGGCAAAAGCTTTAATCTCATCATCTGATTCAGAAGTTTCCTCTTCAGATTCTGATTCTACCACCAATGCTTTCTTGCCTTTCTTTTTATGTTCTTTGGCAGGAGTCCTTGATTTTTCCTTTTCATCAGCAGCAAGAGCAAGAGGTCCACCGATGGATACCTTTTTCTTCATAATGTCGCTCTCTTGTGCTGCAAGTGTTCCATACAGGTCATGAAGAGACCAGCCATCTAGGTCCTGGTTTTCTTGTAGGGACATAGATAGCTGAGTCCATTCATCGCCTAGACTTTTTAGGAATAAAACGTTGTTTTCTTCCTTAGTTCTGATGATATCATTTCTTAGACATTGATTTATCAATGTGTTGAAGCGATCGTAAGTCTTTTGTATGGGTTCATCAGGGAGGGCTTTGAAATTACTGTATTCGTTGAGACATTGTGCTCTATGAATTTTCTTTGTTTTTGCTCCTCCTTCCAGATGGTTTGCTAGTTCATCCCATAGTTCCTTGGTTGTGGAACATGTATCAAGGGCCTGGAAGATTTCGTTGGATAGGGCCATGATTATCAATCTTTTGGCCTTTTTGTCAATTTCAACTCTTTCCTTGTCATCTTCGTCCCAATTCCTTTCATCTTTAGGCATGTAGTAGGCCGGAATTTCAGTTGTGGTGGTTGTTCCTGGAACTCTTAGGACTAGAGTTTTTGGAATGTAGGGACCCTCCTGTATAGATCGCAGGAGATTCTTGTCCATTCCTTCCAGAAAATTTACCATTCTGATCTTCCATTGTGGATATTCCTCTCGTTGAAGAGTTGGAGGCTTTGTGAGAGAGCCAACATTATAAGCAGAATTCCAGTTGGCCATTGAGAATGTTGAAGAAGAAGGTGTAAATTTATGACGAGAATGAGGATTAAATATTGAGAGATTTTTGAATGATCGTTTTGATTGGGAAATCAATCAATAGGCTCTGATACTAATTGTTGATCCCAGATCTCTCAATAACACTAATAATCTAGTTATGAATAACCAAATTATAGTGATTTTATGAAGAAAAGTTATGAAGACTCGAGAAGAAAAATAAGAATATTTATGAACAGTCTTGAGCTTCAAAAGTTTATATAAACTAAGAAACGTAAGAGCGATTCGTAAAAAGCGACTCTTTTTACAATAGGTCTAATCACCTATTTATACTAATCAACTAATAAGAAGATAACTATATAATGCTACTTTCTAGCAAATCTTCTATTAACAGATAAGGTTTATCTTTTATATGGATAAGCGCTAATATTGAGATAAACTCGAATTCCAGCTGTTGACTTGTCATCTCCAGCTGTCATTCATGATGTGATGATTTCATCCTTATCTTCAAATCTTCATTGCATGCTTGGATGAAGTGCTGAAAATCTTCTAAGTGTTGATAACCATATGATCGATGAGAATGCTCTTTCTATCGCATCCTTGGACTGTCCATCGGTCCTCTGGTTGAATTCCAGACTTAGTCGTTTCTTGCCTTGATGTTTTCATTGGTCTTCTGGTTCTTCATCACTTATTGTTTTTTATTACTTTTTACATTATGAATTGTGGGGTTTAACAGACTTGTCAGAACAAGTTAGGCCGAATAGGTTAACCTTCTTTTGTAATCGATTATGGTCTGCCCATAAGGACCGGTTTTGTAATCGGTAACCGAATTGATTTTAAGAAGTTCAAAATTTTTTTTCAATTGTCATGTATTTAATATCGAAAGTAAATTACATGTTATGTTCTTATGATTAGGTTTTCTTTAGCGAATCATGTTCATGTCTTGAAAAATGAACGGATTGTGCCCTTTTCCGTTTGGATCTTTATCATTAACGTTTGTTAAAAGAAAAGTCCATGATCATGCGCCCTTCACGTGAGGGGGTTTTTTAGTCTTTTTACACACTCTTTAGTTATTTTTTTTCTTTGGTTTCCTTTTCTTTTTCAAATGAATTGTTAAAAGGAAAACATAACTTGTTAAAAGTTGGAAACCCCCAAAGTTGTTTCCATCTCGATACAGCCGCAAAGAACTCTTCATCGTTTCCGTTTTCCGACTTTAACAACACTCCAAGGTCTCAGTTTCCGATAAATCCTCGTTTGTAACCTCCTATCGACTCCTGATTGTTTTTAAACCCATGGTTGCTAGCATAGAAGAAGCCCTAAAACTTAAGGCTTCATTGCTTTTTCTATGGGTTCACCTTCTTAGATTTACGTATTGTATAATGATTTGGTAGTAATGTGTTTGATTTTTATATGTGTTGTTGATGTTCATACTAAATCAATGGGTCTTCATGGTTAAAAGTTTTGATTTTTGAAGATTTGAGTATGGGTTTAAATTTGATTTGGTTTTGCATTTTAAAGTTTGTTTTATCACATAATGAGAAAATATAAAAAGGCAAAAAGTAAATAACTAAATATTTAAAATACCAAAAAACTCCCATAAGGCCCCTTAACGTTAAATATAATGGAAGTTAGTGGTAGAAATTCAAAGTTGTTAAAATGCAATCATAGAACATAAACAATTGTTTTTTCTAAAATGGACGAGAACTAATCATTTGTTTTTATAATTTAATACCTTTTAATTTATAGTAGAAGGGTACTCAGACAATACAGCGAGATACATCTCTATTTTAATTTTCCATTTTATTTTGTCTTAGTTGATGTTATGATACAGTTTTATGTGGTTTTGAGAAATTCATAATATTTTTATTTTTTAATAAAATATAAATATGAAGATATATTATATAAAAATAAAAAAAAAGATATTGATATTAGTAC
>NC_037529.1:37980382-37993213 GCF_001531365.2 Cynara cardunculus var. scolymus
CACCTTTCGTTCCCAATGATCCCAATCCAAGAGGCACCATGACATACTTCACGAACATGGTAAATTTCATATTTTGTTAGTTTTGGAACTCGTTATTTATTTATTTATTTTGTAAATTTGCAAATTTGACATGCCAATATCTTGATCACCATTGTTAAACTCTTACGCTGTGTTCTCGAAACCTTTTTAGAAGTTGGGAGTCTTCACGAAAGCAACTGCTCTTCTCTTTGGGATAGATGCCAGTTCTATGAACCCACAACCCACCTCAAGGAGGGAGATACAGGGCTTGTTTTGCGTGGTTAGATTATGGTAGTCTTTTTAGAGATATAGGTATATCATTTTGTTGATCATTTAAAAAAGACAACCTTATGAGTTCTAAACTATCCATATGTTTTTTTGTATTAATCCTTCAGAATCGATCTCGACATTGTTATCACATCAAAACATCGAATGCTACCAATAAAGGAACATCCAACCCAACTGATTTCAATGCCCTACCTGAAGGAGTTGCTGGATTTGGTCCGGTTGGCCGGCCTATACCACCACATAGAGAGCCGTTGTTACATAGGCGGCACCAAAATCATAATCGAGCTTGTCAGCAGGATGGTACACAGAGACCCATATATGTTTCTGTTATGGATAGGTATAGGAAATGTATCATTTCTTAAATTGTATAAAAACCGGTGGTTTAATCTAATCACGCTATGTGGGTTGCACGGAGAATCTGATATGCTCGGAAATGTGATGTGTAGGTTCAATGTACAATCCTCATACCATCTAAAAGATGAAGAAGATTTCCCACCTCTGTCTGTGTGATTGTAGTCGGGCGGAGGACATCTACTAGGATCGGTAGCGGGATTTCGGAAATCGTGAAGGTGGTTGTGCATGTAATATATGCATAAAGAAAATGTTACAAAGTTTTTCTGTGAACACCTCAAACTTTGTTGTCAACATAAACTATAAGTTCTTGTTGTCTATCCCATAGTTTTAATACCTTTTAGGTGTCCCCTTGTATTCTTGTGCTTTTAACAATTGTGGCACATTTTTTTTGTCTTGTCTTTAAAATAACTAAAAGATTTTGCAAGGCCTTTATAGAAACAATCATTCAGGTATCCTTGTTGAGCCCTATTTTAGCTGGGATAAATTATAAAATGGGTTCGTTGATGGAGTGAAGAGGAGGTCTTGGATGAGCAGCTGAGGTTAGACATGGTGGTTTTATGTATATTTCGAGATCCAATAGGTCGTAGAGATGCAAGACTTGACGGGAGGAAGGGATATTGAGAGGTAGGCTTTGAGCCTGTTTTTTAGAAGCTTAATGAGCTTAATAGGACTTGTAGTTTATTTGTTCAGCTATAAATGACTGTTTGGTAGTAATTTAATGATATAGTAGTGACTTATTCAATAAGCTTCTAGGGGGAGCTTTATGTAGAAAGACAAGTTTTTCCAAATTAAAAAGCATGCTCCATTCATCAAAGAAAAATCCCTCTCAAACAAAAACCTGTCAATCTATACAGACAGATTAATGCACATTGACAACTTTATCAATAGATGATATAATGCAAAACCAATGGTTTTTTTTTTTTTACTTCTTATTTCAAAATTTTCTATTTCATAAACTTTTTGAGCACGTTTTATCCTTTTTAACACACACTTTGCACAAGGCAAGATATTGACGGAATTCGTTCCTATTTGTAACCGGTTAAGGAGACTTGTTAGAACAAGTTAGGCCCAATAGGTTAACCTTCTTTTCTAAATCGATTATGGTATGCCCATAAGGACCGGTTTTGTAATCGGTAACCGAATTGGTTTTAAGAAGTTCAAATAATTTTTTCAATTGTCACGTATTTAATATCGAAAGCGAATTACATGTTATGTTCTTATGATTAGGTTTTCTTTAACGAACCTTGTTCTTGTTTTGAGAAATCAACGGATTGCGCCCCTTTCCGTTTGGATCCTTATCGCTAACGTTTGTTAAAAGAAAAGTCCATGATCATGTACCCTTCACGTGAGGGGCTTTTTTGGGTCGTTTTACACATCTTTGGATCGTTTTACACACTCTTTCATTACCCCACCTGAAGGAGTTGCTGGATTTGCTCCTATTGGTCGGCCTACACCACCACATAGAGAGCCGTTGTTACATATAATCGAGTTCGTAAGCAGAATGGTACACATAGACCCATATTTGTTTCTGGTATGGATAAGTATAGGAAATGTATCATTTCTTAAATTGTATAAAAACTGGTGGTTTAATCTAATCCCGCTATATGGGTTGCACGACGAATCTGATATGCTCGGAAATGTGATGTGTAGGTTCACTGTACAATCCTCATACCATCTAAAAGATGAAGATGATTTCCTACCTCTGTCTGCGTGATAGTAGTCGGGCGGAGGACATCTACAAGGATCGGTAGCAGGATTGGAAATCGCGAAGGTGGTTGTGCATGTAATATATGCATAAAAATTGTTACAAGGTTTTTCTACGAACACCTCAAATTTTGTTGTCAACATAAACTGTAAGTTCTTGTTGTCTATCCCATAGTTTTAATACATTTTTGGTAGCCCCTTGTATTCTTGTGCTTTCAACAATTTTGGCTCATTTTTTGGTCTTGTCTTTAAAACAAATAATTTTTTTTACAAGGTCTTTATAGAAACAATCATTCGAGTATCCTTGTAGAGAACTATTTTAGCTGGGATGAATTATAAAACGGGTTCGTTGATGGAGTGAAGAGGAGGTATTGGATGAGCAGTTGAGGTTAGACATGGTGGTTTTATGTATTTTTAGAGATCCAATAGGTCGTAGAGATGCAAGACTTGACGGGAGGAAAGGATATAGAGAGGTGTAACACCCCATACCACACATTGCATGTAACATATACTTCATACATAAGAAATACATGTTTATACACCACATAGGTCCCTTAGTACAAGAACTTATCAATACTGAATACATAGTCCAAAAATTCAAAATACAATTCTTGTATTACTCCACATTCTTCTAACGAGACTATACATAGCATAGTCAAATCTTCAAGTAGATATGCATATAGCGAAATTTTACATTTTCCCCTTTCCCTTACCGTCTGCAACTCCTGCAATACATATTTAAAATAACAAAACGAGAGTTAGACCAATAGGTCTAGTGAGCTTCCCTTTTTATGTCATTACAGGGTGTAAATCACCAAATCATTTATTTAAAAACTATGGTTCATATAAATAACAAATATATGAACAAATACCTCATATTACCAATACTTTTTCAATTCCAAGCCAATCTCTCAGCTTTCAATAACACATGTAAAACTCAAACAGGTTTATCATAATGCCACTTTTAAACCTTTTCAATTAACACAAGATTTATTTAAAGTTCCAGGCCAAGCCTCAATAACATCGAGACTATAATTTCCAATAAGAACATTGATTCTAAATCCTTAAATCACAAAGAAATAAAGATTCCAAATCTCAGTAATCTT
Organism: Cynara cardunculus var. scolymus; assembly: GCF_001531365.2. Lineage (NCBI taxonomy): Eukaryota > Viridiplantae > Streptophyta > Magnoliopsida > Asterales > Asteraceae > Cynara > Cynara cardunculus. Next base: position 37,983,853 of record NC_037529.1, read on the forward strand.
ATAGGATATAATAGTAAGAGTTATATTATACATCACACATTCAAATGCCATCCTTATATCCAAAGGTACACATCTTCTTGATATGTCACTCTTATCCCATGGTACACCTCTCCTTGATATGCGACCCTTATTTCCTCATCAAAATATTTCACAAGACAATTTCATATAGAACAGACCACAGTCATAAATGTTCCAATGGAATATCATCAATTCAAAACCATCTTTATCAAAATTCCCATTCTTTTTACAAGATTATTGAAATAAGAATTTATACAAACCATACACAAGTAAACAAATCCGGTCAACCTAGACTTGGTCGGGCTTCATCTCCGGTCAAGCCTTGGCCGGTTTACTAATCCGGACAACACTATGCATTGTGTCCGATTTACCACTCCGGTCAATACAAGCCCTTATCCGATTTATCAATTCGGACAATCATTCTCTCAAGCCTTGTCCGGTTTACATCTAAACCGAACAACACATTAAGCGATTTAGAATATATCGGGCAACCCTTGTTCAATTTATCAATAAAACGATCACCCCTTGGTCGTATTCCTACTTCTTCGTTCAATGTTTTTTATCCGATTTATAAAACTCAAATCCCATAAACACTTAAATCGCATGACCTTATGTCTGATTTAAGGCTACACCGGACAACACATCAAGCGATTTAACCTGAAACCGCTCAACGCTTTGTCCGGTTTAAGTGTAAACTGGGTAAACAAGTTTTCAAAACAAATAATAATCAAACCAAAAGAATTACTTCACAATTGAAATAAAATGGTAAACCACTCACCTTGATTTTTAGCAAAAGCAAGAAAAACTTTGAATCCTTCTACTTGATTTCGATCAAAATAATCCGATCACCACTTTTTTCTCTAAATCGCACAAAAATTCTCAAATTGGCAAGAAGAGAAAATGATAACCTCACACTCCTTTTTATACTCTTTCTAAAAAGAGCATGGCGGCTAAACCGCCTCCAACCATGCATCCATCCATGCTTCATTCATGCACACATGCACATATTTATGACATTAATATGCACACATGCATTATTAATGCATATCAATACCCACATATTTGTTGCATACTCATTTGTGCACATAATTTAACATATTTACATGATCAATATAACAATTTATCATGCTGTCACATAATCATTTATCAAATAATCACATATTAACTACCTCGGGTGATAATCAGGATCCGGTTATCACATTATCCACCCCTCGAAAGAATTTTGTCCCCGAATTCCTTTAATCAAAGAGCCATGGATACTCTGACCTCATTTTTTATTCCAATTCCCAAGTTGCCTCTGATCCTTTGTGGAACTTCTACTGTACTTTAACCAAACTGATTTATTTATTTCTCAACACCATGATGTTTCGGTCAATCATGGCTTCTGGTGTTTCCACAAAGTTCAGCTTACTGTCCAGTTTAACCTCTAGTAACGGTACAACGAGACTCAGATCAGCTAAACTTTTCCGTAAGTTTGATACATGGAAAGTATTATGGATCAGACTTAGTTCTTCTGGTAGTTCCAACTGATAAGCTACTGGTCCAATTCGTCTACATATTTTGAACGGCTCAACATACCTTGGACTAAGCTTACCTTTTTTCCGAATCTGATAACACCCTTCCACGGAGAAACTTTCAACATCACAAGATGACCCATGCAAAATTCAATCGGTTTTCAACGATTATCATCATAACTTTTCTGGCGATGATGTGCTATTCTGATTCTTTCACAGATCTGTTCAATCTTTTTTGAAGTTTCTTGAACAATCTCAAGACCTGTCAACTACTTTTCTCCTACCTCGTTCCAACACAACGTCGTTCGACATTTACATCCATACAACACTTCATATGGTGTCGCTTGGATGCTGGAATGGTAACTGTTATTATATGCAAACTCTATCAGTCGCAAATGATCTTCCCATGAACCTCCGAAGTCAATGATACAACTTCTCAGCATGTCTTCGAGAGTCTGGATAGTTCTTTCACTTTGCCCGTCAGTTTGCGAATGATAGGCTGTGTTTAGTCGGATTTCTGACCCTAGAGCTTTCTACAAACATTCCCAGAACTATGAAGTGAAACGACTATTTCTATCAGATATAATAGACAGTGGAACTCCGTGCCTGGTTACAATTTCTTTAATATAAACCTTTGCCAACTTTTCTAAAGAGTAATTCTCTCTTATAGGTAGAAAATGCGCAAATTTAGATAGGCGATCAACAATTACCCATATCGCGTCATACCCTTTTGGAGTTCGAGGTAACTTCATGACGAAATCCATTATAATGTGATCCCATTTCCACACAGGAATCTCTAAAGATTGAAGACTTTCATATGGCTTTTGATGCACAATCTTTACCTATAGACATGTTATACATTGTTCCACATATCTGGCTATGTCCCTCTTTAATCCGGGCAACCAATAAAATGGTTTCAAATCCCTGTACATCTTGTTGGTACCTGGGTGCATAGAGTATCAGGATTTATGGCTTTCATTTAATATAGTATTCCGGATATCCACAAAATATGGTACCCAAATTCGCCCTTGAAAGCACATAATTCCTTCATTGTTCGGTTCCAAAGTTGAAATCATCTTACCCAACTTTTCTGACCTGACAAATTCTTCTTTCATGGCTTCTTTCTGATATTTTAGAATCTCTTTATGAATATTAGGAATTAAACTTATTCTCATTGCCACGACTTTAATAGTTCTGCTCTTTTCTTTCCTACTCAATGCGTCAGCTACCATAGTAGCTTTCCCTGGGTGGTAGAGGATTTCACAATCATAGTCATTTACAAGTTCAATCCACCGATGCTGTCGCATATTCAGTTCTTTCTGGCTGAACAAATGATGCAAACTTTTATGATTAGTATAAATTTGGCACTTTGTCCCCAGAAGATAATGCCTCCAGATTTTAAAAGCAAACACCACCACAGCTAATTCCATATCATGAGTTGGATACTGCTTCTCATAATCCTTCAATTGCCTTGATGCATAAGAAATCACCTTTCCTCTTTGTATCAGAACACATCCTAATCCTAACTTTCAAGCATCACTATATACTACAAAATATTCTAATCCTTCTGGTAGAGTCAACACTGGCGCACTACAAAGATGATCTTTTAATAGTTGGAAAGCCTTTTGTTGTTCTTCCTCCCACTGAAATTTAACGTTCTTCCGAGTCAATTTTGTCAATGGTACGACTATCTTTGAAAAGTCCTGAATGAACTTGCGATAATAGTCTGCCAAACCCAAAAAGCTTCGGACTTCAGAAGGAGTCTTTGGGGCTTCCCACTTTTCAACTTCTTCTATTTTGGCTGGATCCACCTTCACCCCTTCTTCTGATATAACATGACCGAAGAATTGAACTTCCCTTAACCAGAACTCACGTTTGGACAACTTTTCATACAAATTTTCTCTTTTCAGCAATTCTAGTATCAGACGAAGATATTCTGCGTGTTCCTCTTCGGTCTTAGAGTATATAAGAATATCGTCGATAAATACAATAACGAATTTATCAAGATATTCCTTCCATACTCTATTCATCAAATCCATAAAGGCTGTGGGCACATTTGTTAAGCCAAATGGCATAACTAAGAATTCGTGATGCCCGTACCTAGTTCGAAAAGCGGTTGTAGCAATGTCCTCTTCCCTAACCTTTAACTGATGATACCCCGATCTTAAGTCAATTTTAGAGAAATAACTTGCCCCACCTGTTGATCAAACAAGTCATCGATCCTTGGTAAAGGATACTTATTCTTGATTGTCAACTTGTTTAATTCACGATAATCTATACACATTCGCTTAGATCCATCTTTCTTCTTGACAAATAAGACTGGAGCACCCCAAGGTGAAGTGTTGGGTCGAATGAATCCTTTATCAGTTAAATCCTTCAACTGAGCAACTAATTTCTTCAGTTCTGATGGAGCCAACCAGTACGGTGCCTTAGCTACTGGTGCTGCTCCAGGTATAAGATCGAATCTGAATTCAATAACTCTGTCCGGCGGTAATCCAGAAAAATCTTCTGGAAAAACTTCTGGGTATTCATTAACAATCGGAATTAATTCTTGTTTTCCCTTCTCTTTTTTCAAATCAATCGCATATGCCAAACACCCCTGACACTTCTTTCGGATACACTTCTGAGCTTTCAGCACAGTCAATAGATTGGTATGATGATTCTGACGATCACCATAAATAACAACTGTTCCTCTCTCTGGAAAAATGATTCTAATCATTTTCATATTACAAACAATACTGGTCTGATACTCTGCCAACCAGTCCATACCCGCCACTACATCAAATTCCTTCATCAGCATAGGGAATAACTGAATCGGTAGTTCACACCCCTCAATAACAATAATGCAGTTATTGAATACACTAGTAACAGATTCGTGACTATTAGCAGTATCAACTACTAATTTGTCATCAAGTAACACATAATTCAAACATGCAATTTGAGCAAACGATGGTGACACGAACGAAAAGTTTGCACCGGAATCAAACAATACCTTAGCATGTATACAAACAATACTGGTCTGATACTCTGCCAACCAGTCCATACCCGCCACTACATCAAATTCCTTCATCGGCATAGGRAATAACTGAATCGGTAGTTCACACCCCTCAATAACAATAATGCAGTTATTGAATACACTAGTAACAGATTCGTGACTATTAGCAGTATCAACTACTAATTTGTCATCAAGTAACACATAATTCAAACATGCAATTTGAGCAAACGATGGTGACATGAATGAAAAGTTTGCACTGGAATCAAACAACACCTTAGCATGTATAGAATTCAGAAGGAAGGTACCTGTTACTACATCTGGCGATGCCTCTCCCTCATTTTTCGTCATCTGGAAGGACCGTCCCCGTGCCCCTCCTTGCCCTCCTCTAGATATTGTAGGTCTTCCCTGAGTACCCGACACATTACTCCCCATAGTCAACTGCGGGGTCTTCAACAACGGACAGTTTGGTTGTATGTGATCCGGAGAATTGCAATTGAAACACCTTCGGTTGGCTGGGCAACTCCTTGACCAATGGCCCGCTTCACCACACTTATAACACTTCCTTGGGTCCATCTTACATTCACCTTGATGAACCTGCCGGCATTGTGTACAAAGTTTGTCACCGCCCTTTTGTTCAGTTCTATTATCATATCTTACTGCTTTGGGCCCTCAAAAGTTTGATGAAGGCCCCTCCCATCTTCTTTTCTCCATAACCTTACCCTCTGCTTGCCGATTCTTATTTTGTTTCATTACTTCTACCGCATCCACGGTTAGTGAGAAGGTATTGGGGTTCATAGCAATTACAAATTCTCTGATCGATGGTTTTAATCCCCAAATATATCTTTCCACCTTCCTGGATTCCGATGAAATATAATGCTCAACAAATCGAGATTATTCATTGAATTTCTCAGTATATTCTCGAATCGTTCCGTTTCCCTGTTCCAACTTTAGAAAATCTTCTTCCATTTGTCGTACAGCCGTCTTAGGGCAAAACTGATAAATCGATTCACAAAATCTGTCTAGGATAGTGTCTGTAAGACATCTGTTCTGGCCAATGATTCAACTTTCCACCAAAACAGAGCATTTGATTTTAACACTGATACAACAAATCAGACTTTGTCAGATTTTGGGCATCTGATGGTGTTCAATCTCCTTGATCCAGCACATGGCTTTTACTGGATCCCTCTCTCCAGAGAAAGTTGGCGGTTTACAGGTCAAGAACATTTTAATATTTCCTTCTTTGTTGTGGGTAACCGGAATAGAGGGATGTACTTCCACCCTTTCCGTTTCCACTCTAGCCGGTATTCCCATAACATATATTAAGGTTTTTCGTAACTTTTCTATTTCCTCCGCTAGCATATCTCTAGTTATATATTCTGGGTGTGACACTGATCTTTCCTGAACATTCCTAGAATGGGATTCTTCATGCTCAGAACGCATCTCAGCCCGACCCCATCCCTGAGACTGACTTCTCCCTCTACCTCGTCCCCTGGGTCCTCCCGACCTTTATTTCCAAAAGTACTTGTCGGAAGATTAGCAGGTGATTCTTCTCTTTTTTCAGACTCTGGACGGGCTATTCTTTCAGACCTTCGTGTTCGGGTAGACATCTGCAGATTTTAGTGTTAATAATCATGTATTCACATTCCGAAATATAATGAAGTATTCAAGTTCAGATATGTACCTATAAATTCATAATTACACTGGCCAGATGTAATTAAAATTTACCTTACACACTGTTCTTTCAACTCATCGTATTTATTTCCAATGGTGCTAACTATGTCTGGGACCCTTAACATGCAATGAAATAGTTTGAGTCTAGGTATCATGCTATTAAATACCTAAATCCCTTAAACTCAGGCTCTGATACCACTTTCTGTAACACCCTATACCACACATTGCATGTAACATATACTTCATACATAAGAAATACATGTTTATACACCACATAGGTACCTTAATACAAGAACTTATCAATACTGAATAAATAGTTCAAAAATTCAAAATACAATTCTTGTACTACTCCACATTCTTCTAACGAAACTATACATAGCATAGTCAATTCTTCAAGTAGATATGCATATAATTTTTTTTTTACATTTTCCCCTTTCCCTTACCGTCTGCACCTCCTGCAATACATATTTAAAATCACAAAACGAGGGTTAGACCAAAAGGTCTAGTGAGCTTCCCTTTTTATGTCATTGCAGGGTGTAAATCACCAAATTATTTATTTAAAAACAATGGTTTATGTAAATAACAAATATATGAACAAATACATCATATTACCAATACTTTTTCAATTCCAACCCAATCTCTCAGCTTTCAATTAACACATGTAAAACTCAAACAGGTTTATCAGAATGCCACTTTTAAACCTTTTCAATTAACACAAGGTTTATTTAAAGTTCAAGGCCAAGCCTTAATAACATCCAGACTATGATTTCCAATAAGAACTTTGATTCTAAATCCTTAAATCGCAAAGAAATAAAGATTCCAAATCTCAGTAATCTTATAGGATATAATAATAAGAGTTATATTATACATCACACATTCAAATGCCACCCTTATATCCAAAGGTACATCTCTCCTTGATATGCCACCCTTATCCCATGGTACACCTCTCCTTGATATGCCACCCTTATTTTCTCATCAAAATATTTCAAAAGACAATTTCATATAGAAAAGACCACAGTCATAAATGTTCCAATGGAATATCATCAATTCAAAACCATCTTTATCAAAATTCCCCATTCTTTTTACAAGATTATTAAAATAAGAATTTATACAAACCATACACAAGTAAACAAATCCGGTCAACCTAGACTTGGCCGGGCTTCATCTCTGGTCAAGTCGTGGCCGGTTTACTAATCTGGACAACACTATGCATTGTGTCCGATTTACCACTCCGGTCAATACAAGCCATTATCCGGTTTATCAATTCGGACAATCATTCTCTCAAGCCTTGTCCGGTTTACATCTAAACTGAACAACACATCAAACGATTTAGAATATATCGGGCAACCTAGTTCGATGTATCAATAAACCGTTCACCCCTTGGTCGTATTCCTACTTCTCCGTTCAATGTTTTTTATCCGATTTATAGAACTCAAATCCCACAAACACTTAAATTGCATGACCTTGTGTCTAATTTACGGCTACACCGGCCAACACATCAAGAGATTTAACCTTAAACCGCTCAACGCTTTGTCCGGTTTAAGTCTAAACCGGGTAAACAAGTTTTCAAAACAAATAATAATCAAACCAAAAGAATTACTTCATAATTGAAATAAAATGGTAAACCACTCACCTTGATTTTTAGCAAAAGCAAGAAAAACTTTGAATCCTTCTACTTGATTTCAATCAAAATAATCCGGTCACTACTTCTTCTTCTAAATCGCACACAAATTCTCAAATTGGCAAGAAGAGTAAATGATAACCTCACACTCCTTTTTATACTCTTTCTAAAAAGAGCATCACGGCTAAACCACCTCCAACCATGCATCCATCCATGCATATATTCATTCATGCACACATGCACATATTTATGCATACATTAATATATTAATACCCACATATTTGTTGCATACTCATTTATGCACATAATTTCACATATTTGCATGATTAAAATAACAATTTATCATGTTATCACATAATCACAAGACAAATAATGCCAAGCATGCTCCTCGGGTGATAATCAGGATCCGGTTATCACAAGAGGTAGGCTTTGAGCCTGTTTTTTAGCAGCTTAATGAGCTTAATAGGACTTATAGTTTATTTGGTCAGTTATACATGAGTATTTGGTAGTGACTTAATGATATAGAAAATGACTTATTCAATAAGCTTCTGTTAGCTCTCATTCCTTGAATGTAAAAGTATAGAAACAGTAAAACAGCAAGTACTGACAGAAGCTGATCTGTCACAGAAGACAATCATACAAGTTTCAAGTGACAGAACCTCTGTCATCCATCACAGAGGTTCTGGAAACTTCTCCTCTGAAAACACCATGCTACAAGTCAAAGACGACAGAACCTCTGTCGTGTCTCACAGAGGTTCTGGAAGATTTCCTCTATGCTCTACAAAGTTTCATCCAGCAGAGCCTCTGTGAAGTCTCACAGAGGATCTGCAGAAATGTCTTCTGTATAGATTATCTTAAGCACGTTTTAATTTTACTTAGGTTTATTAGCTGCTCGTGACTTTCACGTGAGCTTGTCTGTAATTTGTTCTAGAAGAACGGCTTAGATTTGACAGCTTAAAGTCGTGTCAGGAAACGGTTACTTGCTTGTATAAATAGCAGCGTAGGCCTTTGTATTTCGTGTGCTTCCAAATTTGTAATCGTCGATATTTTCAATCTATTGAAAATCATTTGAAGCAATTCTCTTTGTGTTCATCATCTGTTCTTCATTGTGTTCTTACTATTTCTACCTGTTTGATTGATACTGTTTCCGCTGCTCTACTACTGTCTAACCGATCATTCAAGTAAGTTTTAGTACCAAGAATTTGAGTTATTCGATCCTAACAATTGGTATCAGAGCAGGAATCAAATTTTAATTTGATTATTTATGTTCGTGGAATTCATCCTTTTTCGACTCTAGAACACAAAAAACTTCCTCTCCAAGTTTACTCTGTTTTTCACTATTTTATCAATCTTCTTCTATTTTCCTTTGATTCTTCTTCAATCCATGGTGAATACAGCCAATGCTTCCTTCATGAGTACGGGTTCACATTCCAAACCATCCACGCTCATTCGTGAGGAATTTCCTCAATGGAAAATCCGAATGGTGAGTTTTCTTGAGGGTATTCATCCTAGGATTTGCGAATTCTTGTACAATCCTCCTTA
>NC_037529.1:37993298-37994595 GCF_001531365.2 Cynara cardunculus var. scolymus
GTAATCGTCGAATTAGGGAACAAATGTAAACGGTTGTTAATCATGGTATTCCTAACGACAACTTCAAATGCATCGATCACTGTCAACTATCCATGGACATATGGACAGAACTGGAGAAATTAATCKAAGGTGGAAGRAAGAYGCTAAAGAACAATCGTTCGATTTGCATCGATGAATACTACAGCTTCAAGGCCAAAGAAGGTGAGTCTCTTGTGGATACATACGCTAGGCTAAACACGCTGATTAGCAACTGTAAAAGGTATGGTATCCCCAGAACCACAGAAGAGAACAACTCACTGTTTTTTAAAAGCCTTGGGGATGAATGGTCGACTATTACAATGTCCATGAAGGCCATTCTAGATCTCGAGACATGGACGTTAGCTGACTTGTTTGGATCTCTCAAGAGTCAAGAGTCCCAARTTATGCAAATGAAGAGGAATCTAGGTGGTCCTTTGGCTCTAGTTGCAGAGGACGGGTGCTCCAGCAAAGGAAAAGAGGGGAAGGAGGCGAAGAAGGAGAAGAAGATGAAGAAAATGGTGTTGATTGCTGACAGTGACCAGAGTTCTGAAGAAGAGGAGATCTCCATGAAGGAGATAATGAAGACTCTTGCGTTGATCACAAGAGAATACARAAAGGGTGGAGACAGGAAGGAGTACAGAAGCTTCAATCGTAGAAGCTTCACAGAAGGAGAGCGATCTGAGAAGAAAGAGAAAGAGCAGAAGCCCTTTCAGAGGGCTGAAGAGCAGAGAAAGGAAGAGCCCAAAGAAGGCTGCTTCAAGTGTGGCAAACATGGCCACTACGCTGCAGACTGTTGATCCAAAGGACCAAGAACAACACAGAGGGGTCCGAAAGATGCAGCCTACTACAAAAAGAAGGCTGAGTTTTATCAATAGAAGTCACTCCTAGCTCAATCCAGTGAGCTAGTCACAGATGAATCCTCTGATGACGACGATCAGAAGGGTCTTCTCGYATGGGAAGACTCAGACACAGAGGATGAATTCTTCTGTGGGATGGCTGAAGTTGAGACAGACTCCTCTGCAAGAAATGACCAAGAGTCACAACAGCATGTGTCTACCTGGGTTGTAGACTCGGGGTGCTCGAGGYACATGACTGRTACAGTAGAGCTTCTGTCTTCATATTTGCGTCAAGAAGGAGGCTCTATGGCTTTTGGTGGCAATCAAAAAGGAAAGATCAAAGGATATGGAATGATTATGAAGGGAGAGATCAAGATGAACCAAGTCTCGTACGTGGATGGGCTTAAACACAATCTTATAAGTGTTAGCCAACTCTGCGACAA
>NC_037529.1:37994695-37996182 GCF_001531365.2 Cynara cardunculus var. scolymus
AGTCAACCAGGGAAATCAAGGAGGCCAAGAGCAAGGTCGAGCGTTTGAGATTGGGGTAGAAGAAGCCAGGCAAGACTCAAACGTAGTCACAGGTACATTTCTCCTGAACACTCACTATGCATCCGTATCATTTGATTCTGGAGTAGATAAGATCTTTATGTCACTAGAATTTAGACCAAAGATTAGTTTAAAGTCACAAAAGCTAAAAGAATATTTCGTTTTTGAGTTTGCTAATGGACAGGAAGTTAGGGCTAGGGACTTAATTAAGAACTGCACTTTGAGTTTAGCCAAAAAGGATGTTAGCATAGACCTTATTCCAACCAAAGTAGGAAGCTTTGACGTAGTTGTAGGTATGGATTAACTATCCAAATATCDAGTTGAGATAGGGTGTTCAAAACAATTATCTGAATTCCGCAAGATGGAGTGCATTATTTTSGGAAATAAGGTTTGGATACCTAAGGTTGGTAATCTTAGATCAATAATTTTRGATGAAGCCCATAGATCAAGATACCCAATCCATTCGGGAGCAGATAAGATGTATAAGGGTCTTAGGAATCACTATTGGTGGTCTGGCATGAAGAGAGACATTGCCTTATATGTGAGTAAGTGCTTAACCTGTGCAATGGTCAAGACAAAACACCAAAAACCATCTGGTCGACTTCAGCAACCAGAGATTCCCCAATGGAAGTGGAATTTGATATCAAGGGACTTCGTTACTAAGTTACCTAGGACTAGGAAAGGACATGACTCAATCTAGGTCATAGTGGATCAGCTTACGAAATTCACGCACTTTTTACCTGTTCGAAAAGACTTTAGTACGGAAAGGCTTGCACAATTATATATCAATGAAATCGTATCGCATCATGGAGTACCTATTTCTATCATCTTAGACAAAGATAGCCATTTTACTTCATGATTATAGTGATCAGTTCAAATGGCAATAGGCACGAGGTTGGACTTAAGCACTCCTATCATCCTCAAACGGATGGGCAAACGGGAAGGACTATCCAAACGTTAGAGGATATGTTACGAGCCTATGTGATAGACTTTGGAGGCAGTTGAGATACTCATCTACCATTGGTTGAATTTTCCTACAACAATGGCTATCACACCAGTATCCAGTGCGCACCATACGAAGCCTTGTATGGGCGTAAATGTAGATCCTCATCCAGCTGGTTGGAAATTGGTGACAGATAGCTGACTAGGCCTGACATTATCCAGGAGACAACCGACAAAATCTCGAYAATCCAAGAAAGACTTAAAGCTGCATAAGATCGCCAGAAGAGCTACGCTGATAACCGTAGGAAACCGTTGGAAATTTCAAGTGGAGGATAGAGTCATTTTAAAAGTATCTCCATGGAAAGGAATTGTGCGTTTCGGAAAGAAAGGAGAACTTAGCCCTAGGTATGTTGGTCCATTTGAAATACTCGAAAGAGTAGAWCGGTTACATACAGACTAAACTTGCCTCCAGAGCTTAGTGTCATCCA
>NC_037529.1:37997797-38024164 GCF_001531365.2 Cynara cardunculus var. scolymus
TTGAGTACGCATGCAAGCAGAATCTGACAGATTTGGACGTGTCTTAAAATGACTATAACTTCCTGAAAACGTAATAAACAATGATGATTCTTTTTTTGAAAGATAGATATTTGAGTTAGTTTTAAAACCCAATTGGAATATCTGAATAATATTGATATTTGACCTTCCAATCAGTTGTGGCAAAAAGAGTAAGCAGGCTGCCTTGGTAACTGTGACACTTTATCTTGAGTATAATGATTAAAATATCAAACCACCTCTAAAAATGGTGTTATTTATGTCAAACTTTCCCTAAGACATCATATTAAAACATATAAAATTTTTGGAAAAATATAGTTCCTGGATAAGGGTGAACCATAGACATATTTGAGTCGCAAAGATTCTGTCAGCATGCATAATTTCCTAAAATCTCTAAGATTGRACTCTTAAACCATAAACCCTATTTTAAGCATATAAAGTGCTTAAAACTTGATTTTTATTCATAAAGAGGCATTATATAAGACGTAAAGGTAGAATAGTAACCTTAATCCTTAAGAGTTTGACAACCGTTCGTCTTCTATAGGAATTCTCTAGAAGGACTTTACCAAGGTACACCCATTCAATCACAACCATCTTCTCCGTGAAAGAAAATGTGAGTTTTCACAGCCCCTTTTTACTATTTTCACGTTTTTGGGGGAAAAGCATGTATAAAAGTAGTTGATGATTTGTATGAAATATACAATGTGTTTAAATCGTGGATACAAATTGATTTTATGAAATTTGCAAAATGAGGAAATTGTGAATACGAGCACTAACACTTTGTACGCTGGTTAAAGTTGTGTTTGGGTTAATGAAAAAGTCCCACAGGTTACACTATTATTAACTCGTTTGAGCCGGTAGTTTAATGGATACTGCTATTTGGATTGACAATCCCACCTTTTACTGACGAGTAGGGGTGCATTTTTCTAAAACACGGGTTCTACACATGTGGTTTAAACACCACCGCTGAGGTAGTTCGGTATAAAGGGCGTAGTGTCGCAGGTTTAGCAGTGGCCCAACACTTAAAAGTTTCTTGGTGTACATTGTGCCTCGTTAAAAGTGCTACTCGTGTGAAAGTGTTGCGAGTAAGTAAAAGAATTACTCGAGCTATTTTTTGCATAAAAATTTGTTGTGAAATGAAAACCTGTGAACTCAACAACTCTTGTAGTTGACACTTGTTTTAACGTGCTTTTCAGGGGTATGTAAGGCTCGTGGTGGCATTTAAAAGAAGTCGCGATTTGATCATCACCATCGAAATTTTTGTTATTATCTATTTCACAAACTTGTCATTTTGGGATTGTAAACTCTGGATGGTGTTGTAATGAAATTTTAATGTATGGTGGTGTTGTTATACTCTATTGCTATGAAACTCTACCTGTCATACCTTGTGTTTTCGCTTTAGCGGGGTGTGACACAAAGTCAGGTAAGCTAACTCCTGGATCACATAGATTTCCAGTTGTAACAACAATTGAGTACACTGTTGTGCCTACGTTCAGTGTTGGCATGATGTTAGCACTGGTAGGACTTCCGACCGGTCCTTGTGGAAAGTCAAAAGACTCCACTTTGGTATTTCCAGCTTGTTCACGAAGAATAGCAGGTTGAGCAACAAATGCTCCAAACTCTTATGTATCTATAGTGTATATTGGCTCTATACTCGAGGTGTACACAAAAGAAGTCGTAGACAAGGGCTATTGTCTTCTAGTTTCAATATGTACTTCCTCCAAGTGAGGAGTAGATAGCAGTTGAGCTTCATCCCCGAAAGAAATTGAAACTATTAGTTGTTGAGAAGCAATAGAGTGGTTGGGTTAGGTGTGCAAATACATGGCTAGGCTAGATATGTCTTATTCAATACCAACATTCAACGAATGAATGTCGATAGTAGATGTGGTTTCTTGGCTATGTGTATAAGTTTGGTTAGGAACAAATATTTCTTTTGTAGTTCCTGCCAAACCCTCACCATGTTCCTTTTCTTCCCCTTCTCTCACACTCTCAAAATTTTCGATTGAATCTCCCTCTCACTGTCTTAGATTATCCAATATCTGATCAATTTTAGCAAAATTGTTAGACCCCATAATTCTTATTGTAATAGTAATAAAAAATATACAAGTAAGGAAGTACAGAGGGCCGATGGAAGAAAAGCTGGAAGAAATCCTAAGTGTCCAAGACCAACCAGAGATGCGATGAATGGTCCATAGGTGCGATGAACAATGCATCTCCATCACCCCTCTGGTCATTAACACTTAGAGGATTCAACAATGGTTCAATCAGAGATATTCAAGCAAGAAGATTCATAAAGACTCCTGGTTGAACATGCCTCCTAGAAGACAGTTGGAGATGACTCATCGACAGCTGAATTTCTATTTCTTTAAGTAGATTGAGATAATTTCCATAATTCTAGATAGATATTTTTTCCTATAATTTCTTTTCCCTAGATAGTTATCTCTTAAAATAGATTGCTAGTGTAAATAGCTTTTATATTTCTTGTAATCGTACTCGTTCCTTCTCATCAAAGCAATAATAGTGAGATCTTTGAAGCTTCATAATTCTCTTGAATATTCTTAAGTTGTTCTTCACTATTATTAATCCATACGACAGATTTAGGTTCTTCATAACATAAATCTTCGTGTTATTGAGAGATCTAGGATCAACAATTGGTATCAGAGCAGATTGATTGATTTTCCAATCAAAACGATCCATTTGAATCTGAAAATTCAAAATCTCTCAATTTTTCTCCATTCTTAAAATTTTCTTCTTCTCATCAAAATCATTTTAATGGCCAACTGAAATTTTGTCTACAGTGTTGGTTCCCTCACCAAACCTCCAACTCTTCAACGTGAAGAGTATCCACAATAGAGGATTTGCATGGTGAACTTCCTGTAAGGGATGGACAGAAATCTCCTCAGGTCTGTTATGGAAGGCCCATATATTCCTCAAACTCTTGTTCCAAGAGTTCCTGGAACGAGTACCACTACTGAATTTGTTGCTTATTACATGGTAAAGAATTAGAGCAATTGGGATGAAGATGACACCGAAAGGGTAGAGGCAGACAGAAAGGCTAAGAGGCTGATTATCATGGTCATTCCCAATAAAATTTTTCAATCTCTGGATGCTTGTACAACAGCAAAGGAGATATGGGATGAATTGGCTAGTCAACTGGAGGGAGGCGCTAAGACAAAGAAAAACCACAGGGCGCAATCCTTGAACGAATACACGAACTTCAAAGCATTGCCTGATGAACCAATACATAAGACATATGATCGTTTCAACATATTGATAAATCAATGCCGCAGAAACGACATTGCTAGGACCAAAGAGGAAAATAATCTTTCCTCAAAAGTCTCGGTGATGAGTGGACTCAACAGTCGATGTCTCTCCAAGCAAATCAGGACTTAGACAGTTGGTCACTTCATGACTTATATGGAACACTTGCTTCTCAAGAGAAATATATTTTGAAGAGGAAGGTGTCCATCGGTGGACCTCTAGCCTTAGCAGCAGAAGAAAAAGAGGTTACGAGGAGCTCTTCTAAAGAACACAAGAAAAAGAGCAAGAAGGCTTTGGTAGTTGAGTCAGAATTTGAAGAAGAAGTGTCTGACTCTGATGATGATCTCAAGGCATTTGCCAAATCTCTGGCCTTGATAACCAAGCAGTTCCAGAAAACATTCATCAAGAAGCCCTATGAAAAAAAAGCAGAAGAGACTCTAGAAGGAAGAGATATCAGCCATCTTATGCATAGAAGACGGTGAGATTCCATCAGAGAGAGGAAAGGAGAGAAAAAAGAGAAGACAGAGAGGATAGGAGAGAAGACAGAAGAGAAGGAGGAGATAGAAGGAAAGATGGCCTTTGTTGCTACCGATGCTGGAAGATAGGCCATTTTTCTAAGGAGTGCAAAGGACGACTTGTCAAGGATGCGGACTACTACAAAAACAAATACAAGTACAATCCTAAAGAGCGAAGTCTGATGGCTGAGAAAGAAAACTGGGTGTCCAATTCTTCGTTCGATGAGGAGGACAAGGCACTCATATGCCTA
Source organism: Cynara cardunculus var. scolymus (assembly GCF_001531365.2). Lineage (NCBI taxonomy): Eukaryota > Viridiplantae > Streptophyta > Magnoliopsida > Asterales > Asteraceae > Cynara > Cynara cardunculus. The sequence goes on from NC_037529.1 coordinate 38,001,840, forward strand.
ATGGCCAAGTCCAATGCAGAACCCACTTCCAATTGCGATGACCAGGTATATGATTCTTCCCACGATGAAACCAACTCTGCTCAATCAGAGTTAGAGTTAAGGGTCATAAAACTTTCAGAAGATTTTCTTAAATTAAAAGAAAAATTAAACTTTGAAAAATCTAAAAGATTAAAAGCTGAAAAAGAAACCAATTTCTACAAAAGAGAGACTGATCTTCTTACTGAAGAAAAAGCTGAACTGGTTAAAGAGAAAACCTGCATTGCATCACTGAAAAAATCAGAAGAAGAAAATTGATGGATCTAAACAAGAGAATCTCTAAAGATTTAGAAAAGAAGGTGAAAGCCTTGAAAGAATCTGAGGCAGAACGATTAAATTATGTAGCTCTTAAGGACTTCTTTCAAAAGGAAAGGAAGATTATTCATCAGAAGCTTCAGACCAATGAACTCTTGATGAAGAAATACCAAGATGCCCAAGATGTCTATGAAAAATTAAATGGCCAAAAGGACTACTAAGGAATCGGATTCAATGATCTTGACTCTTTCATCTAGAACAAAAAATCCACCCTTGAATCCACTTTTAAACTTGGGTGTGTTCAAAAACCCGACTTTTATCCAAAACTCAAAGCTAATTACAAAAAGTAAAAGTCGATGGAAAAACCATTTTCTTGAGGCAAAAATTTGAAAATGTGGTTTATGAGTGCAACACAAGTAAGAATTATGATGAAAAGAATGATGCCTCAAAACCAGAGACCGATGGAAACCTTATGGTTAAACCAGAGTCTCTATTTATCAACTCCACAAGTTCATCAGCAAGTGTTGTTGATGGAACGAAAATTCTTAGTAAGGAACCATCATCTGAAGGATCGATGAATAATTCAAGTAACCTTGAAAATTCATCTGAGAAATCAGAAGTGATGGAACTCCCAAAAGATTCTTCTGAACCTTCAACCTCAAAACCCCTCTCTCCCAAGAATGTTCATGAAAAATTTGATTTTGAGAAATCTGCAAGAGACTTTCTTGATTCTGACTCTGAAGAGGAAATAATTTGTGAATCACCATAGATCATTGAAGATAAAAAACTACAAATTTCGAAACTCCCAATGAAATCTGAACTTCCAGAAGCTAAGAATTCTTCAGACAAAGAAAAAGGAAAGCTAAAAAATGTTAAGTAAGCCAAAGAAGCTTCACAAGGCCCAACCTTTCAATATAAATTTATAAAGTTCACTCTTGAACAGAAATAGAAGTGGCCTGCCTCTGAAAATTCTAACCTGCATTTTTCTTCTTCTTCAGCTAAAGAGAAGAAGCCTCTCCTCAGGAAAGAAGTAAAACACATGTCTGCCCCTTCGAATAAAAATTATGCACTAGATAGGAAGTCTGTAATAACAACCAATGCTAAGACAAAACATTTACCTTCTGCTTTTGCTTCTTTTTCTTCGAATAAAAAGAAATATGTTAAACACTCTTGTCTAAAAACTACTACCTGTCAGTGTTTAACTCTTTTGCAAAATCTGAGGAATCACATGTTAAACCATCGTTGCATTTTTTTTGAGCATGTCTATCGATATAAAAATATTAAGTCTCATGAAAATATAAAAAACCCAAGCCTGCAAAGGCTAAGGGCAAAGGAAATAAGCCTAAGCCTGCAAAGGTAAAGGAAATCAGCCCAAATCCAAGAGGGCTGATGGAAAAGAGGATGTCAAATCCCTAACTAACAGGCGAGGACTCATTATGAAATGGGTACCTAAAACCCCTTAATTTTTCTTGAAGGACCAGCATGTGCAACCATGGTATATGGACTCAGGTTGCTCCAGGCACATCACTGGTGATAGAAGTCAACTGTCCTCTTTCATCAAAAAATCTGGAGGCGCTATAACTTTTGGAGACAACAGAAAGGGAACTATCAAGGGATATGGCACCCTCATCAAAGGGAACATATCAATCGCAAAGGTGGCTTATGTTGAAGGCTTGAAGCAAAATTTATTAAGCATAAGTCAATACTGCGACAAGGGTCTTGAAGTAAGATTTTGCAAAGGTTTCTGCATCATCGAAATAAAGCCCGGCCAAACCATCATTAAGGCGAAGAGAGTAGGAAATCTTTATCTTCTGGATTTTCAATCTTTTATGGGTCAAGACACTCTCTGCTTTGTCTCCCATAGGAGTGATGAAAATTGGCTATAGCATCAATAATTCTCACTTCTAAACTTTGATGTCCTGAAAAAGTTAGCCAAACAAGAGTTGGTCAAGGGGATTCCTGATCTTAATTACGAAAAAGACCACATCTGCTCAGCCTGTGAGATGGGGAAGTTAAAACGGGTTTCTCACAGAACCAAGTCAAAAACTTCCTGCTTCAAGCCCTTGGACATGATTCACATCGACCTCTGTGGGCCAATCTTCATACAAAGCCTCTCTGGGATGAAGTAAATCCTTGTACTAGTTGATGAATTCTCAAGATATACATGGGTTGAATTTGTCAAGAAGAAATCAGACGTTCTTGATCTCCTCATCGCGGTGATGAAAAGGCTCCAAATGCTTGTACAACACAAACTCATCAAGGATAGAAACGATAATGGAACAGAATTCAAGAATACCAAAATTCATGAATATCTCATCAGTGAAGGTATCTCTCAAAACATTTCAGCAGCCAGAACTCCACAACAAAATGGAGTTGTTAAGCGAAGGAATAGAACCCTTGTAGAAGCAGCAAGGACCATGCTTGCTTCATCTGAGCTACCTATTTTCTTCTGGGTTGAAGCAATCTCAACTGCCTACTTCACTCAGAATCGTTCTATCATCAACAAGAGTAGGGGTGAGCAGCGAAACCGGGTACCCGGCTATGGAACCGGAACCGCCTTGGAACCGCCAGTTCCGGAACCGGAACCAATATGAGTGGTTCCGGTTCCGGTTCCTAAAATACGGAACCGATTGAGAATGGTTTCGGTTCCGGTTCCGGTTCTCAATTTTTCAAAACCGTTACCCGCCGGGTACCCGGTATTTTTCAATAAAAAATAATTATTATTTTCTAATACCAAATTTATATTAGGTTTACATCTTGAAAGTACGCGTCATCTTCATTCTTCATCTAAATTCTTCATATAGAATGATTCGTATTTCTTCAAATTGTGTGTTCATTTGGATTCATAGTATGTAATCGTTAAACTTTGAACATTTACTATTATAGTATGTAATCGTTAAACTTTGAACATTTTTCTATCAGTCTATTATGATTTGTAATCGTTAAACAATATTTGTAACCATTATTCTGTATAATTTGTATTCTTGCTTATTTATTTAGTGTTTTGGCAATGTTTTATTTTTTATTTCTAAATAACAAATTTTTAATATTTTAGGAAGCGGGTACCCGGAACCAGAACCGTTCCCGGCGGTTCCAGTTCCAATATCTCAAGAACCGTCGGTTCCGGTTTCGGTTCCGGTTCCGGTTTCGGTTCCCATCAAAAAGGGCGGGTACCCGTTTGTGCTCACCCCTAAACAAGAGGCATCAGAAGACCCCATATGAACTCATCAACCAAAGACGTCCAAATGTAAAATATTTCCATGTCTTTGGGTGCAAATGCTTTGTACTCAATGACAGGGAGTATCTTCGCAAGTTTGACAAGAAGGCCGATGAAGGCATATTTCTGGGTTATTCACAAACCGCCAAGGCCTATAGAGTATTTATCATAAGGACTAAAATCGTCATAGAAAGCATCAATGTGTCATCTGATGATTCATCACCAATGACTTCTGGATACATCAGTTCAGAACTCGGGCTATCAAAAGAAGCCTCTGATTCATCACTTTGCAAACCCAATGAATCAGAGTTGGCTCAACTATTTGAAGACATCTTTGAAGAAGAAGTAGTCTCCAGACAAGCTCCCAATGAAGAACTTCCTTCAAGAGCCAATGAAGCACATGAGATCTCCAATGCTGAAGGTACAACTCTTTCTGAAACTCATGTTACTTCAGCCTCTACTTCTTCTATGTCTTTAGAACCATAGCATCACTCTGGAGATGATCTTTTTGAGGGGGAGCAAGCAGTTCCATCAGTCGATAAAGAACTGCATCTTGTTGCTTTAGAACCTCAATCATGCACCAAATGGATAAAAGATTATCCTTATCACTAGATTATTGGTGATCCATCATCTGGTGTCAAGACGAGATCCGCAACTGCCAAGGAATGCCTCTTCGCAAATTTTCTAAGCTAGATCGAACCAAAGAAGATTTCTAAAGCCTTGCAAGATCCAAACTGGATAGACGCCATGCAAGAGGTGCTACTCCAGTTTGAGCGGAACAAAGTATGGTCCTTCATGCCTCTACCCAAAGGGAAAACGACCATTGGGACCAAATGGGTCTTCAGAAACAAGAAGGATGAAGATGGCATTGTAGTAAGGAACAAAGCCAGGCTTGTTGCCAAGGGCTACTGCCAAGAAGAAGGGATAGACTACGATGAAACCTTTGCTCCCGTTGCTACGCTTGAAGCCATCAGAATATTCCTTGCCTATGCAGCACATAAAGGTTTAAGGTCTATCAGATGGACGTCAAGTCTGCCTTCCTCAATGGCAAACTCCAAAAGGAAGTCTCTGTGCAGCAGCCCCCTGGGTTCGAGAATCCTAAGCATCCATACTATGTATATTTTCTGGACAAAGCTCTCTATGGGCTGAAGCAAGCACCCAGGGCCTGGTATGAAACACTCTCTACGTTCCTCATAGATAATGGATTCGAAAAAGGTACCATCGACATAACTCTCTTTCTTAAGAAGCACAAAGGTGATATTTTACTTGTCCAAATATATGTGGACGACATCATATTTGGTTCTACTAACCCCAATTTGCGAAAATTTCTCAGAACTGATGAAAAGCAAATTTGAGATGAGTATGATGGGAGAACTAAGTTTCTTCCTTGGTATTCAAATAAAACAAACTTTAGAAGTAATTTTCATCAATCAGTCCAAATATGTGACTGACCTTCTAAAGAAATACAATCTCTCAAAGTCATCATCGATGAGAACCCCAATGGCTACAGGAGCTAAGTTGTTTGCTGATCCATCATGCAAAGATGTAGATGTAACAACCTACAGAGGCATGATTGGATCACTCCTGTATCTAACAGCTAGTAGGCCAGATATTATGTTTGCCACTTGTCTTTGTGCAAGATATCAAGCCAATCCTAAAGAATCTCATATCTCTGCAATCAAGAGGATCTTTAGATACCTTAAGRGAACCCCTTCATTGGGTCTTTGGTATCCAAAGAACTCTGGCTTTGATCTAATAATAGCCTATACATATGCAGATCATGCAGGTTGCAAGCTTGATAGAAAGAGTATGTCTGGAAGCTGCCAACTTTTGGGGGACAAGGTGGTGAGTTGGACATCCAGAAAACAGAACTGTGTCTCATCCAGAAGCAGAATATGTTGCTGCTGCTAGTTGTTGTTCACAAGTGCTCTGGATGAAAACCCAGCAAAAGGATAATGGGTTTCAATATGAAAAGATCCATATCCTCTATGACTCAAAAGTGCCATAGCCATCTTTACAAATCCTGTGCAGCATTCCAAGACCAAGCACTTTGATGTTAGGTACCATTTTCTTAAAGATCATGTAGAAAAGGAAACAATAGAGATGTATTTTGTTCCTACAGAGACTCAACTTGCTGACATTTTTACAAAAGCACTAGATGAGAAAAGATTTATGTTTCTTGTCAGCAAGATGGGTATGTTGAATCGTACCACTTAAGGCAAATCATCCTTTCTAACCAAAGATTCTCAATATCTCTAGGTTATGCCTAAAGTGATATATTAAAATGGCCCTCATAACAAAGTACTCTAAACCAGAGCCTTTTGTTCTAAAGACCAGAGCCTCTGGACAATTGGAACTACTTGTTTATATTTGGCCAAAATTTCTTCTCTTTGGAACCAAAGCCCCTGTGGTCCTAAGAAAGTGCTTGGTGTTTTTCATTAAGTACCCTCATTCCCAACCAGAACTTCTGGTCCTATAGACCAAAGCCTCTGGATTCCAAGTCTTTGAGACCAAAGCCCCTCTGGTCCAACTTGGTTTCCCCTCATTCTTTTTGCCATGCATTTCACTTAGTTTTTTCATTCATTTTGCAACCAGAGCTTCTGGTTCTAATGACCAGAGCCTCTGGATTATGAGTCTTTGGAACCAGAGACCCTATGGTCCCATAGATCCTCCATTCTCATCATCATTCATTTTCATATCACCCATCCTTCACAACCAGAGCCTCTAGTTGTATAGACCAGAGCTTCTGGTCATCGTACTTTTCTCCCCTATTGGTTCTAAGGGGAATTTCTACTCATCTCACATCCCTTTGCATCATTTGAGGAGGAGTCATGCATATCTCATTCATCCTTAAGGATCCAAATTGAACCTATCATTCCTCTGGTTGTATATCCCAATTCAACCAGAGACCGTCTGGTTCAATACCTTGGTTCTTTTTGTTTGCATTTCCCACCTAGAGCCTCTGGTTCCTCTATCCAGAGCCTCTGGATTCCAAAAATGCAATATTATGGAGTATTTTATCCCTTGCATTCAACCATAGCCCCTCTGGTTCATCTTAAAGGGTATATTTTTTATTCCAAGGGTTTAAAATGATCACCCAGAGCCTCTGGTTCGTCTATCCAAAGTCTCTGCCTCATCAAAACCCAATATTCCATGATGAACTTGTTCATCACACCCAACCAGAGACCCTCTGGTTCCTCCCCATAAGTCATGACCAACTAGAGCCCCTCTGGTTCCATGAAAAAATCTTTTTCCAAAAAAACCCATCTTTAATTGAAAACATTTTTAAGATTATACAAAAATGCAGCTTTTGTGTCTAAAAACCATAAAACATGGGTTTTTAGAAGATCAAAATTTCGTAATTTGTATTTATCTTCCAATTAGATGGAATTTTAAATTTAATTTTTTTTAAATTATATTCTTGAGAGTTATCCTTTGGGATTATTATATTTTTAATAATTATTCCTAAATCACCCAAACGCCAACCTCTCCACGCGCCTGACACCACCAAAAAGCATGTTCCCTAGAAACCCTCCATATTACCTTCCATCCCACCCCACGTTGACACGTGTCCCTATCAACCCTACACCATCATGATCGTGAGCAGTCCTTACGGCTCATGATCACACATCCGTTTCACCTTTTTCCGAAACGTCACCCGCCATCATCACATTAACATTATTTAATTATTATTTTTTAAACCAACTCTTCCTCTCCCTCTCACTATATAAACTAGTACTCCCCAACCTTTTAACATTTACGCTTACAAACACTCTCAAGAACTAAAACAGCAAGAAAAACCTGCAAGTCACGACCTACAACAATGGTGTCTTCCGCCTCACACGAATCCAACAACAACGACAGCCATGTGCAGTCAACCAGCACAGACAGCTGTGTGATCGTTTTCTCCCCATCAAGCCTAACAATCATGCCATTGACCTCCGTCCCTAACTGTTTGAGGATCGTTTTGCTATATTGATTGAATTCTTTCAAAACCTCATTCTCCAACCGGCACTCACCCTCTCCGACAACGAGGTGCCGGTCAAGTACGTTCAACAATATTGGCAGACTTGCGATTTCTACCCAGAGAACCGTGGAATCATGGGCGACATCGATGTCCCCAACGACATGGTTTGCTCAATCATAGTCTCCCGAGCCAAAATCTCCAAGGTACTCTTCATTCCCACTCGACAGGAGCTCGAGATTGCACAATACGCAGAACCACCAACAAGCCACGACATTCAACGATTCATTAGAATGTTGGGCTACAACCGGGAACTCCGAAACGCTTCCGACTTCAAGAGACAGTACCTTCCACCCATATGGAGTGTCTTCTTCAGCGTCCTCAACAGAGCTCTGACGTGCAAACTTGGGACCATGGACCAGGGTAACATTAACATTATGACCATCATGTATGGTCTCTTCTTCAACTTGCCTCTGGACTATGCTCTCCTAATCTACAATGAGACCCATGCTGCCGTGGTGAAGAAGAACAAGCTCATGGCCGCAAGAAAGCCAGTTACATTGGTGCTCTTTCCTCGCTTCTTTGCCCTCTTCATTAAGGACGCAATATGTTATGAATGGTCATCGCCCCACCATCTCCAAAGATGGTTACCCCGTGAAGAGGCCCTTGTCAAGGGCCATGCTTAGTGTCATTCCAGACACCTCCGCTACCCTTACGTCATATGAAATCTCTCTGCTGGCCCAACAACCGCGGCCAGCTACCCAAGAGCACATAGAGCCCTCCCCTGACTCTAGCGAGGGATCACAAGGTGAGAGGTCTTCATCAAATGATGAATCCGATGATGATGACACTCCTTCCACCTCCCTCGGCCCTATGCCCACTTCAATTCCATCTCCCCAACCATAACCCTGGGCAACCACATCATCTATCCCGAGCGACCAAGGCCAAAGGGATAATGAACAAGGACCGCTTAGTCCGATCCCTACCCAACCAAGCCATCAAGAGGCCATTTATCGGGTCTCTAGAGATGACATAGTTGAGGAACCCCATCATCCATCACCTCTCTCCCAACAGAGGGGTGATAAAGAAATAAGAGTCACTTCTCCTCAAGGCTCGCCACTCCCCACACACACTGAAGCATTCGTTGCTTCTGACATTGATATCCCCATCGATCGTTCAGAGTGGTTTGCCCTTTCAAGAACATACCCTGTTGATAGTTGGTCTAGCGACAGGGAAACACATTTACTTCTCCTCACCGAACTCTGAATCCAATGAGGAAGAGGAACATGTAGCAATATCTCAAGATAGTTCCTCTCTTGAGGGCTATCAAGGACGAGATGGAAGTCCTCATTTGCCTCACTCTCCATAAGGCATCTGGAGACGTCTTTAGAACAAAGGCTCAACCTATAACATCTATTGTTGTAGGGGTTACCCCTATTGCAAGTTGGTCACAAAGGCCGAGTTCCAGGCGTTTCCTGACTCGATTCAGTGGTCCTTGGATTTCCTTAAACTTAGCTAAGCAAGGATTCTGAATCCACCCCCACCATCGACCTTTCATCAATTCAGCAATCCCTTACGTCCCTTGAAGCTCAATCGAGGGACAACACCACAAGAATCCAATCCTTCCAGCGTCTGATGGTTCACAGCACAATTATCATACCAACCTTATGACCATCAGACATGACTCCACCACCGCCATCGTAGCCGCCCTCTCGGCACAAATCACAGCCACAGATGCTTCCATTGCCACCCTCACCACCCAAGTCAACAACATCGCCAATTCCATCGCCTCTCTACCCACCACCATATCAGCCAGTATACCACAAACAGCACCCCCCCTCCACCTCCCTCTGCAGCACCCACCATCGATGAAGCATTTACCTTTTTTGTTGTAGAGGTACGAGCCCTCATTTCTTCCATCACCATACCTCCACCCACATCAACCTCTACCTCCACCCCCACGACATGGTCACGCAGGCCGACCTCCACGTACTCACTAAGGCCTTAATCTCAAACTTCAATGAGATAAGTTCCCGGTTTGAATCCATAGCTACGGATCCCACCAAGGCCCTTAAGAAGAACCTTAACAACCAAAAATAGCACACTAACTCCCTCCTCCTCTCGATGGAGAGAGAATGAAGAAAAGAAACGATGAGGAAATACCTTGCTACGCTACGCTCGAAGAAGAGAAGTCGAGCCTCTTGCTCCTCCAGCCGCCTCCTCAAAAGGTCACAACATGATGACCTAGACCAGGATGATCATGGTCTAGGTCCTCATGAGGAGGAGAATCCGTCCATCACCTTGATGGAAACTACAGCAGCACCACCACCACCAACTCAAGAACCAACCAACCAACCCACAAATGGAACCGGGGCGAGGGAACCAGAGGCTCAGCCCTCTGAAGATGTACATAATGTACAGGTTCCCTCTGCGAGAACTGTTGGAACCCAGATACTCTTCATTCTCAGAAACACACAATTGATATAGAATAAGATTGAAGTATGAACAATGAATTGAGTATGATCAAACGATCAAAATATATAAGAACAGTAAAAAATACTTGAATAAATCGGATGCTTTTATTAGATGAAAATAAGAACTTTCAATCTTAATGTATTTTGACAGAAAATAAGTTATAGTATAAGTCAGCACTCTCAGGTTATTTGAACCTGAGGAGGAATCCTCCTTATATACGCCTAAATCAAACAACTGTGCTATAAGTATGGCTTGAATCTATGAGTTGCTGAGTCCACGTCCTTATCTTTGACTACCCTTGAAAAGTGGAGCGGACTAAGTCAAGCCTCCTCGATTATGTTTGACGTTTGCGAGAATGTCTGGACTTACAAGCGCGTTCCATGGAAAAAGAGATAGAGGCTCTGCATGTACTATACAGAGGTTCTGCATATGCAGAGGCTCTGCATGTACTTTGTAGAGGTTCTGCATATGCAGAGGCTCTGCATGTACTATGCAGAGGCTCTGTGTCTGGAATGTAGCTTTGCATCAAGCGCTTAAGCTTTTTGGCGCTTAAGGCTTGATCATCCACGAAGATTGAGTAAGAGCTCTGGTTCTTGACCTCTTTTGCATGAGAGCTCTTAATCCAGACTGCTTCAATAGACTAAGTCCTATTGACTAGAGTGAGAGACTTTTTACTTACACTTTCACAAGATGGGGTCTAATTATCTCCCCCTAAGTGTAAATAAGGCAGGCTCTTACTTGAATTGATAAGCATAAGTTTAGTCGAAGCCAGAGGTTAAAAGAGACCTCTGTTTTACATTATCTATCTAGAAAGTACAATACGATGAAAGGAAAGTACATTGTTTGAAAGATAAAAAAATTGCTTACAAAAGAAGGCCTAGATGTTTTGAAGCATGATGAACCTCCTAAGAAGCTCTCGAAACTCCAACAGGTTATGTATTGACCTTAGAATAATTTTAGCTTTTTCCTTTGCTCCAAGGGTGGTATCTCTGCTTCTTAGAAGATGATCTCTGATGTAGCGTAGAGTAGCATTTGAGTACTTGAAGCACTGGTCTTTTCGAAAAAATATTCTTCTTCCTTGTTCGTTTCGGAAGACCATCTCTACTTCTGGTTCCACTAAGACGGTCCATGAGGGAATGCTATTGATGCCTTGCAGATCTTCGTTTGGTGCAGTGACGCTCAATTGATCTACTCCCAGGTCCAGAGCTAGTTGGAAGTCAAACTTGCATCTGAAGTCAAGAAGGTCCRTCATTGTCTGTCTTATTGCAGAGTTGGCCACAACATATTTGATCCCCYTGTCCTTMTTATGATYCGTGAAGTAATATAGAGACAGAAGGTCCCATGGATTCAAATTTATTAGATCACAATCTGTGAACGTGTTAATCTGTCCATGAGACCTCTCTACTGTATACTCATGGAAGATGATTTGATTGTGTGCGAAGGTTCTTTTCTTGATGTCGAAGACTTGCTTGATGTCGTCGACAAAATGGATTGCAGAGATTGGCTGTGTATAATGATGCAAGAACCTCTGCCTGAGGTTTTCTTGGGCCGTTGGATGGAGGTTGATCTTGATGACCGGTGTCTCATCTCTTAGGCTGTAAAGAAACTGGTAGATGTCTTTGCTATCTGCCTTGTCCTTGATTGGCTTTTCTGGGGGTGTTGGCCTCATCATTGCATCCATATTGTCCTTGATCTTTTGAACTCGATCAGAGGGACGTTTGGTGCTCCGAGGCCTGCTGCTTGCGCCTTCTTCTAGTCTTCTTGGTTTGACAGGAACCCTCTGCCTCATAGCTGGAGTGACTACTCTGGTCCCTTGAGTAGGGACCCTAGCTCTGTGCGTATTCCTTGGTGGTGGTGGTGCAGCTATTGTGACACCTTCAATTGGAACAACAATAGGAATGGTTGTGAGTGATGGATCGGCTACAATCACTGCCACCACCTCTTCTTCTTCATGCCCCCTTGTTGATGGGGCAGTAGTGTCCATTGCATACTTTGTGGAAGAATACAGAGGCTCTTCTAACTCAGAGGAAGATATGTAGATGGATAAGAGTTGGATCACGTCTTCATCCTTTTGCTATCCTTCTGGCTGTGCATGGGATGCCATGGGCATCTTTCCTTTTCTTAATGAATCTGCATGCACTGGCTCAGTCTGTGTTCTCTGCATTGAAGACTCTGGCGTTGGCTGGCTTGGGGCAGAAACAGATGAAGTAGAGGGGGCAGCCCTTGGTGTGATACTTGGAGCGGCGGTGGACTGGTTCTCCCCCTCTTGACGACTTTGAGGGCCAGACAGGTCTGGGTCCTCATCGTCATCAAGCCTCCTTCACTTTGACGCCTCGGCACATGGAGTTGGCTCCATTTTCTTCTTTGGCCTTTGCTCTTCTGCTTGGGGTATGGATTTGATTTTTGCCTCATAGAGTTTGAGGATCTCTTCTGCGGCGTCCGAGACTCTGAGGATCTCCATATATGTGCGATAGTTAAAGGCCGCCAAGGAACGCCGTATCGATTATACTATCTCTGTGGCCTTGCTGTTGAAGTTCTAAGGTGAAATTTGCCACTTCTGGGAGGAGTCTGTCACCCAGAGCATTCATGGCTGAATGGGTGATGTAGTCTACAAGGACATTCAGAGGAATGAGCGCCTGGGCATCATGAGATGAAGTGGAAGCTCCATCCCTGTGAATGCATGCTCTGACCTCTCTGGACACATACTCTCCAGTCAAGAACTTTCTCTTATCTCACATGATTATTTAATTCAATATTAAACATTCAAAGTTCATTATATTCACAGTCCATCATTATTTCACATTTGTCCAAAGATTATAGTTAATAATGGTAAAAAAATTATTACATATTACAAACCTTTGTAATGAAATCAACAACTTGTCCAAGAATATAACAGTCCAAAGTTTTAAGAATATGAAGATGAAGAACACAGAAAATGTGAATGTCCGATGAAGATGAAGAACAGTTCTAGGCGATGAGATAGAGAGTAAAAATGAAGAGTAAAAAGTGAAAAGGAAATCAGACGACTCCTTATATAGGCGAAAGAAAAACGCTTCACTTTTCTCACGGGACAACGCTATGTCTGGATACACTCCTCATCAGACAACATATTGTCCGGATAGGACTCTCATCGTACAAGCCTTTGTCCGGATAGAGTTCAAAACATATACTCTCAACTCATACTCATCGGACAATGCCTTATCCAAATAGGCTATTCACCGGACAAGCCTCTATCCGGATAGGCTCTTCATCGATCACAATTAAGAACCAACACTTCATAAAGTCTAACCTTGTCCGSATAGGATTTCACCRGATAGCCTTTGTCCGGATTTAACTCTCACYGGACAACACTTTGTCCGGATARAGTCCTTATCGGACAACACTTTGTCCGGATAGGGTCCTTATCGGACAACACTTATCCTTAGAAATCCTTATCTTTCAAAAACTCGGACTTTTTAAAATACATGTAAAAGAATTATATCAGTTAGTATCTCATACAGATATTTTACTCAACCTAGAAAAATAATCGAAATGATGAAAAATATTCAACATTCCCCCTCAAATATAGATTCCACATTCAAAAAAATTAATCACATAAAAAAAATGAAATAATGACTTATGTTTCAAAATACATATATTTTGAAATACTGAATTTGACTTAAACTAAATTCAATCACATATGAAAATCAAAAGTTTATCATTTTAACTAATAAATATAATATTTTTAAATTGTTGAATAAATTTTAAGGAAAAAAAATCAAATTTTCAAATTCAGCATATCCAACTCTTGTTATTAAAAACCTAAAGTGTTTTTCATCTAAAGTTGTTGTACATAAGTCAGCTAGCTGATATTCTGTATTTACAAAATATAATTCAATAGTCCATTTTTCAACGTGATTTTTAATAAAATGATACCAGATATCTATATGCTTTGTTTTAGTGTGTTGAACAGGATTACAAGAAATTGCAATAGTAGTATTAGAATTACAGTAAATTGAAATTTTATTATAAGAAAAACTGTAATCTCTAAGTTGTGTGCACATCCAGATAATTTGAGAACAACAACTAGCAGTAGCTACATATTCTGCTTCAGAAGTAGAAGTTGACACACAATATTGTTTCTTTGACACCCAGCTTACAAGTTTATCTCCAAGAAATTGAACGTGATATGAGGTGCATTTCCTGTCCAACATACACCCTGCATAGTCTGCATCTGAGTAGGCAGTCAGCTCAAAACCAGTACCCTTAGGATACCAAAGTTGTAGATTAACTGTCCCTTTGAGATAACGAAAAATGCGTTTAACAGCACTTAAATGGGACGCTTTTGGATTAGCCTGATATCTGGCACAAAGATGTATTGAGAACATACTATCAGGTCTACAAGAAGTTAAATACATCAAGGAACCAATCATACCTCAATAGGGTTTCTGATCTACGGCTTTACTAGAAGGATCAGCATATAGTTTTGAAACAGGAGCCATAGGTGTTTTTATAAATGAACAATTTTCCATATTAAATTTCTTCAGGATATCATAAAATATATTTTGTTTGACAAATAATTTTTTTTAAGATAATTGTTTAACTTGTAAACCTATAAAAAAGTTCATCTCACCCATCATGCTCATTTTAAATCTAGAAACCATCAAGGCAAAAACGTTTTTTGCAGTATTTAGGATTTGTAGATCCAAATATTATATCATCAACATCAATCTGTATAAAGATTATGTCCTACTTATCCTTTTTGATAAAAAGGGTTGTGTCAATATTACCTTTCGAGAAGCCTGACTTCACTAAATTTTTGGATAAAATATCATATTAGGCTCTCGGGGCTTGTTTTAATCCATACAAGGCTCTGTCTAGGATGTAAACATGATTAGGCTTTGACTTATCAACAAATCCTTCTGAGAAGACCATATAGAAATGTTGTTTTGACGTCCATTTGATATACAATAAAATTCTTATGAGCTGCGTATGCCAAAAACTTCATTATAGCTTCCATTCTTGCCACGGAAGCAAATGTCTCATCATAGTCAACGCCCTCTTGTTAATTATATCCTTTAGCTACTAATCGAACCTTGTTTCTGACAACAACACCGTCTTCATCCTTTTTGTTCTTGAATACCCATTTTGTATCAATAATCGTCATATTCTTGGGACGTGGAACTAATCTCCAAACTTTTAAGGCTTCGAACTGATTGATTTCCTCTTGCATTGCGATTATCCAATCCGGGTCCGCTAAGGATTCATATACCTTAGTCTGTTCAATAATGCTTAAGAATGTTGAATAAAGACACTCATTAGCAGTAGCAGACCTTGTACGTACAGATGAGTTTGGATCATCAATAATTTGAGTTATCGGATGATCTTTGGTCCACTTAGTTCTATGAGGTAGGGGAATGTATGAAGATTGATCAGAATTTTGATCCATGTAGGTATTAGAGGAGTTGTCCTGAATTGGTTTATGTGAAGGTTCAAGATTAGGAGTTGAAATTGGCTAATTATCTGGCTGAGGTTGAAAATTTTCATCTTGTACGACTGAAACCTTTGGCAGATTATTGCTCAAGCCCTCTTCATACGAAATAGGACAACTTTGTTCTTCCATGATTATTTCTTCATTCCCTTCTTCTTCATCAACTTCTTCAATAATCTCTTCTGAAACAGTAACTGGAACATCAACAGATGAACCAGATATTTGTTGTTCAGATCAGAGAGTGCTTCTCGGGGAGGAGCACGAATCTCCCTAGTGTAGTGTTGTCTTTCTGGTCCTTGTGTTAGTAGCTGATAGACAACAACAAGCCTGGGAGAAGTTCTGGATTTTCCATGGAAAGAATATTTGATTTATTAGATATGTTTCCAAAATATTCATCCTAGAAATTTTCAAATAAAGAATCCAAATCAGAAATATTTTGATCAGAAGAGGATGGTTCAGTTGGCTTTGCATTCCATGAAGGTTTATTTATCAGCATGGATCCTGAAATGTTTTGTCCAGAAGCCACATCCACAACTTCATCAAATGAAACATTAACGCTCTCATTGACTCACTTTGTTCTTTTATTGTAGACCCTGTAAGCAGCAGAATGTTTAGAGTAATCAATAAAAACTGCTTCATCAGCCTTGGCAGAAAACATATCCCTGCCCTCTTTGTCATTTAAAACAAAACACCTGCAACCAAAAACTCAAAAGAATTTGATATTAGGAATTCGTTTATTTATGAGTTCATACGGTGTTTTACCAAATCTTTTGTGTATGAGAGAACGGTTTTGGGTAAAACACGATGTATCAACAGCTTCATCCCATAGAAATAGATGAAGCTTTGAAAAAGTAAGAAGTGTACGAGTTGATTCCACTAATATTCTATTATTTCGCTCAACAACACCATTTTGTTGCAGTGTTCGGGCTGCCGAGAATATATGCATGATACCATGAGATTCTAGAAATGAACCTGGAGTTTTATTCTTGAATTCAGTTTCATTATCTGTTCTGATCTTCTGAACAGATAAATGAAGATTCACTTGAACGCTCTTCAAGAGTGAGATGATTATCTCTGCAGCTTCATATTTAGACTTCAGAAAATGAACCCATGTGTATCTTGAATAATCATCAACAACGACTAGTACATATCTCTTTCCATTGATACTTTGAACTCCATAGGATCACAGTGATTCATATGCAATAAATGTAGAGGACGATCAGTGTTGGATTCTACCTTGGACTTATGAGAAACCTTCTTTATCTTACCCATTCTGCACGCTCCGCAAAAACATGGTCTTTATTGAACTTCAGCTCCGGAAAACCTTTCACCAAATTATCATTCACCAACTTTTTCAGATTTTTGAAATTTAGATGCGAAAGTCGTCGATGTCGCAACAAATTTTGCTGCAAAGAAGTCTTGGACATCAAGCAGACATCAATATCTACTTGTAGATTAGATAAGTCAATTGTGTACATATTAGATTTTCTGGTACCGGCTAGAATTTCCTTACCATCAGAAGTACAAACATTCCACCGGTTAGATTTAAAACAAGCCTCCAGATTTTTATCACAAAATTGACCTATACTGAACAAATTATGACCAAGTCCTTCGACATACGAGACTTTCTTAATCATGAAATTCCCATCAATAACATCACCATATCCAAGGATAGGTGCGTACTGATCATTCCCAAACCTTACAGTTCCACCAAAGGTTTCAATAAAATTAGACAATAAATCTTTCCTACCAGTCATGTGTTTTCAGCATCCAGAATCTAAGAACCACACATGCCGGTTAAATTGGTTTTAGGTACCTACTTCAGTATGGGTCCTTTCAGATTAGCTCTGGTTGGTTGTATGCTATAATTACCAAACCAACTCTTTTTGAAAATATTTTTTCTTTTAGCAGCAGATTTCTCATTATGAATATTGGAATAAGATGAATTATGAGCATGAAAAGCAGTAAAAGGCACAAATCCATCTCATCGACAATAAGAACAACGCATTTTGCCTTTCGCAATATCAATGATTTCACTGAATGAATATTTTTGTACATTCACAGTGTTAATAATACAAGAAATGAAAATTTGTTTTTCCTAAGTTGATCAAATGATTTTGATGATTCTACAAATGTAAACCCTTTTACTCGCCAGATATTTTTGATCTTCAAAGATTTATCTGAAATATGAGAAACAAAATCATTAAATTTATTTTTACGATGAGCTGTATGTTTCATATTTTTGTTAACACTCTTCTTCTGTTTCTTTGAACTCTTTTTGATTTTGTTCTTTTTGTAATAAATGTTCTCAGAAACGAGTTTTGAATTTTCAGGATAAAAAAATTCAAAATCAGAGACCTTGTCAGAATCCTCAGTCTTATCATTTTCATTTAAAATAAAATCATCATGACTAGGTAGTTGCTTAGAGAAATCAAATACTTCAATATATTTATCTAAACACGAATTTGAATTTAAGATTTCAGAAAAATTAAGCTCTTCATTTGAAAATTTTATCTCATCAGATTTAGAGATTTCACAAGAAGGTTTTGAACATGAAAAATACTCAGATTCAGTAAGTTCCTCTTCTTTCTTAGAATTTTCAAAATTTTCAATTTTATTCAATGAAACTTCTTTTTCTATTTGGAAAGAAAGTCTTTCTTCTTTCAAAAACTTTTCCAGTTGAACAACTTGTTTTTCTAAAATTTGAGTAGGAGTATAAAACTTTTATTCAACCAGTTTTGTTTCGAGTTCTGCCTTTGAATAACTATAAAAATAATCAGTTGAAAGAGCAGAAACTCTGTTTTCGTAACTTTCATTTAGTTCAGTACTAGTTGTGTACCCGCGCAATGCGGCGGGAGCCGTGAATTTTAACGATTTTGAAGTTTCACTGGTTTTATTAGAGAAGATTTAACGATGATATAAGTTACACTTGGTTTTTACATATTAATACAATTTGAATAAATAAGAGTTATGGTTTCAATTACAGTTTATCGATGAAAAAAATTGTATAACAATTTAAAATCCAACATATTTAAACGATTCCACAAATGTGTTCGGTTTACACCAAGAGCAAATAATCAAGAGATCGAGAGCGAGACCAAGAGTTATGAGAAAGTGAAGACATGATTAAAAGGTGTCAAAAATATCTTGGTAACATGAAAAGAAAGGTAATAATGTGCATTAGTAACTTGCATTGTACGCTCGCGCAATGCTGCGGGATATCAAATTTTTTCAATAAAGCTACGACTAAAAAAAGTGCAATATTTCATTAAAAAATACAAAACTTATATTTAAACATTTGATATTTCAGGGAAACCCTTAGAAATATTTAAACCTCGATTCCTTATAATTGAGTACACGTGCGATCTAACAAGATGTAATCAAATACTATGTAACAAATAAGAAATAAAAGGTAAACTTTATTGTACACAAGCATGAAAATCAATTATAGTGTCCAAATAATTATAATAAAGGATGAAACAAATATATCTAATGAATACATTTGGAAAAAAATTATCTTATACAAATCAAAATAAAAACCAATATGCTAATCAATCGAAATGACCAAAAATCAAACTCCACCGCCTCTAGATCAAATGCGTAATAGTTCAATCTCCACTTTAGCAGTCACTGTGAAAGCATCCATACCAATATCTGCATCCAAGGAGTCTCCAAATGAACGTTCAAAGTAGTTGGAGTCGGTGAGCTGAGTATTGTAATATATACACAATGAACAAATTTACAAGTTGCATCTACAAAAGCAGTAACAGTTCTCTTAATCAGACTTCGTTTGTTCCTTCATTGTACTGCTAAACACACAAAAGAACAAAAACAGAAATGTTGGAACAACTTGAAGATTCTTTATATAGGTACGGTGCTCATTTTGTATGCATTACAGCAGCAGGTTCTTTTTGTACAGCAGGTTCTAAGAAAAAACACCAACAAATACTCACTTCAAAATAACTTCTAACATCCAAAGCACCAAGAAATACTCACTTCTATAGGAACATATTGCAAACAATAGAGAATACAAACAGTAGGGTGGATTTGTTACTGTTTTGACACAATATTGTGGCTTTTTGGAAAATGGTCTTTTAAACAGATTGTCCAAATGGTCTTTTGTGTTCATGATTTTCTGATTTGCTGCTGTATTCTGTAGTCTCAAGAGTTGAACCTACACAATATGTACATGGAACCACTCAGCTCTTGGCAATACAGATTGGTACAGCCATAAATCCAGGAAACAGTGGAGGACCAGCAACCATTTGTGCATCTATTAAAATAAGATCAAAAAATCACAATGACAATATAATCAAGTATTATGTTTTCTTCATAAATGCACAATGCCACACCTTCAAATAGTTTTCTCAAGTCCTTAAATCTCCACACTTTCTGACAACTAAAAGATAGCCTACAACAAATACATAGTATTGTGGATGAATAAATTAAAGGCTTCCAAGAAATTTGTAAAAATAGGAAATGTTCAACTACTTTATCACTCTACTGGGTGTTTCTCTGATTAAYTACATCATCTTCATGTGAGCTATTGGTCTCTAAGATATAGATGAGGGGTAAGAGGAGATAGGAGAGAGAGAATTGTATCTAGGTAGCTCTGAGAAAGTAAAATGGTTGCAACAGAGAATTTTAAAAAGCACTTGAAGCCAAACCCACTTTACTGCCATCTAYTGTTAATCTTTACTTGAAGCCAAACCCATCTAATGTGATTTCTTCTACTGCCTGCCATCTAATATTAATTTAGCAGAAACCCAAACAGGCATTTTGTCAGATTTAATCTTAACCACAAACTAATTCAAAATCAATGGTTAAATTAATAATTTGACATTTTGATAAAATTATATGAATCAAGGGCGCTGAATGAATGAATGTATAGAAATAAATGGAGTTTATGATGATGTGGGTATCTCAGTAGATGTTGATGACAATGATGTTGAAGATAAGAACCCGGCTGAAATGACCAAGGTGACAAGCAAATAAAACCCTCAGGGCAGTGTATCCAATTCGCTTCGCCTCTTGTATRTGGCCTGCATTGCTGAAATTCCATAGTTCCTCAACGACTGGTGCATATTCCCGAGTGGCAGCTGGGAATATGTCTTCCAAATTACCAGCCACCATAGTTTTAAGAAGCCAGTCAACCTCGGGCAGGTGGAATAGATGGTTTTCTCATCGTCAGCTCCTGTCATTGACCAGAAAATATTTTCAACCTCGGGCAGATTGTTCACGACTCGCAAGTTTTTGGTGTGATGACGGAGATGGGTCTTTAGTTTTAATGACTTAAGAAATGGGGGGAATAGGTACATTGAGCTTTATACAAACGATTATAAAAAGAGAAAGATCGAGAAGAAACTAATCATCGAAACCCAAGTAGAGATGAAAGAAATCAAACCTGAAAAACGATGAAGTAATCAAACCTGCAGAGATGATCAGAATAAAGAAGGACATCAAAATTGATTGTTTGAAATCGATAAACCCTTTACCTCAGATAARGCAATGGATGATCAGATATGAAGATAAAGCAAAATCGAAGAATATAGAGGACCATTGGAAGAATCGTCGTATAGAGATGTTGGATTCAGAAAAATCGTCCCTAGGGACCATTGGAAGGATTAGGAACACCTCAAACTGCAATCAGAATGCATTTAGGAGTTGTATTATACCTTCTAACAATGCATCATCATGCAATTTCTTATGATCATCTCATGGTAAAAGAGATAACCAATCCAAACTTCTTTGGACTGTGTCAATTTTGTGTAATTAGCTCCTTGGGTGAAAGGGTATTTTGGTCATAAAATACAGATAAAGCACCATAAGTATTTGTACCAACTGTTCTCTAGCATGGYCAATGTAAGAGATGCATTTCACACCATCCAAAGTTTGGTCACGCCAGATTAATGAAAAGAAAAAGCATCTGGGTCTTAATCACGAGTGCATTATAGGTTTTTAAAAGAAACACACTGAAACCAGACTACAGAACAAAAGGATATACACAAGAAAAAGAGTAAAACCAATAACCTTGATGTCAACCAACAAATCAGGAATCAAAAGAAACACAYTGAAAAGCTAATGCAATTCAGAATTTTAGTAGTACACATTGAAAGAGCACAAGAAGAGTTTCAAGAAAAGGAGTTCGATCATTTATCTGTGTTTCTAAATCACAGGCAGTAGGTTGCACACAAAGAACATATCACTGTTAAAAAGTATCATCCAAGCTCAATGAATATTTTGCCCTACTGCATCCAATAAGATAYTGACAGCATTCTAACAAGATACWGAATCTAATGGGATTTCATATATTAGATGCTTGGTTTTTTTAACAAGGATTAGGAACACCTCAAACTGCAATCAGAATGCATTTARGAGTTGTATTATACCTTCTAACRATGCATCATCATGCAATTTCTTGTGATCATCTCATGGTAAAAGAGATAACCAATCCAAACTTCTTTGGACTGTGTCAATTTTGTGTAATTAGCTCCTTGGGTGAAAGGGTCTTTTGGTCATAAAATACAGATAAAGCACCATAAGTATTTGTACCAACTGTTCTCTAGCATGGTCAATGTAAGAGATGCATTTCACACCATCCAAAGTTTGGTCAAGTTACAAGTGATTTATGCATGTGGCATTTAATAGCAAAATCAATACGTTTTAGTGGGTATCTGCAAATAATTTTCAGTGGTTGGAAATTTCAAAGTGCATTCTAGTAAATGCTAGTCAATTCAATGTGCTCGGGTGTTAAGATAGAATTGATATATGAGGGTCAACATCTTTTTGTTCATGTCATCACTTTCTGAACATTGTACTACTTGTTTTATTGCAAATTGATCATTTTTTTTAATAGGCAAGAAACAATGTAGTTTGCAAGAACCAACAAATCTTTTGGTTTTATCAAA
>NC_037529.1:38024354-38050000 GCF_001531365.2 Cynara cardunculus var. scolymus
ACATGTACAGTAAGAACATCCAAAAAGAAACACTGTAGTTTGCAAGAACCAACAAATCTTTTGGCAAGAAACACTGTAGTTTGCAAGAACCAACTAATGCACATGTACAGTAAGAACATCCAAAAAGAAATGCAAAGAGTGTTTGAAGATTTCGATGAAGAAAATATCACTATTAAATATCAAGAAAAGGAGTTCGATGAAGAAAATATCACTGTTAAATATGACAGGCAGTAGGTTGCACACAAAGAACATATCACTGTTAAAAAGTATCATCCAAGCTCAATGAAGAAAATACGCAATAAAAAACGCAATAAAAAAACATAGATAACATAGCCTAACTCCATTGCTTTCAAGAAATTTGACATCATTAGATGACCCTAATCTAACTCAAAATCAAGTATGATATTAAAGAAAAATAATTACCTTTGAGAACCTCCAAAGAATCGCCCTGAATCGCTTGAGGTCAGTCCTGAATAGCTTGAATCGCTACACACAAACTAACCAAATAAACCCTAACTTAACTAAATCAGATTACCCAACTCAAAATCAAGTAAGAAAACTCAAAATCAAATAAACCAAATAAACCCTAACCTCCAAATAAACCAAATAAACCCTAACGCAATAAGAAAACTCACCAAATAAACCCTAACCTAACTCAAAATCAAGTAAGAAAACTCACCTCCACAAAATCAGCTGAATCGTGTGGGATTTGAATCGCGTGACAGGAGCGTGAATCGTGCTTCATCATTTATACACTGTAAGTCGCCTGAATCGTTTTCTTGAAGAATGAATCGTCTTCTCTGAAATCGTGCGTGGAGAGAGCTTCAAAGAGAACGGGATACAGGTGTGTTGGAAAGAGGAGCATTTGGCCAGCCAGATATGTATGCTTTAAGGGTAGTACTAATGCATAAAGAGGTTATACATTTTTAAGACTTTAAGACTTTCTGCATTAAAGAGTAGTACATTGTGCATAATAAAAGTGTTTTTAAGACTTTAAGCAAATTTGCTTTATAAAGTAGTATAGATAATCAAAAGGAACTTGCATTTGATATTTTCTCTGTTTGTTCAAGTCTTCTTGCTTTTCCACTTCCTCTGATGATTTTGTAAACCCAATTTGATATTCTGGACCGAGGTCAATATATTCAAATTTATAAATTGTTGGGTAAAATATAGAGATTTCTTTAAATGATTCGGATTTCCAAATCCCAACCCTTCCCTTGGATTAAAAAATCTGGTCTCGGTTGGTTTATTTAGAAAAATATTTTGATTCGTTTGCCCTCTCTTGTACAACTTTTCTTCCAGGTCTTTGAGTTTTTCATTTAAAACCTTATTTTGTAAAGTAAGAGTGCTATTCTTTACAACCAAACCATCATTAACTAATTCCAAGTATTTAAGTTTATCATATGATTCAGATAATCCATTGTTCAAGATATTCGTTTTTTTAGTAAAACTTTTGCTTTCAGATAGCAGAGATTGAGCCCATGCAAAATTTCCAGTATTTTCACTATTTAGCTTAATGTATCTTTCTTGTTGCATTTTAAGATCTTTTTCTAAAGTTGCAACTCGATCTTTTTCAAACTTAAGTTTTTTGCTGAAAATCTTGTAATTTTAACATCATTATCTGCATCTGTTCCAAACATGAAGATTCAAGTACCTCATCACTTGAATCTGCTTTTTCTTCCTCATTCTCAGATATATCAGTCTCAGTCCTAGCCATCAGACAAATATGAGCAACAGCATCTAACTCTTCTTCCTCATCAATTAAGTTCAACCAATGATCATCCTCGATATTAAAGCTTTGCCTGCATCCTTTTGTTTGAAAAGAAGGAACTTGTTCTTATAGTAATCAGTGTTTTTAGACACTGGTTTTCTGCAGTTTACAGCAAAATGTCCCAACTTCCCACAATTATAGCATCTTGTATTCTCATTTGCAACTCCCTTAACAAACTTTTTCTTTTCATCAAACTTCTTCTCAAACCTTTTCTCATCATACTTCTTTTTCTCTCCAAACTTATCCTTAAATTCATACTTTGAACCGGATGAAAATCTCTGACTATTTGAATGAGGTTTCTTATAAAACTTCTTCTGAAAAGCTTTAGTCAGCATGACCATGGCTTGTTTAATTTCTTTCATTTCAGAATTAGATTCACTATTATTACTTTCTTTACTTATGACTCACTTGACAAAACAACTTCCTTAACAGACTTGTCAGATCTTGATTTAACCTTCTTTTCAGACACAAAGGCCAGATGATCACTCAATTCTTTTTCTTTCTTCTTCTTCTTCAGATCTCTAATCTCCAAACATCCTCCTCATTCTCCTTTAATGTTTCATAAACTTCATGAATATCAATACCAGACAATGACTTATTGTATATGATATTGTTTGCAAGTGGTTTCCATTTTGACTGAACGTTACTTAAAAATTTGACATTGATCTTTATTATGGTCTTAATAATTCTTAGTTAGCTCATTCAAAAGTATGGTTAGCCTATCATACACATCATCTAGGCTCTCTCCTTCCTTATCCTTAAACTCTTCATAACTTGTAATACAGTTGKTAATTTTYAGTTRTGTACCAACTTTAGAACYTATCATCATTMTTTMTATYTGTTTCCACATACTATACCCTGATTCCTTGTAACTGTCAATGCTTCTGTAAATGTCATTTGTTAAGGCTTGCATCATATAGATTTACACAAAACATCARCTTGTGCTCYGATTAATTCATTTGRACTAYATTTAGATTTTCCTTTTATCACRATTTCAGCAGGTTTATTCTGCTCAGAACTGCAGGAACCTCCTTCCAAAATAYAGCTGGACCATTCAWTAAWGATTCCAAGATTGATTCTCCTTCCTTCTGTCTTTCAATGAAGTTTAAAAATCTGTCTCTCCATTGATTGTAATCTCCTCTKAAYAGAACTGGTGGTTTAGTATMTGTTCCTMTGGACGTTGCTTCTCTTGAACTCATCTTATCTGATTTAAAGAATATAGATCTTTGYAGTTCAAAATTTAGATTCAAAAAATAAGAATTTGAAACTTTATCATAAATTCCACCCAAAGAAATTTCACATAAAAAATCACAAAGACTTAYACGGACAAAACTTCAAAACTCAAACTTATYCGGATAGAARCTCTCCAGATAGAAKATCTTCGGACACTATGTCTCCGGACAAAGATATAATCGGACAAAGAGTATTATGAAACAAACTTATCTGGACAAACAAAATATCCAAGATTAACTAGAAACTTATCCACACAACACTTTCACCGGAAAGTAAACACTAAAGCACAACAAATCACGGAATTAACACTCTTCGGATAGCAAAACACACAATCCACACAACACTTTATTCGTATTCAAATCTATTGAAAAATTCAAGTCACAAAAATTAATCAAAGAGATCACTTAATCGGACACAACCAAATCGGACAACACTCACAAATTCAATGCCCAATGAGTGATGCTTATCGCTTGATGAACAAATTCAATGAGGGATAAGTAAAACTCTTCCAAAAATTCAGAAACCAGACATAATCAAGTGAAAAGTTATGTAGAAAAGCTCAAGATTCAATCACAAACACAATTTCACCAAAAAATTCACCTAAAACTTGATCAAAATCACACAGATATGATTTCTTGATCAAGAACAGTTTCAGTCCGAAAAATCACAAAATTCAACAAATTAATCACTGAATCAATTCAATTACAAAAATTGTTTGAACAGATTGATTTTAAACAAGATTACGCACAGAATTCACAATAATACAACAATCAAACAGCTTAATATTCAATGAATTCAGTAGAAAATTGAAGAAAATGTTCAAGAACACTCAAGAATATCAAGAACAGTCTGAATTTTCTAGTTAAATTCCAATTTTTGGGCAGATTTTTGAACCAAAATTGTTGTAGTTTGCTCTGATACCAATTGTGAATCCCAAATTCTTCAATCAGATATGCAAACAATCAAAGTAGAAAAGATGAATACTTTGAGAGAGTTTTGCCAAATGTAAATTATATTAAACTTCAAGAAGATTACAAATGATAATTCTTACCACTAATTACAACAAGAAAACCTATTTATACCTACAAAGCAACTAAGACAAAATTTACTAGGAGAAACTCTTGAATACAACAATTAAGCACAGCTTAAACCCAACATATCATACCAGGCACGAGAGGTCTGCTTTAACCCATAAAGAGCTTTATCTAATCTATAGACATGATTAGGATATTTGGGGTCAAGAAACCCTGGAGGTTGTCCAATAGAAACTTCCTCTTGAAAATTTCCATTTAGATAAGCACTTTTTACATCCATTTGGTAGACCTTAAAGTCTCTATGGGCAACAAGACTAGAAAGAGTGGAATAGCTTTAAGTCTAGCCACTGATGCGAAAGTTTAATCATAATTGATTCCTTATTCTTGCATGTATCCTTGAGCAATAAGACGAGCCTTGTTTTGGGTTACAATTTATTATTCATCTAACTTATTGCGATAAACCCACTTGGTGCCTATCACAGTTTTATCAGATGGACGTGGGACAAGATATCAGACTTGGTTCCTATCAAACTCAATGAGTTCTTCTTGCATAGCCATTACCCAGCTTGGGTTAATAATAGCCTCGTTGATTTTCTTGGGCTCAACTAGAGAAAGAAAGTTGAGAAATAGACAAATATTACCTAGACCTCGTCGTGTCTGAATACCTGCACTTGGATCACCAAGAATTTGATGGAGTGGATGGTCTTTCATCCATCATTGAGCTAGTTAAAGATGATCTTCTGATATTGGAAGCTCATGCATACAACATGAGGCATCAGCAATAGATTCTTCAGCAATAAGTTGGATTGCTAAAGGAGCCTCAAAGAGAAATTCAACAACTGTTAGAGGTTCAATGAGTGAAGTAGTTTCAGCGACTAAAGGTCAGTATTTGAAGTAGAAGGGGGTAAGTGACCAATGGGAACAACAACAATCCCTGAAGAGGATTCAGCTTTGTTACTAGTCACATCTGGAACAATAAATGGAACATCGTCAACTTCTGGAGGGTCAGCGTTCGGTTGATTGCTGATAGAAGCCTCAGGTTCTCCATAGAGATATATCATCCATTTATCTAACCCTTCATCATCTTCAGAGTTGGGTTTAGAGTTAGCTGATTGAGACTCATTAAAGGTGACATGAATAGATTTCTCTATTATATGTCATCTTTTGTTGAATATTTTGAAGGCTTTAGACACTGAAGAATATCCAAGAAATATTCTTTCATCATCTTTGGGATCGAACTTTTCAAGTTGGTCTTTGTTGTTTAGAATATAACAAGTACAACCAAAGATATGAAAAAAAATGAGAGAAGTCTTTTTGCTATGGAAGAGTTCATAAGTTGTCTTCTTGAATCTCTTGATAATCAATAATCGATTATGAGTAAAACAAGCAGTACTGACAGCTTCAGCCCAAAATTGAGTAGGAAGAAGATATTTTGTGAGCATTGATCGAGCAGCTTGAATGATTGTTCGATTTCTTCTTTCAGTGACTCCGTTCTGTTGTGGAGTTCTAACAGTTGAGAAGTTGTGTGAAATTATCTTGTTCACAAAGAAGTCATCAATGGTACTATTTTGAAATTCAGTGCCATGATCACTCCTGATAGACCATACTCTGATGTTGTTTAGTACTTCTATGTGTTTGACGAACGAGATGATTTCTTTAGGTGCATCACTCTTAGATCTGAGAAAGAAAACCCAAGTGTACCTGGAATATTGTATATTTCTTTCTAGTTATAGATTACACATTGATTAAACCAATTAAATCCATGTGCAATAGTTGAAAAGGAGAAGTCACTGAAGAGACTTTGGGGCTGTTTGGCAGTTGCTGAATGGTTTAGTGTAGGATGATTAAGTGGTCAGAATGATTAAGAGACTCTGTATGATTTAGTGTCAGATAGAAAAAGGTTGTTTGGAAACTGTTCTGAATCAACAGTCTGAATGACATAAAATTACCATTTTACCCCAAGTCTTGTGTTTAGTGAAAATTAACGTTTGACAACAGTTCTGAAGGAAATTTCTAAATGAAAAATAGAAAATAATTAATGGTCTAAGCCAATACATAATAGTATATCAATCCAAACAAGCATGACAAGGTTTGTACAAGTTTTGGCATAACAAAACATCACATGAAACACAACTTCAAACCCAATATTTTGAGTACAACATCTAATTTGAAGCATTTAACACAAGTTTATTTGCAATCTCATTACGCAAATTAGTCATGTACTCACCGTCTTGAGGACCCCAAGGTGTTGCATCTATCTCTTCTTCCTCGCCTCCATCAATTTGTTCTAGTGCTTCATTAATTAACACGGGATTATCGTTGTAATCCATGAATAATTGATCTTGCATGTTGCATCTTCTAATAAAGTTGTGGATCGCGAAGCAAGCAATTACAATGTTTCTTTGTATGCAAAAAGGATAAGGGGTCATTTGCTTCAAAATTGGGAATCTTTCTTTCAATACACCAAAAGCACGTTCGATAACATTTCTGAGTTGTGCGTGGGCATGATTGAATCTTTCTTCTTTGGTCAAGGCACGTCGACGTCGAAAATCAGCTAGCCAATATCTTGTATTGCGATATGGAGTCAAAAATCCATGAGTGTTGGCATATGCAGCATCACAAAGATAATATTTTTCTACATTTAACATGTAAAAAAAGTTATTGTTAAGTAAAATGCATAAACAATAAAATATATTCAGTATTAAGTAAAAATTCTAAATAACTGGTGTAGGAAATGGAAAGCCAGAAGTTGGGTCCAATGCAACTTCTCTTAAAACTCTAGCATCATGTGCTATGTCGTCCCATCCAGCCCAAACATACGTGAATACCATATTAAAATCACAAATCGCTAACACGTTTTGATAACATTCACCTCTTCCTCTGCCCCTATAACGAGCTTGTTGATCGACAGGCACAACTGCATGTATGAGAGTCCCATCTAACGCACCTATCGCCCCCTTTATTAAAAAGGTATAAACTATAAGAAACTTTTTAACTACGTCTTGATTTTGCAAATTATATAAATGAAAACATACCAGAAATATTCTTCTAAGATTTCTTTGTCGTTCTGATATGTTGGAGGTTTCTTCATTAGGCATTGGTCCTACAACTTCTCTAGCAAATTCCATCATTGCTCGTAGTACTTGACGGAAATATCTATGGATAGTTTCAGTTGAGTGTTATAATCTTCTTTTAATCATTCTATAGCGTTCATTGTGATCTATAATTGTTAAAAAATTGTCATCTTCTCCTCAACGATTGCATTCCTACTATTTTGCAACCAATTCTTTTGTTTAAAATGGTTGCATAGTAGTATATAAGCATCACGAGAAAGACGCATCAACTCAAGACATTGCGTATTTGAGCCATTTAATAGTTCTAGAGTATAYGCATGTCCGGACAACGATGAAGTGTTATCTYTTATCCTTTTGATTCTTGATGTASCTTTTCGTTTCAAATACAACCAAAAAAGRACCAAAAGCAACAATTCTTCCTCRACATCCATAGAGAACCTTGCAAATAWAAATAATTACAAAACATGACTGAAGGTTAATTTGCAMGCTCAAAGAAAAATTTTCATTCCAAAGTTAACATCATTCAAAAGTTGCATCATTCAAAAGCATGTCCAATAGTTATGTCATCCAAAAGTCATGTGTTCAAAAGCAAAACATCAATCAAAAGCTAGCATCATATCAAAATACAATGTTCAAAAGAATAATATGTTCCGACTACACGATCCCATACTTTTGTCTTATCATTCTAACCCAACCCTCACAACCTTCCAGCTTCAAACACAACCATACTTTCCTATAATCGGCACTCTCACTGAAGATAAAAGTAGCTACATGGTACAACAGGTGATATGTTTCCCATCCAAGTTCATCCAACTTTGCCAAGCAAGCAGGCACATCATTCGAATATTTTTCCATAATTGCTTTCACAGCCTTAGAAATATCTTCTTCAACTTGTGAGTTACTTGATTGTTTACCTTTTCGCTTTTTACTTGCATGTGTACTTGGACGAGAATCACACTCTTGTCCTAAAGCTGGGGTCGGGATTTGTTGAGTATTAGAAACTACCTCAACATCTGCACTCGAGTGATCAGAAAGTGGGTCAGAAATGTCGCGAATACTAGAACGTGGCCCATGACTTTCAGTTCCTGTTACTTGAACTCCATCAAACAGTTGAACACAAAGATCAGGAAAAAGCAGTCCTGTACTCCTGATTGGTTCTACATATTTGCTTCTCTATTTTAAAAAGGATTATATAAATAAAATTACGAAGATACCAAATGCAAACTGATATAAAATTATAAAGATACCTCAATTTCTATTTGTCACTCTTCATCAGTTAGATTAAAGGTGTTGGTTGTTGGGTCATACACGTTGCCCGTTTTGTTTTTCAGTCTCGTCCATACATTGTATTTTGCTTTCAAATAATCATAGTGGTTTTTCATTTGTTTTTTATCTGTGACGAAGTTATGTTTGTTTTTAAGCGTCTCTGCAACATTCTTCCATGAACGCGGCTTATGATTGGTGCCTTCCCGTCCATGTGTATTGACCTCATGTATACATGCTTCAAGAAACATTCGCACCACACTCTTTTTTCCAATTTATTCTACGTCTTTTTGGTTGTGAACCCTCACCAACAATGTCCATACCTTACAAATAACGACATTTAGCAAATCAAGATTGAAAAGCATAGAATAAATCTCTTATAATTCCCTATCCAAAACATTCTATCATCAAAAAAAGAGTATACATATTGTATACAATAAACCATATTATAAACCGTATTATAGAACAAACCATATTGTATACATTCTTTTAACTTTATCTGTTACTTGTATAACATATATATATATATATATATATCAATTTTTGATTATGTGCCTTACACCAAATTTAAGTCTCTATCTATTTTCATGTATACATTCTGTTTAGCTCCCCTAACCATGGTTCTGTCCTAGCCTACCAAGATTTCATTCTACAGAAAAAGAGATTCTCTACAAATTGATGTAGTACCCTCAGTCATAGAGATAAAAGAGCCTACAATAATGTTGTCTTATTAGTTTCTAATCAACTCTCGTCTCCTCATACCCCTAGCCCTACTAAACATTGGCATTAACTTGTTTAAAAGGTAGTAGAAGTGACTTTGAAATACTGATATGTTCATTGATTACTAGAAGCAGTGTCACCTAGTTTTACTTTTACCTATTAATCTAAGAGAAACCTTTAACATGAATTAGGGGCCGTTTATCAAACACTTACCCGGTAAGTGTTTACCGGTAAAATTTAACATTATTATGTACTTACCGGGTAAGATTTTAGTCCACTAAAACGACATAGTATACAATAATTTACCTAATAAGCGCTTATCATGGTAAGAGTCATCGTCCTCACTTACCGGGTAAGACTCTTCATCCTTATCTCGCTCTTACCGGGTAAGATTCTCGGTCCTTACTATATTCACCCGGTGAGGTGATGTTACTTGGTAAGCATTTACCCGGGTAAGCGTTTGGTAAACGACAATTGGTAGAAAGCACTTGGGTTTTTTTTTCTTTATCTTTTCTAAGGGGTTGTTTGTGATTTGGACACCAGAGGGTGTACCAAATAAGTTTGTTATTCCAGAACCTATGAAATACCTGCAATATAAGAGGTAGTGGGAGGGTAAAATTTAGATTCTTGCACCTATGATGTCCATTGTTCCAAATGCAAAACAAGCTTCTAATTGACCTGGGTTTGTCTTATGCATTCCTATGCTGTCCATTGTTCCAAACTATTTACTTTTGAACAATTGTTTTCATGTTAAACCTAGTCAATCATTTTCATGTTAAACCTAATTATTTACTGCAGAATAAAATCAGCTAGGGCAAAAAAGAAACAAAACAAAAATGTATACCATTGGGACCAAGAGAAGCTCTGGTAATGGTAGAAAGTTGTTTACAAGCATCTAGACAAGTTACAAACACTTGAAAAACCCAGCGTATCTAAACATATGGTGATTATCAAGCTTTCTATAAAACTAACGCATTCATGTCGTTGGAAAGTTCAAAATCGATCCACCAGGCATACAGTGTGTGAAGAGTGAAGGAGAAATCANATCAAGCTTTCTATAAAACTAACGCATTCATGTCGTTGGAAAGTTCAAAATCGATCCACCAGGCATACAGTGTGTGAAGAGTGAAGGAGAAATCAAAAAATGGTCTTACCTCTTTCGATTTTGATGTTTCCCTCGTCCCCGTCTGTTGCATAATTGAATGCAACCTGTTGCCAAGTTGAATGTAAAGAAATAGAGAAGATCAATGGTGAGAATCAAGGGTTTTTGAGGAGCATTTCCTGAGTGTTTGATGGTGAGAATCGAGACTATTGAGGAAAAGTATGAACATCGTTGAAAGAAGGGTAATATAGGAAAAAAGTGAAGTCTGAATCGGATAGAGGATGGAGTGGTGATGGAGCGAATCAGACCTTATTGAACAATTCATATGTTTTAAAATGCAAGCCAAACAACCCATTGTCTGACCGATTCATACAAATACATCTAGATGGAATCAATAAGTGGTAAACAAACAGCCACTTTCTTAGATTTGAAACTAGCCTTTGTTTGTTTTCCCTTTTCGCACACTGAGCAAAAAGAGATTCCTTTGCAAAGGAGTGTTGAGGAAGGATAGTGACAAGATCCTTCAGCTTCAGTTACTTGTCTTTTTGAGGCCTGAAGGAGGATGAGAGTTCGAAAGATGGAGTCGCAGTTTTCTTCGACCTACATTCACTAGCAAAGTGGCCTTTGCGTTAACAGTTATAGCAGATCGCTGAAGCCTTATCAATGGGGTTTGACTTTAGCTTTTTCAGTTAAGGTCAGCGAAGGAGATCTGCAATAATCATTTTTTCTGGTGAACCTCCTGAAGTAGTTAGTTAGAAGGGTCAGCGACTCATCAAACTATGAAAAATCAGCGTCTGAAAAGCCTTCAGAGTTAGAAGGATCTAACTCAATGATAGATACAGAGGAAATAAAACGAATAGAAGAAATAGAAGGATCAGCTGAAGGGCTATCAAAGATCAAAGCTAACGAAGAGCTTTTCATTTTCTTAAAGCCTTTAAGAAGATTATTCTACAGCTGAAGGGATTGCTCATGATGAAGCAATATCCCATAAAGAGAACTGAGAGAAAGGGAGGACATGTCCTTAGACATTTTGAGACACATGGTATATTGATCCCATGTTTTGGCAAACATTAAAGGAATTTGGTCATTGTCTCTGAGTTGGAATATTGTTGATCCTCTNGACATTTTGAGACACATGGTATATTGATCCCATGTTTTGGCAAACATTAAAGGAATTTGGTCATTGTCTCTGAGTTGGAATATTGTTGATCCTCTCTCATTGATTTGATGATAATCCCTTTCACCTTTCAAAGTATTATATTTCTGTTTTTTCAATTCTAGTGATCATCACTGAGTATGTTCAGTAATCGCTGAAACATGTATTGTAATCCTAGAGTGACAGAGATACTTCAAGAAGACAAAACTCACACCCAAGAACCTTTAGTGAATGTCGAAGACTGAAACTGAAGATTAGTGACTGGCGCGTTCGTGATCTGTAGCGGTATTCAGTGATTACAACCTGGGCAACATACGTGTGAAGACTACACAAGCCTCAGTGAATGCTGAAGAGACCTCCAGCGTTATTCCAGCATTCAGCGATCAAATGAAGCTTGTTATGCACGATTGTTTTTGTCTTGTCCTTCCACACACAAAGAACAAACCCATACCTTCTCAAGAGTAGAGTATTGCACAGAGCCAACTAGTCGACTCTAGTTCCCACCAACTTCATGAAAGGATGTCTGCTCATGAATAAACAATAGTACTATTTACCGTTGCAAAGGACAAGATTTCCTCAAAAAGCTTGACGCGTGTTCTAACCCTTCTAAATTGCATTTTATGCAATGGGTATAAATAGTTGAGTGCTCTCCTCACTCATGCACTACAACACAATACAACAGAATACATACACTTATCTTCAAGCAAGTTAGAATTTCTCTCTAATTCTAAAGTTCTTACCCAAGAAGAACACCTTTCTGTCTTTATCTTATTCGGCAAAATTCTTATATTTGCTAAGTATATTTGTGTGTAATCCTAGATTGTTTTAGATAGGTTCTCTTTACCTTTTATATTTCCGCAAACAATCTATAAAAATTTGTATTGATCCTTCTATATCAATATATATTTTTTAAAATTGAAAGTTTCTGTGTTTGTATTCATCCCCCCCCCCCCTTCTACAAATTGTTCGCCTCTTAACTCTTGTAGATCCGACTAGGACCAACAAATATTCTCTTCCAACTGTCCTCAAATCAATAAGAAGAAAATTAAATTGTTGATGTACTTCAGACAAATATTCAATTTTTCCACCAAAAAAACTTTTATATTTTTTAACTAAATTAATCTTCCTCGATTCTTGTACTTCAGTAGTACCTTCATATTGAACACATAAAGTGTTCCACATGAATTTTGAGGTTTTAAGTTTCATCATTGAGTAATAGACCTCATTAGGAAGATCCATGGCTATTATAGACCTTTCACGAGTGTCTAAAGCCATGTTCTTCTTGTCTTTATCACTCCATTGATGAGGGAGTTTTGGAATCAGCTGTTCAGGAATCATGGCAGTCGTAGCAGTTGCAGGAACTGTTGGAGAGATTGTGAATGGAACATAAGGTCCATTCTCAATGTAGTATGCGATCTCAGGATCCACACCTTCCAAGAATAGAGACATCCAGTTCTTCCAGAGACTGAAGTTGTCTCTGATGAAACAAGAAGGTCTGGCAAGAGAGCCATTATCGTGAAAGTTGGTCCTAGTGTTTTGCAAAGCGATTTTGAAAAGAATAAATTATCTAAAGAAGAAAAAATAATAAAACACCAATAAAACAATAACTAGTTGTGTACCCGCGCAATGCAGCGGGAGCCGTGAATTTTAACGATTTTAAAGTTTCACTGGTTTTATTAGAGAAGATTTAACGATGATATAAGTTACACTTGGTTTTTACATATTAATACAACTTGAATAAATAAGAGTTATGGTTCCAANTTTACATATTAATACAACTTGAATAAATAAGAGTTATGGTTCCAATTACAGTTTATCGATGAAAAAAATTGTATGACAATTTAAAATCCAATATATTTAAAATCCAACATATTTAAACGATTCCATAAATGTGTTCGATTTACACCAAGAGCGAAAAATCAAGAGATCGAGAGCGAGACCAAGAGTTCTAGAGCAATTGAATGGGAACGCTTTTAATAACTCTTGGTGAATATCAGTTTGAATCTCACCTTGKGGGATGGRGAGAAGACATAGAGGTATGAGAGGGTGAAGGCATGAGTGAAAGGTGTTAAAAATATCTTGGTAACATGAAAAGAAAAGGTAATATTGTGCATTAGTAACTTCTACTATATGCTATTTTAATTGTAGATTAAGAGATTTTAAAACTGAATGCATAAAGTAGTAGTAATACTTAATGCATTATGAATTGTTTTTAAAACTATGTAACTTGCATTATGAGTTGTTTTTAAAACTGTGTAACTTGCATTATGAGTTGTTTTTAAGAYTTTTAAGACTTTAAGACATTGTTTGTAATTGGTTCGATTATGTTTGAGACATTTAACGTTACATCTTTAAAAAAATTGTAATTTACTTTTAATTGTGAATATTAGCGTATTGTTATTTTTTCCAGATCGGTTTCGGGTTTGGGTTCGGTTATAACCAACGGTGAAAAGGAGGATTTTTACCCTTAACGGGTTCCCCAACGGGGATCGGGGAAACTGCGGGGACCCGATGGGGATCCCCGATAAGATCCCTGACGGGGATCAAGGCAGTTACGGGGACGGTTTTAGCTATCGATTTCGGGGACGGGGATACCAATAGTCGGCCCGAACCTGGCCCGTTGCCATTCCTATTTGTCAATGAAGTCTTGTTTTATTTTACATGTACATACACATCGATGATCATTGGTCAATAAAATAAGTGATGAATATCAAAATCATACATACAATCCCTTATGAGTTTTCCATTATTATCACAATCCAATAAAGCATATTTTCTATCAACCATAATGACAGAGACCAAGTATTTGATGATCTCATTTTCCCTTCAAATCCAAAAGATGCTCAGCTGAGACAATTTGCATTTAGAAAGGTTTACCAAACCCACCATATTTGACCACAACTGCAGAATTTGCAGTTCATGGGGTTTTAGATTAAGCTCATTATCTGAATCTTTTAATGGATGTTTATGGTTTATGGATGTTTTCTTTGTGTTTTGTATCATGTCCATTGATCAATTAATGTTTGTGTTCTGTATTGAATCTTTTTTACATGGTCTGATGATCCATTGGTCTACATGGGTTGCTGATGGAATTTACAGATCCTAATGGTAAAACACAATCACACACACACGCACAGACACAGACACAGACACACATATATATACTTACATATCGGTACTTCAACTTGGTTTCTTGAAAGCTAAATTTAATCGACACTAATTTCGACCATTGCAATTGGTCTTTGATGAATTAATACAGGGCCAATGTATTACAATGGAGTTTACGTTCTATAAATACAATCCATATGGTCCATTATGGGGTAACATTTATTGGGGTCATTCCATATCCTATGATCTTATCAATTGGGTTCATCCGGATATTGCTCTCACCCTAACGAGACATACGATATCAACGGATGCTGGTCTGGTTCCACCACGATCGCAGAATCCAGCAAGACTTTGAACAATCCAAAAGGCTAATGCACTCCACATGATTTCACATTATTAAATACTTTTCTATGGGCCTCCGTAGGTCGAATTTATTGCAGTACTCTACTTCCCATCTGCATCACACACAAAGACATTTTGCATTAAAAATTCTCAAAAGTGATCTTATGCTTTAATCTTTATAAAATACTTTTGCACCAAGAATATTCATACTAAATAGTTGGAAGAAGTAATTTCTTAATAACATTTTAGTTATACAGGTTAAAGAACTCTATCTCAGGTAAGAGTTGCAACACATGCTAACGTTGAAGTTTGGTTTGTTGCCACCGGCAAATCTAATTATATATCCACCACCTTAGATGAGGTACCTAATTATGGAACCCACCCCTGGAACTGAATGTTTAAAATAAACACTGCTTTGTCAGAGGCCTGCTTAGATACAACTTCTAAGTGAAATAGATCATCTTACCTTGATACTTTGTTGTAAAAAATATTGTTTTTATTAGAGACAGACCAAGCTGCCTCATTCAAATTCTGAAAGAAAAAAAACAGCTATACAAGGATTTGGTCATGGTTGCATGGGGCATAGGAGTCTACAATCATGAAAGAAAAGAGGGTTACAATTGTTTGCCATAACAAGAGTCAGGTTTTTGCATGTACATAGCTCACAGTACATGGGAGTTAGAGGCCTAAATTTTCCAGATGAGGATAAAAACACCAAATATAAGAAGTTCTTTGAGATTCCATTCTATAATCCCAAAAATTATATGGCAACAGATTTATATGTGTAATTAATAGACACATGGTAGCCAACCTCAAAGTTACCAAAATTCCCTACAACACAATGACTTAGTAGTGACTATATTACTGGAATGAGAACATTTCTTAAAGAGATCTCCTAAATGTATTTAACTTCAGACAACCTAAACAAAATAATGGTGAGGTACAAAAGATTGAACCATTACAGGTTCATAGACGTGGAAGGGGAATATAGCCTTACCTTCTCTAAGCCAAGTGAAACGTCATTTCCTAATTAGAATTTTTAGCCCAAGTACCAATCAGGCAACCTACTATAGTCCGAAGGTTAACTACTAAGACTACACACTTTCAAGTGATTACAATTTTTACATGACTGAACCTGCTTAGTAAGTCTGCCCTACATGCATAATGCATTCAAGAGAGAAATCCCAGAAACAGCTAAAGAAAAAATCCTATGTTTTTGGGTGAGTTTTTTACTGCCATCAAGCATCTGCAGGTTTAACAGTGTGTGTGTTTTTGCTGCTCAACCACCAATTAGTTTGCTGTAAAAATAAGTACTTAAATCAACAGAATGAACAAGAATGAATTTATCAATATATACCAAAGCATTGTTGATTAACTATTTTTGGTGCTTTTTTTTTCAAATAGTAAAAGAGAAAAAGGAGGAATCTGAATGGTTTCGTGTCAAGATATATACGGATTCATTTATTTGATTTCTGAGGATTTTGGGCCTTCCAAAAAGATTGGTTTGTTATATATATAAAATATAACCCATCTCACATCAATTTCATTCTTGTATAGGCAATATGTGGCATGATCAGAAGCATGTCAAAACCTATATTTTCTTATTATATTGGTATGTTTCCAATAAGATCCATAGAAATTGAAAGCCTTACCCTTGGAACTCTTCCTCCTATATTTCAGGGTATGTTCATCAGTCTACTGATTAATGTTCCAAATGCTTCCCATAAGTCTTTCAATAGGCACTTTGCTTAATGATTGTAGGTTGTTCTTCTTGTACTTTGGCAGGTGTAAAAGTACATATATTGAATACAAACCATCTTATATTTGAGTTTGTTGCTAAATGGGCTGGAAATCCCAACATAACTCTGGTTTTGAACATATTATTTCTACCCATCAAAATTCAGGTTAGAAGAGTTTGGTTCTTATGTCATGAAGTACATGAGAATTTTTTTAGTGGTTGGTAATCTTGCATGCTTGCTTTATGGTATAGATAAAAGCAGAAACACCCACACTGGTCAAACAAGCATGCATGATTTCTTGAAGATTTCAAGTGCTTTTAATAACAAGTCAAAGAACAAAAGCATAATATCTCACAGAAATTAACAGACTACAAGTCATGTTAAGTCAAGATCAGAAACACCCAATAAAGGTAAAAAAGCAAGCATGATTTCTTTCAAAGACAGACAGAAACACAAGAAACACAAGTATCATCTCACACAGACAAACAKAAACCATGATCATGAATGATCTTTCAAAGATTTCAAGTGGATCTTAGAAAAGAAACACAAAAATGCATGATTTTTTAAAGATTTCAAGTGCATCTTAGAAAAGAAACACATAAATCATCTCACACAAAATTAACGATATATAGAAGCCACACTGAAACAAGATCGGAAACACCCACAAAGGTCAAACAAAAGAATAATCTCACACAAAAACATTCACAAACACAGAATCAAGCCATGTTGAATGAATATATAAAATCCAAGATATTGTAAATGGTACCTATCTTTTTGGTTTGAATGATAGCAGATCACCGGTGAGAAAGTAATAAGCAGGTAATATCATCAAGAGGGTTTTACAAAGAGATACCAACAGAGCTCCACTGGCAGTATGCCTACCTCCACCCTACACAGAAATTTAAAAAACCACCTTCTCTATCTAATTTTTCATTTATTCTCCAAACTCTTCCCTCTCACTTTTTTCCTACTACAGTTGTGGGTTTTGATAAAAAAAGAAAAGGGGAGGGGGATAGAATGCCAAGGAACTCAGTGAGAAACCCTTTATTAAACCACCATGAAAGAGATCAAAATACTTGAGAGAGATTGAGAGAAAGAGAGCAGAAACCAACTGATCATCACACATATAACATGAAGACTCTCGTTTTACATTCCATATATGATATACCTTAAACTATCAAAAAATAAACCAGATCATTAACCAGCCACGCTGCTATTCTACATTATTGCAATTTAATTTCATCATATATGTGTTATTAACCAGCCACATTACATTATAAAGATCATTAACCAGCCACATTACATGAAACCCTAATATTTTTGAATAGATGAAACCTGATATTTTCACATAAATGAAACCTGATATGTTCTCATAAATGAAACCCTAATATTTTCGCATAAATGAAACCTGATATTTTCGCATAAATGAAACCCTAATATTTTCGCATAAATGAAACCTGATATTTTCGCATAAATGGTAAAAACAAACCTGGAGATGGATTAAACGATAAAGAAGACGATGGAAGAGAGGTCTGATTTTGAAGAAGACGATGGAACCTCGCTTTAATATATTGATGATTCGAGTGTCTTAGGGAGTGAGGAATTGCCAGAATCGTCGTATTGGGAGCGACGAAGCGTCTGAATCGTCGTCTTAGGGGTGGAGAGCGACCTAATCGGCGTCTTGGTGGAGGGAAGCGACCTAATCGGCGTCTTGGAAAGGGGAGCGATCCTTTGGGGGAGGGGAGCAAGTAATCTACTGCAGTAAAGGATAAAAGATAAGGGTATTATGGTTATTTATAATTTTAAGACTTTAAGACTTTTGGTAAATCTGCTTAATAAGGTAGTATAGATATAACATAAAAAGCAAACACTGCTCTGATACCACTTATTGGTCCTAGCCGGATCTACAAGAGTTTATAGGTAACAGTTCGTAGAAGGGGGGTGAATACAAACACAAAAACTTTCACTTTTAAAAAATATATATTGATAAAGAAAATCAATACAATTTTACTGATTATTCGCGGAAAAGATAGGATACAGATGCTATCTAAACAATCCAAGATACATACAAGATTACAAATAGCAATAAGAAAAGATTTGTTACAATAAATAAGGTAAGAATAAATGTGCTCTTCACTTTTTAAAGTGGGTTTTTATCTTAAACAGAGAGTAGTGAGAGAAGTAACTTCTTGGGTAAGTTCTTAGTAAGGAAGATGATGATTGAGAGGAGAACCACTTTCCTATTTATACCCATTGCATTAAATGCAATTCAGAAGGTACAAAGCACGTGTCAAGCTTTTAGTGGAAAGCTTGTCCTTTGTTCAGATATGGTAGGATTTTGGCCGTATGTGAACAGTCTTCTTTCATAAAGTAGATGAGCACGTTTAGAGTCAAAGAAATGGCTCCGTACTGTACTATACTTAGAAATGTATGGGTTTGTCCTTTGTGTGTGGAAGGACAAGACAAAAACAATCTTGATTGGAAAGATTTATTTGATCGCTGAGTACTAGGATGATGCTAAAAGGTCTCATCAGTGTTCGTCGAATCTTACGCAGACTTCACACATATGTAGACAGCTTGTTATCACTAAATACCGCTTCAAATCAAGAACTTGCTGGTCTCTAATCTTCAGCTTATGTCTTCGACATTGCTGAAAGATCTATGGTGTGAGTTTTGTCTTCTTGAAGTATAACAGTCTCTGAATGATTTACAATACACGTTCAGTGATCACTGAGCAGACTCGGTGAAGATCGCTGAAACTGAATAACATAAACAATATACTTCAATAGATAAAAGAGATCATTATCAAATCAATGAGAGAGAGGATCAACACTTATCTTCAAAGTCTGAAGACTTTGAGTTCAGAGCTCGGATATAGAGCTCGAAAATAGAGCTCGGATAAAGAGCTCGGATACAGAGCTCGAACATAGAGCCTCTAGTTCGTTCAACCAAAGCCTTTGGCTCGTTCAACCAGAGCCTCAGGTTCGTCTATCTAGAGCCTCTAGGTCAAGAAAATGTTACAAGACTAAGTATAAGTCTTATAGACTTATTTATCTCTAAACTGTGCTTACAAGACTAAGTCTAAGTCTTAAAGATTTATCTTCAGATTTTCGAATTGTGCTTATAAGACTAAGTCTTTCAGACTTATTTTCAAAGTCTAAAGACCTTGGTTTAGAGCTCGGATACAGAGCTCAGACACAGAGCTCAGATACAGAAGACTTCAGAGTTCAGACTTCTAAATTTGAAAAAGAAGACTTCAGATATCAGACTTTTAAATTTGAAAAAGAAGACTTCAGAGTTCAAACTTCTAAGTCTTAAAAAGAAGACTTCAGATATCAGACTTCTAAATTTGAAAAAAAAAGACTTTAGAGTAGGATTTAGTTTCCTACTTCATGATCTTCTTCTTTAATCTCTTAGTTACTGTGAAGAATGACTCTTCAGACTTGAATTTAGAAATGAAACTATATCAATAATTAGTTAAAATGAAGTTAACCCTAGAATAAAATTGAATTTAGAAATGAAACTATATCAGTGAATTGAATTTAAACTTAGGAGTAAATCCCATCTTTTTCGGGAATCAATTACCACACGAATTAATTAACCTGAGAATAAAATCAATTGCATCCTAAATTAGTGGGATTGATTGACTAAGATGACATGTGTCAATCATATGAGTCTAATTGAAATGTCAATGTAAATTGTGTCTAGATACATGTTTAGGCGGAAAACACTAAAATCGGCTCACCATAAGATGACATGTGTCATGCTAATTACTAATTTATTATAAATGTAGATGTTCAGGGGCATAATTATTAAAAATGAAAAAGTTTAATATTTAATGGACTTTAAATATTAAACTTACAAACATATACAGTTTAGAAATTTAGATTAAATATTCATTTTAACAAAACAAAATATCTAAACAAATGAATGTAATAATTAAACATCTCTTAAGTCCAAAGTTCAAGCAATCCAAAGTCCAAACAAATAAATTTATAATACATATTAAAAAATAAACAAATTAACAAAGTTACAACTCCACTGTGAGTATTGAGTAACAAAATCTACGACTTCGTAACCTTCAATTCTTGAGTCTTGAGTTCTTGAACAAACAATTTAGAAGGCAAATCTTACTTGGTTGATGTCTTGATGATGTGTGCCGAAATCAAACCATGGATTAGGAAAGATCGATAGATTGATAGAGTTCTTGAGGGATTTCAAATTTTGGAGACCGTCAATGTCAAATGTATGTTTAATGGTTTAATGGTTTTAGGCGATGATTTTAATTACGTTAGATGTTGGGCTTAGGGATATATTTGAGTCATCATCTATAAGTTAAAAAAGTTGAGTTTGATCCAAACCGCCCAAAAAAGGTTCCAGACTGCAAACCGGACCGGACTACCCGGTTTTACTATTTTCCAAATCAACCAAACCATCAAACCGCTCAAACCGTCAAAAAAACAATCTAGTTTAACTTGTTTTGAACGATTTAAACGATTTAAACGATTTGGAACACCCCTATCTTTTAACTCTCCTTCTCATTATCTCGCATGGATTAATTGCGGCAGACAATCAATCCTTTTACGTTAACCCAAACTCCCAAAAGAACTCCCTCTCGCACTATAAAAGGACGTCCTCATAAAAATGTTGGTTTCGCGCCTTGTGAGTTTGAGCTTCTCGAGCAAGCTTCACTAAAACACTCCACTGTTCTCTCCGGCGAATCTTGTTCTTACCTGCCGCCGTCGATCCTTGCGCAATCCTCCGGCGATACTTACCTCCCAGAGTTACATGAATTCGCAACAATGGTACTCTCTCAATTTCTTGAATATTAACAAGTTTTTAAAAATGTAACCTTTTTTTACAACTTCGTATATTGTCTTCTCCCTTTTGTTGGAATTCGGGATGTAGATACTTGGAAATTGTATTGCAAGTGATAAATCGAACTAGTGTTTAGAAGCTGTTTCTATTTTTTGGGGATCCAGATAAATTGTGCTATAACTTTCTTTTCTTGATTGGATGCTTCCTTACATTTGGTGTTTTTGCTAGGGTTCTGCATAATTAGGTACAAAATTAAGTTAGTATATTGTCTTCTCCCTTTTGTTGGAATTCGGGATGTAGATACTTGTAAATTGTATTGCAA
Source organism: Cynara cardunculus var. scolymus (assembly GCF_001531365.2). Taxonomy (NCBI): domain Eukaryota; kingdom Viridiplantae; phylum Streptophyta; class Magnoliopsida; order Asterales; family Asteraceae; genus Cynara; species Cynara cardunculus. Next base: position 38,046,037 of record NC_037529.1, read on the forward strand.
GTGATGAATCGAACTAGTGTTTTGAAGCTGTTTCTATTTTTGGGGATCCAAATAAATTGTGCTATAACTTTCTTTTCTTGATTGGATGCTTCCTTACATTTGGTGTTTTTGCCAGGGTTCTGCATAATTAGGTACAAAATTAAGTTAGAATCCTTCCAAGTATCTAACCATGGTTGTGAAAGGTGCTTTTAAGGTGTAATGCCTTAAAAGGCCACCATGGTTGCGGCAGATGGTGGCACCTGCCAATAATTTCTTGCAACAAGGTTCAGATTGAGATTTTAGTGAATAAAAATTGTTTTGTGTAATGCCCTTTTAGTTTAAATGGAATCCTAACGTACTAGGCATCTACTTCCACTACTATACCACCAAAAGTGAAGAGAAAAAAATGGAACAATCAACATTAGGTTCTTCGCTCTACCTCAAACATGTCTCTTCTCTTGATGATCTGTTTCTTGACTTGAGATTAATTTTAGTGGTTTATAGGTTACTAATGTTTATGTTAATTGTTAAATTGATGAATTTTTAACTGGTTCATGTGAGTGCCCATGGTTTTCTGGTCAATATTAATTGGTATTAGTATTAATGTTAGAAGATTACTGATTGAATGTTATTGATGCTTTTTTCCATGTGCCATTCATGTTAATATAGATGTTATATGTTGTAAATTGTATTAAGTTCAATGTTTTAGGCATACATGCCTCTTTTTGATGATTCCTTTGTATGTATGTGTAATAAAGAAAGAAAGAAATATGCCGGCAGCCGTCCTAGTTGTGCTTTAAAACATGCATTTTGGATTTGGAACCACCCAAAGCCATATCTTAGAAAAGCACAATTTGGTTGGCTGCAAGTTAAGTTTCGGCTATGTTTGGCAAACTAGTTAATGGCTAATAAGCTTGTTGTTAGCTAATAAAACTAGTCATATTTGATAAAAACTACCTAATAAGCTAGATGACAATGTAAAATGACCTAAAATAAAAATATAAGGGGCACAATAAGAAAAGTGAAATAGCCCGATAAGCTATTTGAAGTAGCTTTTCAAAAAGCTAGCTTGGCTTACCACACGGGGCTTTTTCAGTAAGCTCAAAAAATAAGCTAGCTTTTTKGTTGCCAAACAAACATGGCCTTTGTGTTAAGGCTGTTGATAGTGTACAATTTAAAACTTTTGTTGGTCATTGTAGATGAGTCACCCACCTTGCTATGAGTCTCATGCCTATGGCCGTAGGCAGACCTTTGTGCCTTAGAGCCTGAAATAACAAAACCTCCACTTCTGATTACAGTTTAATGTTTACAACTTTTGTGAAATGATGCATTCTTTCAGAATGGAGAAGAATTGTTCATTTTCATTTGATCCATTTACATTTTGATATCAGCATCAATCTCTCAAACATGTTTCTTTATGCAGGTTTTCACTACCAAATTCTCATTGCCTTCATTTCTGAAACAAGTAAATAAACTGACAGAAAGCCAAAGGAACTCCATTAAAAGAGTGGGATTTGGCAACTTGTTGYGTATTCCAAATCATGTCCTAAGGAGGCTGCAATTGAACGAATTGATGGAAAGATGGAATARCGAAAGAAAAGCGTTTGTATTTCCTCCTGGWGAAATAACAATAACCCTTGTAGATGTTGTTTTGATTTTAGGAYTACGTGKTRTTGGTGAAYTTGTGGTCCTAGAGGAAGATGCACCATTAACGAGCCTAGAGAAAGAATTTGGTGCTTCTATAGTGAATAGGACAATTGGTGTTGAATCACTTAAGCAGAGACTTGAGTCTCTAGGTGAAAGGGATGATGAATCTTTCGTGAGAACGTTTTTATTATATTGTTTTGGAACGTTACTTTTTCCAACTGCAAATGGAAAGGTGGATTTGAGGTATCTTTTTTTTTTTGCAAGACTTGGATAATGTGAGTTGTTTTGCCTGGGGTGCAGCTGTTCTTGAAGATCTTCATGATTGCTTGAGCCAACGAAAAAGTAAAAGAACAAGTTTTATTGGAGGGTGTCTTATTCTTCTTCAAGTAAGTTCCTATTTACTTGCTCATATTTCTTTTTGAACCATCATACTTAACTTATCTTATAAACTAATGCTGGCTCTTGTGATAATTAATAAAAATATAATTTCGAAAGATTGCACGATTTTGGACAAATTGTGGAAATGTAAATGCAAAAAGGGACCATTGTACTTCCATCTTTTCTACAAAATCACTTGCTCTTTCAAATCATTGAGATTGGTTTGGTTTGTATAGGTTCAACTTTTGTGGGATCACATAGGGTTGTACCGGCTCCAGCCATGGCTTCGCTTGTATAGGCTAGGTCCCATTGGCTTGTATAGGCACGAATAAGCTCAGACCTAGGCTTCGTTCTTATGGGCCCGTAAAATGATAAAAAGTGAACTGTTCAACAAAATTTTTACTCGATCACAAAAAATGCAACGTTGGACCTGGCACGTGGTTCTGTTTGACTATTGATTAAATGTTTAAAATGACCCTTAATGTGTATAGAACAAAGAAACTTGTGGACGACAAGCAGAATTACTTATGTCAAGTAATGATTACCAGAAAAGCAAAGTAGGTTCAAAGAGTTATGCATAAGGAAAATCCAAAATGGAAAGGGTTTCCATTTTTGGAGGAAGAAGGGGAATAAATAAATTTTCTTCGAGAAGTTACAATTGGAAACCCCTAAAAAGAAAATAGGAAATTTTGTCTTGGATAGGTTTATGTAGGCTTGGTGGGCTTGGCTCGTTTACAGTTGTTGAGCTCTTGAGTTTGAGCCATATGTGTTTGAGCTTGGCTTGGGGTTGTGGGGCTTTTTGATCTGCCTTCTGATTTGCTCTCACATGCCAGCTTGTCTTGTCTTCTACACCTCTAGTTGCCATGCCATACCCCAAATGTGATTCTTAATCATGAAAATCCATCAACCTTGTTAGAGTCCATCGGCTAGACTTGGACCATTTCTTCTCMATATCTRTTGGAATCTCCCTTCTCTCCTCAATGGATCTTTTGGAGAGTAATATGATAGCGTTCTACATTTTCTCACAGCCAAGGTCTATCACTCTAGGTACTCGGGGTCAATCTATACTCCTTGTGATTCTGTGGTGTGATTCCCAAAATCATACAAACATGATTAAGATCTTGAAGAAATAAGATGAAGAGAGAGTAGATCACCAAAAGTCTCTTGATTGATTGAGAGAGAAATTACAAGGCTAATTTCAGATTACAATTGCTAATGACTTGCTTAATGACAATTACAAAGGAAATTACTATTTATACTAAGAAAGGAATAAAACTACACTATTACAAAACATGTAAAATATGGAGAACTTGAATACAACAATAACGTGCATACTCGAACCCAACATTCTCCCCCTTTGGATTCAAGTTCAGACTCTTGAAAATTTCGTCTTTCTAAGTCCAAGAATTTTCTCTAACCTCCTTAGAGCGTTCCTGTACTGAATCTTCTCCTCGAGCAGATTTATGGCATTGATCAACATATATCTTTCTTTAGAACTCATTCTCTCTGACTCTGCAGCTCTGTCATTGTTCACCGTTTTCAAGTCAAGCGCCCGTCTTACCAGCCTTATTGTACCATCTGAATACTTGTTCAACTCACTGAATCTCATAAATTTCTTCACTTGAAGCTGAGCAAAGTATATGACTCCGAACTCTGGCTTTTCAAGAATCATGTAGACTGGATAAGCATCAATATCTTCTAAGTCTTGATCAGGTCTTTTCAGATTGATGATTCTTTGGTTGTCTTCAAGACCCATCTGAACATCTATAACCATAACCAGCTTTACTTGACATCACATATATCTTTTAATAGCATCAAGAGCAACCAGAGCTCCCTCTTTCCTGTTAGTCATGTTTCTGATCTCAAAGTACATATACTCTAAATCTTCCAAATATAAGCTTGAGAAATCAGCTTCACTGAATCTCCAGATTTGTCCATCTTGTCTAGTCACAGTGAAGAC
>NC_037529.1:38050260-38052394 GCF_001531365.2 Cynara cardunculus var. scolymus
AGTGGAGGATTCTGGAATAGTCTGACGGTCATCTTGAATAGGAAAAACTGGATCTTCATCATTTATGTCGTCTTCAAAGTCAAAGTAAAGCCCAGTTGACTCGTCAATATTATCAACGTCCTCTCCAAAATCTTGCTCTCCACCCAGCACAGTAGAAAATACATCATTGAAACCTACATTGGCAGACAACTCCAATAACAACCTTGTCCCTACTGTGGAGTCCGCTGGCTTTTCAACCATTGGCTCGATCATAGGACTTGTCTCCATTCCTTTTTCATCTTCTATAATTATAGCCTCAATTATTCTTTCCCGAACAGACTCCGGGGCAGAAGCTTCAGCAATCACATCTTGAGCAGCTGGCTCACTTTCAACCCTTGCAGCTTGTTCAGATGTCTCAGCCACTCTCTGTCTCTTCCTCTCCCCCTCATGATGATCTAGATCATCCGGATCATCATGCCTTCTTTTATGAGAGGTGGCCTGAGATCTGCACGTTTCTTCTAAAGTAGACACCCGTTCAACAAGGGCATCCATTGAACTTTTTAAGATCTTGGGTTTTGGATGTGATTAACTTGCTAACTTTTGTGAAGCTAGAAGTAACCACATCTTGAAAGGCCAAAAACTCTAAGGCTCTAACGAAAGGGTTAACATCCAATTGTTGTCTTAAGAGTTCAACCAAGTTTGCATCTTCAGCGTCAGGATTTTGAGATGCCATCAATTTTGCGTACAGCAGCGATTTAAGTTCATCCATCGTTTGCTCTTGTATCGACGGCTCAGGTACAGGCGATGGTGATGGCGCAGACGGTTGCTCTTCCGTGACTTGTTCTTTCCCCTTCAGAAGTCTTTTTAGACTTGCGATCTGTGCATCCATATTTTCTTGAACAGCCTTTAGGGCGCCATCCAAATACTCCCGTGACACAAAGTCTGGTAAGCTAACACCTGGATCACTTAGATTACCAGTTGAAACAACAGTTGAATAAACTGTTGTGCCTACGTTTAATGTTGGCATGATGGTAGCATTGGTAGGACTTCCAACCTGTCCTTGTGAAATGTCAAATGACAACTCTGGTCGTTCCAACAAGTTCACTAAGAACTGCACTTGGAGCAACAGATGCTCTAGACTCGTGTGTACCTATGTGTATAGGCGCTAGACTCGAGGTGCACATAATCGATGTCGTAGGCTGGGGCAGCGGCCTACTTGTTTCAATAACTACGTTCTCCGAATGAGAAGTAGTTAGCGAATGTGCTATATCCCCGTGTTCAATTGAAACAACTGGTTGTTGAGAACCAGTTGAGTGGATGGGTGGGGTGTGCATTTGCATAGCTGGGCTAGCTATGTCTTGTTCAATACCAACATTCAACGAATGAATGTCAGTAGTAGATGTGGGTGCCCGGCTATGTGTTTCGGCTAATGATATTCTTTTTGTGCTCCACTCACACCCTCACCATGTTCTTCGTCCCTTTCACACATCCTCTCAACATTTTCAACTGTATCTCCCTCATCTTCAACACCTATTAGAATACGATCATATTCGTCAAATTGAGCTCCATATTCTTCAACATCAAACGACAATGAATGTAGACTTGGACAAGTCTGTTGAGCAGGAATTTCTGGAAATATGTCGTTAATATCATCAACCAATGTTCCGACTGGAATATTCTGTGAATGAATGGTTTGAGCATTATTGTCAGCACCATCATCATCATTATTGTCATCATCCCCATTATGATCACCAAGAGCCGCCTGATTATCAGTTTCAGTATCTTCTGAACTAGAAGAAGTTGTGGAAGTTGAAGTACTATTAGTTGAAGTACTTTGCTGATCAGACGCTCCCCCCTCCGGTTCACCCCTCTCTATTACATTTTCTCTCAGCACACTGCCCTGTTCAAGTAACCCTGTTCCTGAACTCTCTCATCTATATCTAACCTTTCTCGCCCATCTGACGCATGGGGTGATCCTTGGGTAAGTTCAACCGGTTCTGGTTGAACTATAGGATCTATAACTCTCCTATAGTCTATCACACATTGAGCAGTCTGATCAGCTATGGCAAAAAGCTCTGGTGGTATTTCCATAATAGAATCCAAGTCCTCAACCTCTGTATGCTGCCGAATTCTAGACATAATGAATGTCGGCCCT
>NC_037529.1:38052644-38054632 GCF_001531365.2 Cynara cardunculus var. scolymus
CTTTGCGTTCACAAGCTCCACTAATTCATTCCAGATAACTAGGGCATAGTCATAATTGCGCGAGAAGACTATCCCGTGAAAGAATTTTAGGAAAGAAGTACTACAAGTATCTATCCCCTCAGTCTTGGATGTCAGACATCTATTCAGGATGGAGAATAACAGATGCCAGATAGATGGCAGAAAACGTCTTTTGAACTGTGTCAGATTAGATAACTCTGCCGAATATCCCAACCTTTTGATGTCTAGCCACAATTGATTATCTGTTACAAATTCTTCATATCCAGTAGAGCCTGGTCTGGGAAGTCGGAGAATCCTTCTTAAACGTTTCAATGTCAGATGGCTGACATATTCGTCTACTGCTCCTTCAAAATAAAGTGTCGCCGTCTTTTACCAGTGTAAGTGTACTCCAAAATTGTTGTAAGTACACCATTGGGACAGTTGAATTGGCTGACAAGGAGTAAGCTAGAAAGTGTCCTCGCAGTATTTCTAGGATTATCTGGTATTCAGCAGGCATATCAAAGTTAAAGGCATGGTTATTTGGTTTTATTTCGAGATATTTGAATCGGGGAAAAAGTGTTTCAGAGGAAATGGGTTGATTTGATGGGTTTGGGATATTGTCAGATCTGACCGAAGGAATATGAGATTCCTCGTCAGATTGACGTTGAACATTCACCATTTACCTGTAAACAATTTAAAATATTAGAACCCATATTATTCAAGAAATTCAATCAACTGAAAGTAAAAAAAAGTTAAGACTAAAAAAAAATATAACTATAAAGAAAATTGAATTAAAAAAATACTAAAAAAAATTGTAAAATAAAAAAAAAATCTATACTAACACAAAAAAAAATTAAACTAAAACTAAACATAAAAAAAAATAACACAAAAGAAATCTAAAAGAAAAAAATATAAACTAAAAAAAATAAAACTAAAAAAAATTAACCAGACTCCAAATCCGGTCAACAAAGAAAGAAAAAAAAAATGCTAAGTCTAAATTCTTGATCCGGACAACATCAACCGGATTAAGGTTGATCGAAGTTTTCTCCGGTCACCTTCTCCGGTGAGAAGTTCGGTTAAAACCAATAAAATTTCTAAAAATCAAAATGAAACAAAAATAACCAAAAACAACCCTAAAAAAATAAAATCTAAAAAGAAACAACAATATTATGAGATTTGCCTGATTTTTTTATTATTAAACAAATTAGTTCGAATCAGATTCAAGAATTTTCGATACAGTCCAATAGTCCAACAAAATGTTCATCAAGTCCATATCGTAAAGGTATAAACAGAAGTCGACAAGATCAAACAATCATAAACCTTGAGTAGAAGAAGGATGAAATAGAGTAGAGATTTAAAGAACTTTGAGCGATTAACCAGGTTGAACAGCCGGAGACGAAGATGAATAGTAATAGGAGTAAAAAGTAAAAATGAGTCGATTATTTATAGTCAAAGTAAAAAACCGTTCGAATTCTAAACCGCTCAAGGGTTGTCAGGATTACAATAAATCGGTCAAGAGGTGTCCGATTTATGGATTAAGAATCAACTAAGTGTTTATCCGGACAATAAATCGCTCAAGGCATAGACGATTTAGAAGAATATCGGTCAAGACTTGTCCGGTTTAAGAATAAATCGCTCAAGGTTCAAACAATTGAAGAATAAATCGCTCAAGGTTCAAACGATTAAAGAATAAATCGCTCAAGGTTCAAACGATTAAAAAATAAATCGCTCAAGGTTCAAACGATTAAAGAATAAATCGCTCAAGGTTCAAACAATTAAAGAATAAATCGCTCAAGGAAGAAGACTAAATCGCTCGAAAGAAAGATTAAATCGCTCATGAAATAAACGATTTAAGGACTTGAAAGAATAAAAGAGTCAAGCGATTTAAGAATCCGGTCAAATCAAACAAGCGATTTAATAATCCGCTCAATCCCTTGTAGAGCATATCTAACCTTATCCGGATAAGAGTTTATCATATAGCCTTTTGTCCG
>NC_037529.1:38054732-38068526 GCF_001531365.2 Cynara cardunculus var. scolymus
AACCTGCAAAATTTCAAGCTTTCCAAAACCTGCAACAATGTTGTCAAGTTCATCCGCCTCCGCTCAATCTGAACACAACCCTAGCGACAACGAAGTAAATCAATCACAGGCACTCACTTCTCATGCCCTATCGTTCTTTCAAAATCGATATGAGAGAGTGGTACTTGTGAAGAAACCCAATAACTATTTTTTCGCTCCCTCACCAACTGGATTCCCTGAATTCTCATATCCTCTTATTGAAATCCATTGAAATCACCCTATATATTATGCTCTCACGGCAACTAAACCTACCCTAGGAACCTATATTACCCAATTTTTGCTAAGTTCATATATTACTACCCTGGATAATTCTGGATTAAGCATAGTAGGTTATGCTTCACACCCTACTGTCAAATCGCTTGTTCCAATGGAATTAAATGTGAATACCCTGCGCACAACCCTGCATCTACCTTCCTTGGAAAATCTGAATTTGGATTACTGTGCTCCATTTCCTATAGACGCCGAATTAATAGAGTTCCTTGAATTTCATTCCTACACAGCAAAGACAAAAATCGTTAAAAAGACTGAATTCAAAAGGAAGGGCCTTCCCCCAATTTGGAACACTCTATTCTCGATAATAAATTGCTGTCTAACAGGAAAGGTCGGCAGCCATGACCAAGCTTCACACGCCATGCTTTCCATTGTATATGGAATCTACTTCAATCTGCCCCTTGATTACGAACAACTCATCTTCGAAGACATGGTGGGCTTAATCAAAAAGAAGTGTGCTACTCAAAGAGGTGAGAAATCAAAGGTGAAGACACAGAAGAAAGCCAAAGAAGACCTCAATCATCCTAACTTAATCCTACAGAGGTTCTTTGGTTTGGTCTTTGGTGAAATGATAGCAGAGAAGCTGCCCTCTGCAGAGCCAAACGCACGATTGTATCCAATGAAGGAGTTCCACCCCACAGAGCATGAGCTAGGGTATAGAAGCCCAAGGCCTCTGTCAAAAACCATGCTCAAATACCTTAGCAGAGGAGATAGGAAAGTGTATAGACGTGGATACAGAAGGTCAGAGCCGGTCCCTGAAATCCCTCCATGCATAGGTATCCCCATAGGAGAGAGAGTACAAAAAATGAGGGTTGAGGGAAGAAGGGAGGAGCCAGCAGAGGCTAGGGAGATGAGTGAGGACAGACCAAAGGTAGTAAGTCCCCCACAAAAACAAAAGAAGACAAAGAAGACTCAGAAGGATGTCGCCTCTTCTGAGAAAAAGAAAGGGAAGAAGAGACCCGCAGAAGAAGAGGGTCCAAGCAGTCCTCTGCAAAAGCCGAAAAAGAAAAAATCGAAGAAGGCCCAACCCACAGAGGTTGAGGTCACAGCGGCTGCAATCCAAGAAAGCCCAGTAGAGGCTGCTCCTAAGCGCAGAAGATTGCGCAAGATTGTTCAAGAAGAGTCCCCAACAGAGCAAATACATGATGTAATCTTCCACATCCAACAAGAGTTTAAAGCGCCCACAGAAGTAGCGGATTTGGGGACAGAAGTCGTTCTAGACGACGAAGAAGAAGAATTGGAGTTAGATGAGGGCGAAAAAGATGCCGAAGGCACACACCCAAGCCCCCCTCCTAGTGCAACCCATATTTCTAGGGACCCTGTTCTAGAGGGAACCCCTATTGAAAAAAGCGTGCACGCGTGAGCCCTAAACCAGCAAACCTCACAGAGGACATTCTTTCGTCCTCTGTCGAATGTTCAGTCCGAGAACCTCAATCTACTCCAACATCATCTCAAAAGGATGCTGGTTTTAAAATAAGAGTCCATTCACCCAAGGACTCGTCACAACCTAGAGAGGCATCCGTTGCCCCTCCACACTTGAGTGAACAACCAAGTTATGTTTCAGAGGCATACGAGAGATTCACAGAGACTACGGGTCTAGAACGCCCAAAGTCTCCACTCGATCCCTCTGCCGAGTTAGGCTCTGAACCTACTAGGCACGACATCGACAGAACACTGGTAGGCTCTCCAATTAGAGATGTTTGAGGATCCGGTGGAAGTCCCCGAGCTGACATCGACAAACCAGTCACTGAGGGCGCCTTACACTCCGAGGCTACTAGGTCACCATTTGTTGGTGATCTAGGTTCCCCGAGTACTTATGTGACGAAGGAGGAGTTACAAACCTTCACCACAGAGGTATTCAAGAGGATGGATGAGTTGAAAAGCTTGTTCTCCTCTGCACTGGCGATAGTGGCTCTTGCACCTCTAACAGAGGCTCTGAAGGAGTTGACTTCCATAACTTCTGAGCACAAGGAGACCGTATCAGCCCTTCAGAGCTCTGTCCTCAACAAAGACGACCTCACAGAAGCTTTCAGCACCCTGTCTCTCAACCCTTCTTCAATCCAAAAGCTCAAGACATAATTAACAGAGGTTGCCGCCCAATTTGCTGCAAACTTCATTTCCGCCGGCTACACCGATTATTCTGCCTTCAAGGATGAGATCAAAGGGATGTTCTCCTCTGCGGTCACCTATGGCATTGATTCTAAATCCTCCAGGGCTAACATTAACCATCTAGCCACTCGCAGAGAGCTAGACACAATGGTTGAAGCCCTTGGAGAGACCGTGCGGAAATAAACCGACCAACTTCTCAAGGAAGCCCGAGCAAGCAACGAATCTATAAGAGACTGCATGAAGCAACTCGTTAAAGAAGGTGACAACTTCAGAAATGAGATCTATCGCTGCGTCTCTAAAATGAAATGGGCCACAGAGATGGACATCAACAATGCCTCTATGAATGCTGAGATGGTCATAGAAAAGATGGAGAAGACGGCTTCCAAAGTTCTTAGGCGATTGAAAAAGGCTCCCCTTACTACTTGCAAAACAGAGGCCACTAAAATCCATGACGATCAAGGAGGCGATGACCATGATCGTCATGAGGGGGAGAAGAAGACAGAGGAATCAAAGAAGACAACCTCTGCCAAACCACTAAAAATAGTGGACTCTGCTTCTGCCCTATTCTCAAAAGACAAATCTCTAGAGCCTAAGGGGAAAGGCAAGGGTAAAGCAGTAGAGGAGTCGCCACAGAAGGGGTCAAGCTCTGAAACGCTAGAGGAGATCAATGAAGAAGAGTATGATGACCTGGATCTTGTTCGAGCACTAAAGGCTTCTTTGGCAGAGGCACAGGCGAGAAAGGGCAGAGCCCCCATCCCCAGAGTTAGAGAATGCTCTTCTTCCAAACTCACGAAGATACCAGAAGAAACGTCCACGGGTACGTTTGACGCTCTGGTAGGAACTGTSAAGCCTATCCTACCAGAGGGGTCTACCCAGAGGCCTATACTAGAAGAAGAATCCAGAACGCCAGAATCTGCCACGTTGGGGAGGGTATCTGAGATCCTTGAATCTATGAGCAAGATTCCTACGCAGAAGGTGCGCACAGAGCCTGTAACCACTGTTGAGGAGATTCTACGGTGGCGTTACTCAGCCGTGGACACAGAGCCCCCTTATGACCCAGAGCTTACAGGAATGCCCTCTGCCATTGCAAAGTTCCACTTCTCAAAACTCACAAGGCCACCAGAGCAGGTCTTCTCAGAGCATGTGATCACTTCTCTCAAAACCATATCTCTGCGCACTATGCTAAAGAAGACCGTGCTATACACTCAGTACGTGGTAAAAAGGGATGATGACAACCTATATACTTTCACAGATGCTGACCTCCACAACCTCTGTGTATTTGTTCTAATCTTCTTGCACAAAATTCTAAACAAGTACATGGAGAGGAGGTCAACATATTCGATTTCTCTCAGATGGCTGATTGAGGTAATGCGCGCTCAAGTCAAATTCTACAGCCAGAAATATTTCGACATCGCTATGAGGTTGGCCCAACCAGATCTAAAAATTTCTCCTCCAAAGAACAAACCAAGTTGGCTGCTTAGATTTCATCCCAACACCATTGTCCACAATCCCATCTTTGGGTTTGTGTTCCTGGACAAGGATGAGATTCTAAGGTTCTTCGATCCCAAAGAGACGCACAAATATTCCACAGAGTCTCTCGAGTGGGTGTTCAACTTAGTGGTGACAAAGGTGCAGAGAGGGCATATAAGGGCGGATGAAGTGACCAACCTTCTGGAAACGATCAAGATTCAAGTCTCCTTCAGAGAATGGATTTTCAAAGTCTACAAAACCATCAAGTCTGATCTGCAATTTGCCGTAGATCACTATCCAAACTCTGATGTGGATTAATCTCTTGTAATAGTATAGGCCTGCTCAATATTTTCAATTCATTCATTTATGTAATTCTTTTTCAAAGGATGAGTTTAATCTCCTCTTGTATTTTTTTCATTAGTCATTTCTTGCACCCATTTGTCCAAATTTACTTTTCCATACTTAGGGGGAGATTGTTAGCTTCATTTTTCATCTCTTGTAAAAGTATAGAAAAAGTATTCTGCAAGTCTTGACAGAAGGATATCTTCCACAGAAGACAACATAGGACTAGCGACAGAAGATGTATATTAGTGCAAGTAAAGAATGACAGAACCTCTGATGTCTCTCACAGAGGTTCTGGAAAATGGTCCTCTGGCAAATAGAACATACAAGTCAATTACAGTAGAGCCTCTGAGATGGTTCACAGAGGGTCTGCGAATTTCGTCTTCTGTGAAGATCTTCTTCCAACTGTTTTTCAATGGTTATTAGTTGCATATGCTTCTCACGTGACTAGGACTTAATCGACTTTATTTGGACGGTTTAGATGATTTCATGCGTCAAGATCTTGTCAGTAAGGTCGTTAGGAACTAGTATAAATAGCGGCTAAGGCCTTTGTAATCAGTGTGCTTCGAGTATTGTAATCGTCTAATTTTTCAATTGAATCAATTGAAAAACCTTTGAAACAATTCTTATGTGTTCATCTTCTTCCTCATCTTGACTGTGTGTTCTTGATTTATTTACTCTGTTATGTTCTTCTTATTGTTTCTGCTGCACTTTAATCGTCTTAGAGTTCATTCAGAGTATTAGATCAATATTAAAGCTGAATTTAAGATCCAACAACTCTTATCATGGTAAACGCTTACCGGGTAAATTGATGCATACAATACCGTTTTGATAGACTAAAAATATTACTAGATAAATAAATGATAGTGTTAAATTTTATCGATAAGCACTTACCAGGTAAGTGTTTGGTAAACGGTCCCTAAGTTTTAATTTGACTGGATCAAATTTAGTGAATTGTTTTACAGGTCTATCGAGAAGGAAAATTATTTCCTTGCAATTGCTTAATGGTATAGAAGCATTCTTCTTGGCTAAGGCTAGAGGAATGGAGAAACTGAGGACTATTATCTACCACTTGGAATGGGGGACTTTTTGTTTGGGTCTTACTTTCTGCTGTTTTCTATAGTTATTATAAGCATATTTGAGAAGTGGAGATAAAACTTCAAGTACTATTAGAAATATATTCTACGTATTCATTATGGGTTTTCCTTTGGGATGTTCTTGTTTTCCTACATAAATTAATTTTTTTCAATATTAAATACCAATTCCCTGAATATGCTTATTTTAAATTTGTGTTTTAATATCGTGTGAGAATAAGAGTTATGAAAAGCGTGAGAAGGGATTTAGACCCTTGATCGCTTTTAATGTCACTCCAACCCCATAAATTGTGTTTCTCAAGTGATTTGGTGCATCTCATTAGTGTTGATCATTTCTTCTTACCATTATCAATGGAACCCAACTCTTGTAGACCATGGGTATGTCCATCTTTAAATTGTAGTTTTCTTTGTTTGTATAAATTTTTCTTTGGAGGTTCATTTGACGTATTAGGAAAAAACTTATTGTGAAGTCCAAAAATCATACAAACATGATAAGATCTTCAAGAATTAAGATGAATAGAATAGTAGAGAGAAGATTATCAAAGATTGATTTGATTGAGAGAGAAAATATTACAACTGAAATCTTGATTACAATCTGTTAATCACTTGGTAATGACAATTACAAGGAAAATACTATTTATACTAGGAAATAGTAAAGCTACACTATTACAATGTAAAACTACACTAAGGAGAAACTTGAATAGAACTTTAAAGCTCTTACTTAAACCCAACACTTATCCAAGAGCTACAATTTGAAACGCTAATTTCGTAATCATGATATTTTATTTTATCTTGCGCTTGTCAAAACATTGTTCTTATTTAGATGCATATTTTTAGTGAGTTTATGTTAATTGTTTTATTTTTGGTTTAAAAAAAACATTACAACCCGCTACATTGTGTGGGTACACAAGTAGAAAATATAAAAAACATGAAACTTGAGTTACTTTTTGATTTATCCACCTTCAAACTCGATAATTTGTATATCTCGCTACATGGCAGCGAGTATACTACTAGTATATATATATATATACTACTTTATAAACCAGATTTTATAAAAGTCTCAAAAACAATCTTAAATGCATAAGGTACCACCTTTTAATGCATAATCTTAAAGTCTTAAAAACAAATCCTAATGCATAGAGTACTACAAATTTATGCATAAATTCTTAAATTTTTTTAAGACCTGTACTCCCTAACCCAATATCCGCTCCCAAGAAATTGATTCCAACTCTCAAAGACGTCGATTCCTTCTCCCAAGGCAACGACCCGGCTCATTCCTTCTCCTAAAACGTCGATTCCATCAATGCTTCCCTCTCAAAGAGGGGATTCACGTTCTTGAAACCATCATTGGTTCCCTCCTCCCTCTAGCGTCCTTACCGAATTGAGTATTAATTTTCATTGACTTTTTCGATCTTTTACATTGAATTGGAAACGAGTACTGTTTTTTGGATCTAAACAAGATGATGACAAGGCAACCACATCAAGATCAACAATCTAGGGTTTTGTATGAGTTGTCTGCTATGATTCTCAACTTACTCCGGTATCCTCCTACGTCGATTCAGTTCTCTGATGAGGTGTCTACGTCACGGAGAAAGCCGCGACCGGCTCCACTATTGTAGATATCGCTGGCGGGTTTCACGTCTTTGTTATTGGGAATATCTTTGGTTTGATGTTGTGTGGATAGATAATGTTCTTCTTAGGGTTTCTATTGATGCCTTGGGTTCTTGGTTTAGTTTTGTTGTTCTATGTGGCTGGGGTTGTTTCAAGTATATCCATGAGTGGTCGTGTATTTTTTTTGCCATACCCTATCTCCATCTTCACCAAGAAAAGGCATCCTTGGTATGATATCATTGTTGTCTATATTATACTTTTCAAACATTTCTATGTTCTTTATTAGCTCAGATCATCAAATTTTGAATAAAACGAAGTTTCATGTGTTATAACTCATGGAACCATTTATTTAGTTCGTGTGTAACCCGTAACCATTTAGGGATCTTTTTCCGGTGAAACAATTCATCCATGGAGTTTTTGAAATCTTAGATGACATACATTGGATACAAATTATATAAATATAAGGGGTGAATTTATTTGGGAAATATACAAGTTCAACAAACATGCTTAGTCCAAGTGGATAGAATCTATGTTCACTTGTTGATGCTTGCACATGATTCTTTTATAGAATTAGGTTTCCAATACATAAGTTTACTGTTTTGCAGGTCCCTCCTTTATCATCTATTCTTTTTGTGTTAAATGAATGTAAGAATCAAAACCCTAGATTTTAATAAATATTAGGGTTCTTATCAAGGTTAGTTCTCCACTGATTGAGTTCCACTTGAAGTGAAACTATTTGATTGATTTTGCAGGTTCTGAACATCCAAGTTGGTCGAGATGTTTCTATGTGTGGATTATTCAACCAGCCCTTGCCGCTGTTCGAGCTCCTGAAAATCTTGTTGAAGTAATAACTTGGTAAGCCTTTTTTATTATGTTGTTAATTTGCATTTTTTATGTACTTCAAACTTGGAATTTTGCCAGGTTTGCTGAGACAGGATAAGCATTGGTGTCCTCGGTTGACAAAATCATATTTGTTGGATCACCAGGGGTAGGTAGAATGGTATAAATTTCATATCAACAAATGCTTAAGATTTATCTGTTCTCTAAAGTTAGGAAAAGTCAAGTTTCTAGCTATACTCTCTGGCTACAAAGGAAGAGCTAGATGTATCCAATAGTGATTGTTTTCTTTTGAATACAAAACCTTTATTTTGGGGGGTCCTTGTGTTTAAGGGATTACTTTCCCAGACCTCTTTGCACTTAACTTCTAATTTTGCTAGAGTGTTTACCTGTCAGATTTAGCCAAAAGATGCTTGAATTATTTTAACATTGTTTTCTGTAAATTCAGATAATAAGGAAGGCTGCTTATACATTGATACCTGCGACACTTGAGCTTGGGGGAAAATATCCATTTATTGTGTGTGAAGATGTAGATGTGCCTCATGTATGAATAAGTCCAACTGTTGGTTAGTTTGTATGATGAACTTTGATTGTGCTCTTACACATGCTTCTGAACATGTTAACTTTTGATGTCTATATTTAGTGTCATTATTTGTTTAATAATTTCTTAGAACCGAATATAGGTTGCATAAGTTGTTGTTAGGGCTGCTTTGCAATCAAGTGGACAGAATTGCGGTGGGGCTGAGCGATTTTATGTTCACAAGGACGTCTATTCTTCATTTGTAGTTGCAGTTGTCAAGATTGTTAAATCTGTTACTGTTGTAAGTACTCTACTATGCTTTAGTTGTAAGTTGTACAATGTTGTTGTTTTTATTTCTTTAGGGGTTAATATGATACAAACACATAAATAATAAGCTCTTGCCTTAGGCATGCATGTCCTATTTGTTACTTAGACATTTGTAAGTTGAAGCGAAAACCAAGCAACAAAAGGTGGATTTTTTTTGCATATTCATCTACTCAGTTGCATGAGTCTTTTTGCCTTTTGGTTTGGAGGTTATATTTTCCCCCTTTACTGGTTGTTGCTCATGTCGATCTTGGAATGTGGTTGCATGATGTCACGTTCACCATTATATATATATATATATATCTATACTTCCATACTACCTTATAAATCAGATTTAAGAAAAGTCTAAAAAATAATTTCTAATGCACAAAGTACTATATATTTTTGCACAAAGTCTTAAAGTCTTAAAAACAAGTCATAATGCACTAAGTACTATTATTTTATGCATTTAGTCTTAAAAGTCTTTTGGATATCTTGATCTCTTAATCTTTATGTACAACTCATTAATAAAATTTTCCTCTTGAAATTACTATTTCCGAAACGTCCATTCAAATCATGCTCTCATCGGATACAAAAGTGACGATTATATTACCAACACTCTCATCGACTCCTACCAAAAAATGACGATTATATTACCAAGAACCTCACCTTTTCGTGGTATATATGTATATGTATATGATTCTCTACTGATTCTCATTGATTCACGCTCGACCTAGATAATTTAATTTTGCTAATCATCGAATCACTTTTGCTTTCCATCGATTTATGTTTGATTTCTTTTGGATTCAGTTTTTCTAGCTTTTTTCAATCTGTGGCGAATGTGCAACTATGATGTTTGAGAAAATCCCTCAAAGGGATTTAGTATGTAATCCATCAATTTCATATCTTGCTTGATGAATCTTTGGGCTTAACTTAGAAACTTGTTCTCTTTCTGGTGCTTCGATTGCAATCGATTGGTAGGTTTGTTTCAAATTAATAGGTTTGCTTCCATTAACAAGTTCGTTTTGCAATTGATTTTTTGTTTGCCTCTACGTTTCATTTATGTATAGCTTGCCTCTATCTCACTTGTCTGTTTATTTTTTTGTTTTGGTCATAGCCTCATTTTGCAGGATTATAATTCTCTATTTCTTGTAAGTTTTTATTAATTTCTTGCATTTTCCAGTTCTCATGATTCAAGATTTCTTACATGGTTTGGTGATTGTCTATATTCAATTATACAGTAAATATGAAACGCCTCAAATATTAGGTCTGCTGTTTTTTGAGTTTAAGATGTAGAAGATGAAGAGTAGCAACAATAGTTTAAAAATGTACCCTTTTCCTCCATCTTTGGTAGATATTTAGTCCGAGATTTTGCATAGATTAACAAACATCCATGAATATTATACCATTTATAACTATGATGAATCAAGATTTCAATTTTCTATAATGAATTAAGAAATGCAGCCCTATAAATAAGAATTCTTTCACCTAACATTCTCCTTGAATCAAGAAATGCAGCCCCATAACTATTTGATTCGTTTCTTGCAAATATCATTTTGTTTCTAGTGAGTTGATCATATTGTGGATTTTGAAAATGGGATAAAGCAGATACTTGAATAAGCTTTATTGGTTTTGTTTGGTTTTATATTAATCTCTATGGGATTTCAATTTTTTGTTATTGCATATATGTCAATTGGTTGCGGGTGATATGGGACAAGACAATGACATTGGACCTATGGAACATGTTGGAGAACAAGGCAATGACACTGTTGGCGCATTACAAGTTTGATATTGTCACTGGTTATGGATTTGGTTGCATCGGCTAGCGATGATAAGACAATGACATTTGGTTTGATGTGGTTTGTGTTACTGGTTGTTTTGTTTATGTTGTTCAGCTTTTATCTAATCTGGATAACGGATGTTGTTTTTTTTCTTTTAATGGAAGTTGGTTGGTTTGGCCAAAGTCCATTGGCGGTATCTTTTGGGAACTAGAAACCCATAATAATCCATTTATGTCAATTTAGAAATGCTTAAACTGAGGTTTGGTTTAATCTTGTTTTATGTTATTCATTTATGTTGATCCCGTTAGGGTCTACAAGATATGTATAACAGTTTATAGAAGGGGGGATGAATACAAACACAGTAAACTTTCAAATTTAAAATATATATTGATAAAGAAGGATCATTACATATTTTACAAGATTATTTGTGGAAAAGATAAGGTAAAGATAACCTATCTAAACAATCTAAGTTGCACACAAGTTCTTAGCAAAGAGAAATGATTTGGTATTTAAGACTTAGAAGAAAGTAAGTTCTTTCTGGGTTAGAAGTATTTAGAATACTTAAAAGGAATTCTAACTTGCTTTTGAAGATAAACGTATTGTGTTCTTAGATGTGTGTTCTTTCACGTATGAACGTAAGAGTTTAGGGTTCAAGAGTGAGAGATATCTCTGCATTGAGATAGAACACATCTATTTATACCCATTGCATTAAATGCACATTTAATGCAATGCAGTAGGATTTAAACACACGTCAAGCCTTTATAGAAAGACTTGTCATTTGCTACAGTGAATAGTACAAAAGCCTATTCATGAGCATACATCATTTCATGGAGTTGGTGGGTAGTAGAGTCAACTAATCGGCTCCGTACCGTACTATACTTTAGAAAGGGTATGGGTTTGTCCTTTGTGTGTGGAAGGACAAGACAAATACAATCTTGCCCAACAAGCTTCTTTTGATCGCTGAATGCTGGAATAACCCTGAAGGTCTCTTCAGCATTCGCTGAGGCTTGGGCAGTCTTTACACATATGTAGGCCATGTTGTAATCACTGAATGCCGCTTCAGATCACGAACTCGATAGTCTCTAATCTTCAGCTTCAGTCTTCGATTTTCGCTGAAGGTTCTTTGGTGTGAGTTTTTTTTTTTTTTTTGAAGTATCGCTCTCGCTGATGGATTTACATTACATGTTCTCAGCGATCATTAAACAGACTTAGTGTTGATTGCTGGAACTGAAAGACAGAAACAATAATACTTCGTATAAGGTAAAAGGAATTATCATCAAATTACTGAGAGAGAGGATCAACAATTTACATCCCTATTCTAAGCTCTAAAAATTATATCATTCTCTTTCCATTCCTTAGCTTAATTTTATAATTGTTTATAATAATTTTACTTCCTGCAACATTGTGTCAGTAGCATTTTAGCTATTGGATTTGTTTGCTACTTGTGAAATTATCGTCTTGATTTAATGATTTGCCGATTGAGTTTTGTTTGTGGTTGCTTTGTGACAGTTGGACTATTATAGTATCATGTGGAGTTTGTACTGAGTGTTGAATGTATATGGACTACTATAGCATCTGATAACAATACTAAAAGTAAATTATGATCCTAATTTTTAAGTTCTGATTGAGGCATTTAAGAGCCGTTTATCCAAATGCTCAAAGTCTCTAACCATTTATAATTATTTTTTTTGTTATATTAGTCTGCTATTCGCATTTTTTCCAAAAGAAAACTTCCCATGTGCCGGATAGCTTTTTTTTCTCAATGGCAGTGGTCGTTTCCAGTCACATCACATGGGTATACAACTAGAAGTTAATAAATCAAATAAAACAATTAATACTTTGTATGAGAATTATGATTGAATGACAAAACAAACTATTTAAAAGTCAAATTAAAAAAAATCGACACGAGTATATTTGGTCTTGCTATGACAATCATGTGTGTATCCGTTGTAATCGTCAATCGGTATTCTCGCTTACATTTATGTAAAACCTATACCTCGCCGCATTGTACGGGTACACAACTAATATATATATATATATATATATATATATATATAGGAGCGTTCAAATAAAAACCGCCCCAATTCTAAGAAACCGTGTAAACCAATATCATCCATCCATTTTATTGATCGACGGTTAAAATTATTTTAGTTTATTTAAGGAAATAAAAAAAATACATACTAAAAAATATAATCTTATATCATCAATAAGGGTAAAAGTGTAAAGTTTAATACACTTCAATGATGAAATTATTTCATTGCAAAACACATACATTATGCACATGTTTCATCCTCACATTCACCTGCTAATGCTACAACTAAATCTTAAATGAATCGAGTAACTATGCAAATGTTCCACCACTCCTCGTATGCGTTAACATCATGAACCAGTTTCATCTACAGGAAACTTGTTTCATCATCATATTACTTGCTGACGAACCACAAACATTATGAAGAAGTTTCATTTTCACATTCCCCAACTATATGGATCAACTAAACCACAAATGAATCGGGGTCACTAAGCAAGTATTCCATCACTCATTGTTAATCCCATGTCATGAACCTGTTTCATCATGATGAAACCTGTTTCATCATGATGAAACCTGTTTCATCATGATGAAACATGTTTCATCATTTTGAATTTTTTTTCATCAACCACAATGTTTTTGAATGAATTCAATCACGAACTTACAATCTCCAATDATCACAATCYAGATTCACTTGGATTASATTGTATTTACTTTTAATTTTTATTATCATAATATAAWTACATATTTAAAAATTACCATTTTTAAGAATTTCATTATTACTTTTTCATAATTAATACTCCTTAATCATTTCCATATTTAATAGAAATAACTTAAATGACCGAAATACTCTTAATAATTAAATTTAATTAGAAAAGAATGCACTTTTTCTATTAGTTGAAATT
This sequence comes from Cynara cardunculus var. scolymus, assembly GCF_001531365.2. Lineage (NCBI taxonomy): Eukaryota > Viridiplantae > Streptophyta > Magnoliopsida > Asterales > Asteraceae > Cynara > Cynara cardunculus. Next base: position 38,068,040 of record NC_037529.1, read on the forward strand.
GTTTTACACGGTTTCTTAGAATTGCACGGTTTTCAATTGAACGTGCCCCTATATATATATATATATATATATATATATATATATATATAGGAGCGTTCAAATAAAAACTTGACCCATTTGTGTAAACCGTGTAAACCAATATCATTCATTCATTTTTTTTATCAATGGCTAAGATTACATTACTTTATTTTAGGAAATTAAAAATTAAAAAATAATTAATATTTATTTTATTTAATCAATAAGGGTAGAATCGGTAAACAAATTTAATTCATAGTATTTTTTATTCAAGGCAACTATATCAGGTAAATTAGAAAATGAAAATGTTTCACCATCATGAATCTATTTCATTAACTATTTTGCAATGAAACCTTTTCACATTGAAATTTTTACATGCAGATTAATTTCATAACGAACAAAATCCATTATGCATTATTTCATTAACTATTTTATTAACTATTTTACATGAATCTATTTCATTAACTATTTT
>NC_037529.1:38068769-38070243 GCF_001531365.2 Cynara cardunculus var. scolymus
TTTTCACATTGAAATTTTTACATGCAGATTAATTTCATATACAATAAAATATACTATGCACCCGTTTCATGATACGTATATTTCATAACGAACAAAATCCATTATGCACCTGTTTCATGTTCATTCTACCAACTAAACCGATCAACTTCGATTACAATACAACATTGATCACCATGAAACTAGTTCATGAATCACGAATCAATTAGAAAATGAAAATGTTTTACCATCATGAACCTATTTCATTTATATATACCATATGCATTGAAGAAGAAAATAAATCATTTTACAATGAAACTTTTTCATATTAATATAGTTTCATGAACATTAATTTTTTTTTCTCCAACCTCAACCCACGATTTCATTCCTAAAGTTGATATAATCTTCATACAAGCTTTCCAGATCCATTGCATACCAAATAATTAAAAATCAAGATTTTAATAATATAATATAATAAAAGATTGAAACGTTACCATTTTCATACTTTCTTTTATTAAATTGCTTTAAATAAAATGTACTAATAACTTCCTTAATTATCAAAAAATTATGTAAAATGACATAAATACCCTTATCAATTAAATTTAATTAAAAAATGGAATTTTCTTATTGGTCGAAATTGATTTACACGGTTTTTTAGAATTGGATGGTTTGCATTTGAACCTGCCCCTATATATATATATATATATATTATAGAGGAGCGTTCAAATAAAAACTTGCCCCATTTGTGTAAACCGTGTAAACTAATCTCATCCATCCATTTTCTTGATCAATGACTAAGATTAGTTTATTTTATTTTAGGAAATTAAAAAAATAAAAAATATTAAAAATTTATTTTATTTCAATATTAAGGGTAAATTTGGTAAACAAAAATAAACCATTTTATAATGAAACCTTTTCACATTGAAACAGTTTCATGAACATTAATTTCGTAAAGAACAAAATATAATATGCACCCATTTCATCATACATTTATTTCATAAAGAACAAAATACATTATGCTCCCGTTTCATTTTCATCCTACCAACTAAATGGATCAACTTCAATCACAAAACAACATGGATCACCATGAAACTAGATCATGAATCATGAATCAATTAAAGCATCAACATTTTCACCATCATGAATCTATTTCATTAACATGTAAAATATGCCTAGAAGAAGCAAATAAACCATTTTACAATGAAACATTTTCACTTTGAAACATTTTCACTTTGAAACAATTTCATGAACATAGATGATTTTTTTCCGCCAACCTCAAATCAAGATTTCATTCCATAAAAAGCTAGAATCTTCATAACACGTTTCCAGATTCATTGAATAACAAAAAATTAAAATCAAGTTTTTAATATTATAATATAATAAAAAATTTAAATGTTACCATTTATATAATTTCCATTATTAAATTTCCTTATTTAATATTTATTAATAACTTTTTTATTTATCAAAAAATATGGAAAATGACCGAAATACCCTTATT
>NC_037529.1:38070343-38084040 GCF_001531365.2 Cynara cardunculus var. scolymus
AAGACTAACTGCAGACCCTCTGTGAAATACCACAGAGGTTCTGCTGTTTGTGACCTGAAAGCTTGATACAGAGGAACATTCTTCCAGAACCTCTGTGAGACACGACAGAGGTTCTGTCACCTTTTACTTTACTTTGATGAATGTCCTCTGCGGTCTTCTGTGACAGATCATCTTCTGTCGAAACTTGCTGTGTTACTTTTTCGATACTTTTACATTCAAATAAGATGAGAGCTAACATATGCACATGCACATAATCTGTCAGCACCTAAAAATGCCATTTTTAAGAATCATACACACATACAATCATGATTTTACCTATCTTCTTGAGTTCTAATGTTTGGGTCATAGATYACCACCATCATATGAACATTTTTACATGTTTTTGGTGTGTAATCTCTCCTTAAAACTCAGAATTTTCGGAGGTTAGAAGATAGTAGTTTAAAATGCATAAAAAGTGTGTTTTCCCCCAAAATTTGCAAGAAAAAGATGGAGATGGAGTTGTTACCTTGATTTATGATGAGAGATATTTAATATCTTCAAAATCCTTACTATTTTGATGGAAAGAGATGGAGAATTCGGCTGAAGTTGATGGATGATGAAGATGATTCTTAAGTGACTCCTGAGTTTTAGGGAGAGAGGGGGAGAGGAGTTTCAAAATTTGAAAGGATGAAAAAAATGAAGAATAATGAAAGAGTTATATTATTTATATGTGGATTAAGGAGGGAAAGAGGAGGGGGGGGGGCGGCCATGGGAGAGCCCAAGCCCATCCTCTCTATATATTTTTTTTATAAACTTAAGCCCAAAATGCTAGAATGTCATTTTTCTCAATTTTGACATTTTTCTTCAAATTATAAACCCATGATGGCTAAATTCATTTAAATAAAAAGGTTTTATATTTAAAACACTAAAACTTTGTGTTTTATATAAATTGGGTATAAATTGRAGCATTTGGCACTGTATAGGACGTTTCAGATAGTTACGGGTCGGAACCGGACTTGCTAAGCAACTACCGGAAACTCTAGAAATTTTTCGGCCAATCTAATCTAACTAACTCCTAATCTTATAAATTATCTTCAATAACACTAATATAAACTTAATAAGAGCTAACCTGGAAGTTCAAATTTAACAGTTGTCACAACTTGGCAAACCCAATGAATCAGAGTTAGCTCATTTATTTGAAGACATCTTCGAAGAAGAAGTAATCTCTGGAGATGCACCTACTGCTAAACCCACTTCCAGAGTCGTTGAAGAACATGAAGTCTCTAATGCTAAATGTACAACTCTTACTGAAACTCATGTTACTTCAAATTCTACTTCTTCTGTGTCTTCAGATCAAGAACCAGAACCAGAGCATCAATCTGGAGATGATCTTGTTGGGTTCAAGAATGTACGTTAAAGTTGTATTCAAGTTCTCCCTTTCATAATGCTTTGTAATAGTTAGCTTTTACTGTTTTCCTTACTATGAATAGTAATTAGCTTCCTAATTGTCATTAGTTCACTTGTTAATCAGATTAGAGTTGTAATCATTCTGAATATTCTCTCAAATAAATCTATTGAAGATTTGGTGAAAATCTTTCTACTCTTGTTCTTGATCTAGATCTGAAGATTTGTTTCAGATTTGTATGATTTGGGAATTACAATTGGTATCAGAGCAGTCTGCAGTAAATTGTTTAGAGGATTAACCAATTTTTTCGAGGATTTTGCACAGATTTTAGAGGATTAAACGAACTGTTCAAACCTGTTCATCGACAGTTCTTGGAGTTCTTCGTCCAAATTGCATATTTTTGATTTGAAGCGCATCATTTTTTTATTGTTATTTGATAAAATTTGCACTACTGAATTCGCAATTTCATTCTAAACAACTATGATTCACATAGATTTTGATTTTAATCAAGTTTTAAACCATTTGTGATCGATTCTTGAGTTTACGAAATCTGTTTGTGTTCTTTAAAAACTCATATTTTTTCAGGTTTTGATCCATTTTTTGATGAAAAAATGTTAAAATTGTGTTTTTGCTTGAATCCTTATCAATATAACTCTTGATCGGTTTAAGTGGAAATCGCCTAAAGCTTGTTCAATTTATGTCTTGTAATCTGTGAATTGATTGTTTGTGCGATTTAGGATAAATCGGGTAAGGCTTGATTGATTTAGAGGTAAATCGCTTGTTACTTGTTCGATTTAGTGAGCGAGTTAGTTTAATCCGCCTGGTAAATTGTTTATTCGTTGTGCGATTTGCTAATAATCCGGTTGTTTCATGAGCGATATTGTTGTGTGATTTAATTGAAGTGTTGTGCGATTTAGTTTTTGTGCGATTTATAGTGGACTTTTGTATGCGATTTAATTGATCGTACTTTGACTTTGTGAACATATTGTTGAACGAAATTTAACTTTCATTTGTGAGCGGTTTAATATCTTTTATTTGAATTAGTTGACTATTTGAGCGGATTTGTACATATATTGATTTGTTGACTTAGTTGACTTGACTTGTCGACTTGTTGACTTTTTACTTCCTTATTCATTTTCGCAAATTTGACTAAGTGTTGGAATTCACTGGATTTCTCATCCGAATTTGTTGTGATTTTAGCGAATTCAATTCTCTTTGTTGTCCGCATATCTAATCTGGACAACTTGTTTTGATTAGAAAAATCTTGACTATCTCTTTTGTCCAGACTTCTAATCCGGATAAGTTTGTGTGCTTATTTCTTCTAAGTCTTGAATCTGTGCAAATCCTTGTGTGCGATTTAATTGATATATTTTTTGAATCCTAATCTTTTAATTCAAATTTTGAACTGCAGTTGATCCTATATCATACTAAACTGAGAAAATGAGTTCAAGAGAGGCAATGGCTATTGGTACTGACACCAAGCCACCTGTTCTATTTAGAAGAGACTATAACCAATGGAGGGATAGATTCTTCAACTTCATTGAGAAAATGAAAGAAGGTGATCTGATAATGGAATCTTTGATGGAAGGTCTTGCTGTATTTTATAGAGAGACACCTGCTTTCCTAAAGAAGGCAGACCTGCGTAGATAGTAATAAAAGAAAAGTTCAAATACACCGCGGAAGAAAAAGAGAGAGCTCATGTTGATGTGTTGGGACTTCCACCTCATCGTTACCTCGAGCCGGTCAAATCCGCGATTCTTAAACCCAACGCTCCTGTAGCAATGCAGGAGCATCCCACATTGGTGAGGCTAGGGGGATTYGTCTTCCTTATAAGGAAGGGCGGATCTTACTCCTACCAGTGACGCGTTTTAAAGCCGTGAGGGGTTGTTGCTGGGAGGGGCAGCCCAAAGCGGACAATATCATGTGGGCGGTTCCCTATTATCGGTCCAACAATTGGTATCAGAGCTAGGGCCGCACCAATGTGGGGGGAAATGTTGGGACTTCCGCCTCATCGTTCCCTCGAGCTGGTCAAATCCGCGATTCTTAAACCCAACGCTCCTGTAGCAATGCAGGAGCATCCCACATTGGTGAGGCTAGGGGGATTTGTCTTCCTTATAAGGAAGGGGGGATCTTACTCCTACCAGTGACGCGTTTTAAAGCCGTGATGGGTTGTTGCCGGGAGGGGCAGCCCAAAGCGGACAATATCATGTGGGCGGTTCCCTAGTATCGGTCCAACATGATGTGTTATGCAAGTCATACCTGATACAAGCACTGACCAACGATATCTACACGAGCATTGAGAGCCATAAATCATCTGGTCACAGCATGTGGGTTCAAATTGAAAAGATGATGATAGGTTCCAAAGTCAGAACTCTTTTAAAAATAACTAACTATATATCTGCTTATGAAGAGTTCAAGGCTAAAGATGGAGAGAGCCTTGACGATGTTTATGATAGGCTTACCAGACTGCTTAATGAGCTGACCAAGAACGGAATCTCTTAAACTGTAATAGATATAAATGTTAAATTCCTTAGCATCTTACAACCAGAGTGGAAACCTTATGCTAACCATATCAGATTTAACAAATATATATCTGATATCGACATACATAAGGTTTATGAAACTCTGAAGCAGAACGAGGAAGAAGTTTTGGAGGTCCGAAATTCTAAGAAGAAGAAGGAAAAGGAAGTTGCTGATCCTTTAGCCTTTGTATTGGAAAAAAAAAGGGAAAAGCAGATCTGGAAAAGCAGATCTGGAAAAACAAGTGAAGGAGATCAGCCAGTCAAGCGAATCAGCAAGTGAAGAAAGTAACATCTCAGATTTAGACTCTGAAATGACTGAAATCAAACATGCCATGGTAATGCTAACAAAGGCATTCCAAAAGAAGTTTCAGAAAAGACCGCACTCAAACAATCAGAGATTCTCTTCTGGCTCAAAGTACGAATATAAAGATAAATTCTGTGAGAAAAAGAAATATGAAGAGAAAAGATTTGAGAAGAATTATGAAAAGAAGCCAGAGTAGAAGAAGAAATTTGTAAAAGGCGTAGCAGATGAGCATACAAAGTGCTATAATTGTGGCAAGCTAGGCCATTTTGCAGTAAACAGCAGAAAGCCGGTAACGAGAAATACCGACTATTACAAAAACAAATTTCTTCTCTCAAAACAACGAGATGCAGGTAAAGCACTGATGGCAGAAGACGATCATTGGTTAAACTTAACCGATGAAGAAGAAGAATCAGAAGTTGTTGCTTATTTACGCTTGATGGCCAGAATAGAAAGTGGTTCTTTAGATGAAGGAGAAGAACATAATGCATAAATGGAAGAAGAGGTATTGGAGATTTCTTGCATAAATCAGATACATAAGATGATGCTTAAACTCTAATCTTTTCAGCATGAATTAAAAACAGAAAAATTGCGTTCAAATCAATTTCAAAAATAATTACAAACGCAAAAGGAGAAATACATCAAATTATTAGATGAAAATGCTGGAAATTTGGATTGGGTAAAACCATTATTATCTGAATCTAAAACATTTAATGAAAAATCCAATATCTTAAAAACCGAGCTATCTGATTCCAAGGAACTATATAAATCGTTAGAATTAGTAAATGAAGAACTGATTGTTAAAATAAGTAAGCTTGATTTACAAATAATTCAATTAAATGAAAAACTGAAAGCTAAAGAAGAAATGTTATATAAGAGAGGGCAGACTGATCAAACAATTTTTCTGAACAAACCCTCTGAAACAAGATTATTTAACCCTCGGGAAAGGTTGGGGTACAAAAATACAAATTTTTTTAAGAAAAAGCTTTATACTATACCCCGACTCTACACAAATTTGAATATCTTGATAGCGGGTCCGAGTTTTCAATTAAATTTACAAAATCTTCTGATGAGGTAGAACAACGAGAAGATTTTAATCGACAAAGAAAAGATAAGATGCAAGTTCCGTTTAATTATAAATACTTAAATGATAGCTACAAAAATCAAGACTCTGTTCTTTCAACTAATTATTTTCACAGCTATTCTAAAGCAGAGCTTGAATCTAAACCCGCTGAACCAAAGCTTTATACTCTTACCTTAATTTTAGAAAAATAAGTGGTTTAGTTGGAAAAGATTTTAAATGAAGAACGGCTTTCATTTAATCAACAAAAGCAAGAATTTTTAAATAAAATTGAAAATTTACAAAATTCTAAAGTTAAAATGGAACAAGTTGAGTCTAAGTATTTCTCGTGCAATAAATCTTCAAGTGACGCTTCTGATTCAGAAGAAATAAATATTTTAAACGAAGAAATTAATTTTTTAGAAATCTTGAATTCAGAAAATTGTTTGGACAATGAGATTGATCAGTTTGACTTTTCGAATAAACTACTCAGTCATGAACATTTCATTGTTAAAAATGAGATGACTAAGGACTCTGACTTAGTTTCAGATTTAGAAAAGAATTTTAATGAAAAACTTGTTTCCGAGAATTGGTATTATAAAAAAATTAAAACTAAAAAGAATTTGAGGAAACAGAAGAAGCTTACTAATAAGAAAAATAAACATAAAGTTCATCATTCATTTAAAACTGATGATATTATTTTTCCTGTTTCAGATAACCCGTTGAAGTTTAAGAAAGTTTGGAGGGTAAAAGAAGAAGACAAATCTTCTACTCGACAGAAGAAGAACAATTTTACTTAGTCTGTATTAAATGATTCGACATTGAATAATTCTATAATAAGATATTTAGTAGATGAATTGTTTGATATTTAGAAATGGTAAAAATAATTGTTCTCAATGTGGATTGAATGAGTTACTTAAGTCCTTTACTTCTTTTAAGACTTATCATTTCATGCATTATGCTTTAACTGCTTTATCTAAGAAAATTCATTTTAAAGAACGTTGGTTTGGTACTTACAGTATACCACCAACAAGATCTGAGCTTAAAGGACCCAATCTAAAATRSRTACMAAAACCCAAWTGATTCACTTTKRCAGGTTAACCGACATGTGTGGTTCTTAGACTCCGGATGTTCTAAGCACATGACTGGTAGAAAAGATTTATTATTTAACTATGTTGAATCATTTGGAGGAGCGGTAAGATTCGGAAACGATCAATACGCTCCTATCCTTGGATACGGTGATGTAATTTCTGGGAATTTAATGATAAAGAATGTGTCGTATGTCGAAGGACATGGACATAATCTTTTTAGCATAGGTCAATTTTGTGATAAGAATTTTGAAGTTTGTTTTAAAGCTAACCAGTGCAGCATCCGTACTACTGATAGTAAGGAGCTTCTAGCTGGAATCAGAAGATCAAACCTGTACACAATTGACCTACCCAACACACAAGTAGATACTGACGTCTGCTTGATATCCAAGGCATCCTTGAAGCAGAATCTGCTATGGCATCGGCGTCTTTCTTATTTAAACTTCAAATATTTGAACAAGTTGGTTTGTGACAACTTGGTTAAAGGCATCCCGAACCTAAAGTTTCATAAAGATCATGTATGCAATGCATGTGAGATGAGCAAGCTGAAGAAAGCTTCACATAAGCTGCAAACAGAGTTCAACACCGAACGTCCTCTACATTTACTCCATATGGATCTCTGTGGTCCTATGCGAGTTCAAAGCTTTAACGGAAAGAAGTATGTGTTAGTCATAGTCGACGACTACTCGAGATATACATGGGTTCAGTTTCTGAGGTCAAAGGATGAAGCGGTTGAGACAATTATCACTTTCTTGAAGACTAAAAAAATAATCTGCAACTGCCAGTTCAGAAAATCAGAATTGACAATGGAACTGAATTCAAGAACAATACACTCGGCTCCTTTCTAGAATCCGTCGGTATCATACATACGTTCTCGGTAGCCCGGACACCACAACAGAATGGTGTCGTTGAGCGTAAAAACAGAACGTTGGTGGAAGCGGCGCGTACACTTCTTACCTATTCAAAGCTTCCACTATGCCTATGGACTAAAGCAGTGGCGACTGCTTGTTTTACCCAGAACCGATCCCTCACTCATAAAAGGTTTGGTAAAACTCCGTATGAAATAATCAACAAAAGAATACCTAATGTCAAATTGTTTCGAGTTTTTGGTTGCAAGTGTTTTATTCTAAATGATAAAGAGGACAGAGGGAAGTTCGCTGCAAAGGCTGATGAAGCTGTCTTCGTAGGCTATTCAAAAACATTTGCTGCATATAGGGTCTATAACAAGAGGACTAAAATCATCAATGAGAGCGTGAACGTGTCTTTTGATGTGGCTTCTAAACAATTCAGTTCAGGACCCGGGCTGATAATTAATCATACATGAAAAGCTGATAAACCTGATTCTTCAAATTCTTATAATGCTATTTTAGATTCATTGTTTGAGAACTTTTATGAAGAATATTTCGAAAATAAATCTAATCAGTCTAATGATTTGTCCAGGAATGTCCATACCGAACAAAAGTTATCTGGTCTATCTCCTGATGTTCCAGTAACTAAAACTAAAGAAGACACTGAAGTAGTTGATGAAGAGAGTGATATGGAAACTCCTGACGGTCCAGATCAACGTGAAGAGGGTGAAAATTCTGAAGTGCAAGAGGTATCGGTCGTACAAGATGAAAATACCTTACCTTAGCCAGATAGTCAGCCTACTCCAGTTCCAAATATTGAACCTTCACCTGAACCTGTTCCGATTAACTCCCCAAATACTAACACTGATGAAAACACAGATCAAAGTTCCTATGTTCCCCTACCTCATAGCAAGAAGTGGACCAGGAATCATCCAATATATCAAGTTATTGGTGATCCATCAGCACCTATTCGTACACGGTCTGCTATAGCTAATGAGTGTCTATACTCCATGTTTTTTTAGTAATATTGAACGAACTAAGGTATCTGAAGCCTTAGCTGATCCAGATTGGATACTTGCGATGCAAGAGGAGCTGAACCAGTTTGTAGTACTGAATGTCTGGAGATTGGTATCTCGTCCCAACAATAAGACAATTATCGGTACAAAATGGGTATTCAAAAACAAAAAGGATGAAGACGGCGTTGTTGTCAGAAATAAGGCCCGACTCGTCGCTAAAGGATACAATCAACAAGAAGGCGTTGACTATGATGAAACCTTTACCCCGGTTGCAAGGATCGAAGCAATACGGACGTTTCTGCCGTACGCGGCACACAAGTACTTCACAGTGTACCAGATGGACGTCAAGACAACATTCCTATATGGCCTTCTCAAGAAACAAGTCTATGTTGCTCAACCGGAGGGTTTTGTGGATCAGTCAAAGCCAGATCATGTTTATATCTTCGACCGAGCTCTTGGTCTTAAACAAGCTCTGAGAGCCTGGTATGACATCTTATCAGAATTTCTAGCAAAGTCAGCCTTCTCAAAAAGTAATATTGACACAACTCTTTTCATTAAAAAGAAAAGGTTGGATATTATTTTGATACAAATTTATGTAGACAACATAATATTTGGATCTACGAACCCAAAATACTGCAAAAACTTTTYYGYCTTAATGGTTTCRCGTTTTAAAATGAGCATGATGGGTGAGATGAACTTATTTTTAGGTCTTCAAGTAAAACAATTATATTCAGGTATCTTTATCTGTCAAACAAAATATATTTTTGATATCCTGAAGAAATTTAATTTGGAAAATTATTCATCTATAAAAACACCTAGGGCTCATGGAACGAAAATACATGCTGATCCGTCTGGAAAAGCTGTAGATCAGAAAACATACCGAGACATGATTGGTTCTTTATTGTATTTGACGTCTTGTAGACCGGATATTATGTTTTCAACACATCTATGTGCCAGATATCAGGCTAATCCAAAGGAGTCCCATTTAAATGCCGATAAGCGCATTTTCCGTTATCTAAAATGGACTACTAATCTTGGACTCTGGTATCCCAAGGGTACTAGTTTTGTACTGGCAGCGTACTTAGATGCATACTACGCAGGCTGTATGTTGGACAGAAAAAGCACTTAGGGACATCTACAATTTTTGGGAGGCAAATTAGTCAACTGGGCGTCAAAGAAACAGAACTGCGTGTCCATATCTACTGCTGAAGCATAATATGTAGCTATTGCTAGCTGCTGTTCTCAAGTTTTATGGATGCAAACACAGCTCTGAGACTACGGGTTTTATTTTAACGAGATTCCCATTTATTGTGATTCTAAAAGTGCAATTGTTATTTCCTGTAATCCTGTTCAACACACAGAGACCAAACATATAGATATCCGGTATCACTTTATTAAAGATCATGTAGAAAAATGAACCATTGAACTGTATTTTGTAAATACATAATTTCAATTAGCTGACTTATTTACGAAAGCTTTAGATGAAAAACGCTTTAGCTTTCTTGTATCTAAGTTTGGTATGCTTAATTTGAAATTTTGAGTTTTTATTAAAAACAGTTAAAATTATTGAATTGTTTTTAATTCAAATTCATTTCGTCAAAATATTTGTATTTTTTAATACAAGTGAGTGTTTCAAATTTTTATATGATATTAAATTTCTTGATCGTGGAAACCTATATTTGAAGGGGAGTGTGGATCTTTATCTGTATTTTACCTGAGTCATATTTTGAGGGGGAGTGATTTTATTTGTCTCTTACAGATTTTTAAACATTATCTAATTTTTGAAAGATTTAGAGTTTAAAAATATAAGTGTTTGGCCGATTTAGGCTAATCCGGACAATACTTGTTCGATTTATTGCATATCCGGACAAAGTAGTGTCCGATTTAAGCTAATCCGGTCAAAAGGATACGATAAACTCTTATCTGGATAAGATTAGATATGTTTCACAAGGAGTTGAGCGGATTACTAAATCGCTTGTTCATTTTGAGCGGATTTCTAAATCGTTTGTGTTTCAAGAGTTTAAATCGCTCGTTCATTGAGCGATTTAAGTCCTTTATTGAGCGATTTGCGATTTATTGTTAAATCGATCATCTCTTGAGCGGTTTATTCTTAAATCGATTGACTCTTGAGCGGTTTATTCTTGAATCGGATGACTCTTGACTGGTGTTCTTCTAAATCGCCTGTGCCTTGAGCGATTTATTGTCTGTATTATCACTTGGTTGATTTCATATTCTCTAAATCGGACACCTCTTCTTCGATTTATCCTAATCCGGATAAGCGTTGAGCGGTTTAGAATTTGAACTGTTTTTAACTTTGACTATAAATACTTGTTCGATTTTTACATTTCACTTTTTACGTTTACCATAAATCGACTGTTACTATTCATCATCGTCTCCGGTTAACAAATCGCTCAAGTTTTTGACATTTAACTCGATCAACTCTGTTTCATCTCTATTCTACTTCAAAGGTTTAAATTTGTTTCATCTGAACTCGATTCTTAATCCTTGGCTTAATATACTCTTGGACTATGATGATATTTGGACTATTATAATCTTGGACTCAATACTTTTTGAATCTGAAAATAAACTTTGAATCTAATCTGTCAAGATAATGATTTTGTACTGTTAAATCGATTAAAGCTTAAATTGAATCAAACTTCTTAAATCGATTGGTTTACTGTTGTTCATCTCAATGTTTAGTTTAGATTTTAGTTTTGAACGATTTAGTTTTTGAGTTCGGTTAGTTTTGGTCGATTTAGGGTTTTCACTGTTTTCATGTTTTGACCGGATTACTCACTGGAGAAGGTGATCGGAATTTAGTCTGATCAACCTTAATCCGGTTGATAATTGTCCGGTTTAAGTTTTTTTGATGACCGGATATTTAATCCGGTTGATTTGTTTTAGTTTTAATTTTTTTAAAATTTTTCTTTTATTAATACTTTTTAGTTCTAAGTTTTATTAGAATATTTTTTTAAATTTTTTTAGATAATTTTTTTTAGGATATTTTTAAATATTTTTTAAGTGTTAGATATTTTTTTAGAAATTATTTTATTTTATTTTTAATTTTTTTTAGTTTTAGTTTTATATTTTTTTTAGTAAATTTGTTTTTAGTTAAAGGGGAAGGAACCAACAGTAGAAGAACATCAACCATTTGTGCCATCACCATCGCCTGTACCTCAGCCTCCGACGGTACAAGAGCAATCGGTGGACGAGCTTAAATCCTTATTTTATGCTAAACTGATGTCATCCCAAAACCCTGATGCGGAAGATGCAGATTTGGTTGGGCTCCTTAGACAGCAAATTGATGAAAACCCCACAGTTCGAGCCTCAGAGTTTTTGGCGTTTCAGGATTTGGTTGCTTCTAGCTTCTCCAAAGTTACTAAGTTAATCACATCAAACACTCAAATTCTTAAAAGTTCATTTGATGCCCTTTCCGAACGGGTATTTATCCTAGAAGAGACTTGACGAGCTCAAGCCACGTCACTCAAACGAAGGCATGATGATCCGGAAGATCCTGATCATCATGAGGGGGAGAGAAAAAGACAAAGGGTGGCTAATTCATCTGCTCGCGCTCAAAGTGTTGAAAGAGAGCCAACTTCTCAAGATGTTAATGTTGAATGTTCTGTCCCGAAATCTACAAGGGAAAGAATTATTGAGGGAATAATTGTGGAAGATGATGAAGTATTGGAGACAAATCCAGCGATCGAACTAATGGTTGAAAAGTCAGCGGACTCCACAGTAGGAACAAGGCTGCTACTGGATTTGTCGGCCAATGTTGGTTTTAATGAAGCTTTTGCCACAGAACTGGGTGGAGAACAGGATTTCGATGAAGATATTGATAACATTGATGAATCATCTGGTTATATTTTGACTTTGAAGCTGACATTAATGAAGAAGACCCAGTATTGCCATTTTAGAGTGATCGTCAGACTTTTCCTGAACCCTCCACTACAGTTGAAGTTGGTGCATCCGATACTCCTAGAGCGGCATTTAATCCGACCGAGATATTTTCAAAGAATTATGTGCCGTTTGTAATTCGTGCGAACTTTCCAGTCTATGACAGGGCAATAATCAGAGAGCCTTATCTTGAAGACATCTATTTTGGCATCCTCCTCTGGCACCGCAAAGCTCTAAGTGCTGATAAGATTCTTGGTATCCACAAGGAAACCAGACACTATCGTATAGAGTATAAGCACTTCCTCAAAGCAAAGCATCTGTCGATCAATCAAGTTCGGACCAAACATCAAGTTGTGTCTATAAAACAAATTGATGCTCAAAGACTTCTTAGAGTCTGGTATCCCGTATTCACAGTGACACGACAAGATGGTAAGGTCTGGGTGTTTAGCGAAGCTGACTTCTCCAACTTGTATTTAGAAGATCTGGAGCATATGTACCACGAAATCCAGAATATGACGAACAACAAAAGAGTTCTTGTGGCTCTTAATGCAATCAAAAGGTTTATGCGGAGTCATGTCAAGGTGTCTATGGTTATTAATGTCCAAATGGGTCTTCAAGACAATCAAAGAATTATGAACTTGAAGAGACCTGATCAAGAGCTAGAAGACATTGAAGCTTATCAGTTTTACATGATTCTTGAACAACCGGAGTTCGGGGTGATATACGATGCTGAGGGTCGGATAAAGAAGTTCATGAGATTTAGTGAGTTGAACAAATTTTATGATGGTACTATTTGAATGGTGAGAGGGGGGCTTGAAACGAGGAGATCTAATAATGATAAAGCTGCTGAGTCGGAGAGGATGAGTCCAAAGGAAAGGTACTTGCAGATTAATGCTTTGAATTTGCTTGAAGAAAAATTGCAATATGGAAATGCACTAAGGAGGCTGAAGAAACTGCTCGTACTCAAAAAGACTAGATTTACAAGAGCTCGAACTTGAATCCAAAAGGGGGAGATTGTTGGGTTCAAGAATGTGCGATAAAGTTGTATTCAAGTTCTCCCTTTTATAATGCTTTGTAATAGTTAGCTTTTACTGTTTTCCTTAGTATAAATAGTAATTAGCTTCCTAATTGTCATTAGTTCACTTGTTAATCAGATTAGAGTTGTAATCATTCTGAATATTCTCTCAAAGAAATCTATTCATGATTAGGTGAAAATCTCTTTCTACTCTTCTTCTTGATCTAGATCTGAAGATTTGTTTCTGATTTGTACGATTTGGGAATTACAGATCTCTTCGAGGGGGAGCAAGCAATTCCATCGGTTGATGAAGAACTGCATCGTGTTGTAACAACTCTCATATTCCAAATACATATAATTCACATCATCCTTCTCATAATACTAAAATAGTATTATTCCAAAACATGAACTATTAAAATGTATCTTTAATACATATGCATAACAAGCTAATATYARYAWTTAGACWTTTCCCTTGCCTTTATCTTTCAGAGCACGCTGTCCTGCAAAACAGGTTAATCCAACATCTGAGCGTTAGACCAAAAGGTCTAGTGAGTGTATAATCTCAT
>NC_037529.1:38085140-38086498 GCF_001531365.2 Cynara cardunculus var. scolymus
TCATATCCAAAGCTCTTAATACACTCACCTTAACAAATCGAGAATCAAAGCTGTTGAAACCTTTTTCTTCTTCTTCTTGTGCGAATTCTTCAAATTCTCAGAGAGAAAACTTCTAAATATGGAAAGTGTGTTGTGTGTGTTTTCTCTTCATAATTCTATTTATACGAACACACATAACCACAAGGGAATTGAGAGGCGGCTTAGTAGCCGACCCTCTCCCCTTCTTTTCTTCTTTTAAATACTCCCACACACAAATCATATACATACATAACATACATACATATATCATATATATATATCATATATTTAATTAATTATATATATATATATAACCAAAATAATAACCAGACTATTACAATATTCCCTCCTTAAAAGAATTCCGTCCCGGAATTCACTTAAGCAAACAGGTAGGGATACTTCATTCGCATTTCCGATTCCGGTTCCCAGGTGGCATCTGATCCCTTATGATAACGCCACTGAACTTTTACTAATCCAATCTCTTTGTTTCGTAACTTCTTCACCTTATAATCAGTAATCTGCTCAGGGGTTTTTTCAAAACATAACTTTTCATCTACCTTAATCTCAGGTAGTGGTACTTCTACATCCGGACTTATTAGACACTTCCTCAAATTTGATACATGAAACGTGTCATGTATTCCACTTAATTCTACCGGAAGTTCTAACTTATAGGCCACTTCYCCAACTCTCCCAATAATAGGAAATGGTCCGACATATCTTGGACTTAACTTCCCTCTCTTTCCAAAACGTACTACACCTTTCCATGGTGATATTTTCAACATCACTTTATCACCTATTTGGAACTCAATCGGTTTCCGATGTTTATCTGCATAACTTCTTTGTCTATCTTGTGCCGCTTTCATTCGTTCTCGAATTACCCCAATTTTATATGCAGTTTGCTGAACTAACTCAGGCCCAGCTAACAGTGTCTTTCACCTATTTCATTCCAGCATAAAGGAGTTCGACATTTTCGTCCATACAAAACTTCAAAAGGTGCTGCCTGAATACTCGAATGATAACTATTGTTGTATGCAAATTCAACCAAAGTCAAATAACCATCCCACGACCCTCCAAAATCAATAACACAGGATCTCAACATATCTTCTAACGTTTGGATAGTTCGTTCACTCTGTCCATCAGTTTGAGGGTGATAAGCTGTACTTAGCTTGATCTGTGAACCCATTTCTCTCTGAAAACTCTTCCAAAACATAGAAGTGAAGCGACTATCTCAATCAGAAAAAATTGATAATGGAACTCCATGTCGTGTCACTATCTCATCAAGGTACAACTTTGCTAATCTCTCCATCGAATATGACTCTTTCATAGGTAAGAAATGTGCA
>NC_037529.1:38088439-38089752 GCF_001531365.2 Cynara cardunculus var. scolymus
GGTAAATTTATCAAAGCCTCCGGAAATACCTCAGGAAATTCCCTTACAACTGGAATATCGCCCATCTTCCCATTCTCTTTCTTCACATCTATAGCATATGCAAGAAAACTAGCACATCCTTTCTGTACATACATTCTAGCCTTTAAAACTGTAATTAGACAAGAGTAACGATCACGCTTATCTCCATATATCACAACTTTTCCTTTCTCAGGTAAGTCTATATGAATCATCTTCTCATTACAGACTATATTGGCTTGGTTTTCAGCTAACCAATCCATGCCTATAACCACATCAAATTCTCTTAGAGGTAAAGGGAATAAATGTATAGGTACCTCACATCCTTCTATACTTATAACACAATCTTCAATTCTTTCCTTAACCACAACTTCACTATCATTTGATGTTTCCACAATTAGATCTTCACTTAACGCTTTAGATTCTAAATGTGCGCAGTGAACAAAGGATGGTGACACAAAAGAACAATTTGCACCTGAATCAAATAGTACTTTGGCACATACTGAATTAACAAGAAATGCACCTGTTACCACTTCAGGGTGCTCTTCCGCCTCACCTCTCGTCATTTGAAAGGCTCTCCCTTTAGCATTACCCTCTACCTGTCTTGTTCCTCCCCGTCCACTTGGACTAACACGATTATCGACTTGGCCACGACCTGTTGGCACATATCCAGATCCTCGACCCCCAGAATATCCAGATCCTTGACCTCCAGCAAAACCAAACCCTCTATTATTTGCTTGCGGACAATCAGTACTTATATGTTGGGGAGAATTACAAATATAACATCTTCGCATCATCCGACAATCTCGAGCTATATGTCCAGATTCCTGACATTTAAAGTAGACTCGAGATTCTGTATTGCAATTTCCTTGATGTATTTTATGACATCGGGCACACGCCTTATCATTGAATCTTGAGAGTGGTCGATTCGTATTTTCCATAAATCTCGGTCTATAGAAATCAGTAATATTAACTTCCCCCTTTCTTTTCTCTCCAACCCTTTCTTGCGGTTGTCGGTTAATATCTTGTTCCAGTATTTCAGCAGCATCAACTGCCGCCTGAAATGTTGTCAGATTCCTGGATATTACATATTTCTAAAGATTTGACTCCAATCCCCAGATGTACTTTCTCACCCTGCTGTTTTCAGATATAATATAGGCTTCAACAATCCTAGATTGTTCCATGAAAACTTCTGTATACTGACGAACCGACATGTTTCCTTGTTCAAGACGAAGGAAATCATCTTCCAACTTTCGAACTGCAGCTTCTGGACAATACTGCATTTTAAATTTTACCAC
>NC_037529.1:38090777-38099873 GCF_001531365.2 Cynara cardunculus var. scolymus
TAGAATCAAACCTGTTCCGAAACATAAATATATTTATGTTTCTCGCGGATTACACCGCCATCTCATTCTCATATCTCTTTCTCACTCGTGGTTACACCGCCTTTATATCACTCTCGCGGTTACACCGCCATCTCACTCGCAGTTACACTGCCCATTATATCACTCTCGCGGTTACACCGCCATCTCACTCGCAGTTACACTGCCCATTATATCACTATCGCGGTTACACCGCCATCTCACTCGCAGTTTCACTGCCCATTATATCACTCTCGCGGTTACACCGCCATCTCACTCGCAGTTACACTGCCATTATATCACTCTCGCGGTTACACCGCCATCTCACTCGCAGTTTACACTACTCATATCACTCTCGCGGTTACACCGCCTTCTCACACGCAGTTTACACTGCTCATATCATTTCAAAAATATTTCCAAAACATTATATTTTCATCCGGATTAGAAGTCCGGTCAAACCTGTCCGGATTAGAAGTCCGGTAAAAACACTTTGAAAATAAACCAACTCCCTTGTCCGGTTTAACAATCCGGTCATTATAAACATGAAAATATAACATTCTTTTCCGGTTTACAAGTCCGGTCAATACTTCAATTATATCGTTGTCCGGTTTAGAGTAAACTGGACGATATATCGTTCACCCTTTGTCCGGTTTAGAGTATACCGGACAACACATCATTTAACCTTGTGACCGGTTTAAATTATACCGGTCACCCCTTAGCCGGTTTATAGACTTAAACCTTTTCTCACAAGCGGTTTAGAAGTAAACCGATCACCACATGATTGGTTTAGATGATATCCGGTCACCTCTTGGCCGGTTTAGATAATATACCGGTCACCTCTTGGCCAGGTTAGTTATCCGGATTACAATCCGGACAACACTTGTACGGTTTAATCAAGAACATTCATAAAATGCTATAAAATTCAATATAACCAGTTCCAAATGCTTATCAATCTATATGAAAGGAATTCATATCCAAAGCTCTTAATACACTCACCTTAACAAATCGTGAATCAAAGCTGTTGAAACCTTTTTCTTCTTCTTCTTCTTGTGCGAATTCTTCAAATTCTCAGAGAGAAAACTTCTAAATATGGAAAGTGTGTTGTGTGTGTTTTCTCTTCATAATTTCTATTTATATCAACACATATAACCACAAGGGAATTGAGAGGCGGCTTAATAGCCGACCCTCTCCCCTTCTTTTCTTCTTTTAAATACTCCCACACACAAATCATATACATACAAAACATACATACATAACATACATACATATATCATATATATATGTATCATATATTTAATTAATTAAATATATATATATATATATATATAACCAAAATAATAACCAGACTATTACACATGTTGCTCCAGAACCCCAATCTTGCACCAATTGGACAAAAGACCATCCACAACACCAAATCATTGATGATCCAACATCTGGTGTCAAGACGAGATCGCAACAACCAATGAATGCCTCTTCGCCAACTTCTTGAGCATGATTTAACCGAAGAAGATTTCTGAAGCCCTACAAGACCCAAAATGGATAGACGCTATGCAAGAAGAACTACTCCAGTTTGAGAGAAACAAAGTATGGTCCCTCATGCCTCTACCCAAAGGGAAGACGACCACAGGAACCAAATGGGTCTTCAGAAACAAGAAAGACGAAGATGGCATGGTTATAAGAAAGAAGGCTAGGCTTGTTGCCAAGGGGTACTGCCATAAAGAAGGGATTGACTACAATGAAACGTTTGCTCCCGTTGCAAGACTTGAGGCCATCAAGATATTCTAAGCCTATGCAGCACACAAAGGCTTCAAGGTCTATCAGATGGATGTCAAGTCTACCTTCCTCAACGGTAAGCTTCAAGAAGAAGTATACATGCAGCAGCCCCCTGGGTTTGAAGATCCAAAGCATCCAGAGTACGTCTACTTCATTGATAAATCCCTCTATGGGCTGAAACAAGCACCCAGGGCCTGGTATGAAACTCTCTCCACCTTTCTCATCGACAATGGATTCGTAAAAGGTACAATCGATACAACCCTCTTTCTCAAGAAGCACAAAGGTATCATTCTACTTGTGCAAATATATGTGGACGACATCATATTTGGTTCTACCAATGCAAAATTTTGCGAAAAATTCTTAGAGCTGATGAAAAGCAAATTTGAGATGAGTATGATAGGAGAACTTAGTTTCTTCCTTGGTCTTCAAATAAAACAAACTCCAGAAAGGACTTTCATCAATCAGTCCAAGTATGTGACTGACCTTCTGAAGAAATACTCTTTCTCAAATTCATCATCGATGAGAACACCAATGGCTACAGGAGCTAAGTTATTTGCTGATCCATCAGGAAAATCTATGGATGTAACAACCTACAGAGGCATGATAGGATCAATCATGTATCTAACAGCTAGTAGCCCAGATATTATGTTTGCTACATGTCTTTGTGCAAGGTATCAAGCTAACCCTAAGGAATCTCATCTCTCTACAGTCAATAGGATCTTTAGATACCTCAAGGGAAGCCCTTTATTGGGTCTCTGGTATCCAAAGAACTCTGCTTTGATCTAATAGTCTTCACAGATGCAGATCATGCAGGTTGCAAGCTTGATAGAAAGAGGACGTCTGGAAGCTGTCAACTCTTGGGGGACAAGCTGGTAAGTTGGACATCCAGAAAATAGAATTGTGTCTCAATCTATATAGCAGAAGCAGAATATGTTGCTGCTGCTAGTTGTTGATCACAAGTCTTCTGGATGAAACTCAGCTAAAGGACTATGACTATGAGTATGAAAAGATTCCCATCATCTGTGACTCCAAGAGTGCCATAGCCATCTCTACAAATCATGTGCAGCATTCCAAGACCAAACACATCGATGTAAGGTACCACTTTCTGAAAGACAATGTCAAAAAAGTTACAATAGAGATGTACTTTGTTCCTACAGAGATTCAACTTGCTGACATTTTCACAAAAACTCTTGATGAGAAAAGATTTTTATTTTTTGTCAGCAAGATGGGTATACTGAATCTCACCACTTAGAGACAATCCTTAGTTTGAAACCAGAGATACTCAATATCTCATTATTATGCCTACAAGTGATATATCATTATGGCCATAAACACCAAGTACTTTAAACCAGAGCCTCTGGTTCTAAAGACCAGAGCCTCTGGCCAATTAGAAATACCTGTTTAAATTTTGGCCAAATATTTTCATCGCCTTTGGAACCAGAGCCCCTCTGGTCCAAAGCAAATGCTTTGTGATTTTTCACTAAGTACCCCATTCACAACTAGAGCCTCTGGTTATATAGACAAGAGCCTCTGGATTCCAATCTTTTGAGACCAGAGCCTCTTTGGTCTCAAACTTGGTCTCCCTCATTCATTCATACAAATAACTTAGTCATATTTCATCATTTTTGCATCGCCTTCTCAACCAGCCTCTGGTTCTAAAGACCAGGGCTTCTGGATTCAAAGTGTTTGGAACCGATCCCTCTGGTCCAAAAGGCCCATCCTTTTTACATCAATTTACATGACATTAACCAAATTTTCTTATATGTTTGCATCATCATTCACAACCAGAGCCTCTGGTTGTATAGACCAGAGACTCTAGTCATCCAAATCAACCTCCTTATTGATTCTAGGGGGAGTTTTTAACTCAATTCACAACCATATGCGTCATTTGAGGGGCAATTTTGCATTCATCAAGCACTCATTGCATTAAATATGCATTTTTCAACCTAGAGCCTCTGTTTCCACTATCCAGAGCCTTTGGATACCAAAAATGCTATATTATGGAGTGAAAATCCCTTCATTCAACCAGAGCCCCTCTAGTCCTACGTCAAGGGCATGATTTCAATCCAAAGGGTTTTCCATTCTTAACCAGAGCCTCTGGTTTGTCTATCCAGGGTCCCTTATTCATAAAACCCAACATTTCATCGATGAATAAATTCATCACTCTTAACTAGAGACCTCTGGTTCCCCCCCAAAAGTCATGACCAACTAGAGCACCTCTGGTTCCATGAGAAAATTATTTTTATCCCAAAAACCCATCTTTAGTTGAAAACCTTTCCAAGATTATACACAATTACAACTTTTGTGACTAAAAACTATACAACATGGGTTTTCTAGAAGACCAAAACTTCGTAATTAGTATTTATCTTACAATTAGAAGGAATTTTAAATAATAATTTTTTTTTGGGATATACTTCAAGAGATATTATTAGGGATAATTATTTTTTTTAATTATCCCAAATCACCCAAATGTCATCATACACGCGCCTGACACTTTCAATAGCCTGTTCCCTATACAACCCTTCATATTACCCTTCCACCCATCCCATTAAGACACGTGCATTTATGACACTGTGCGGATTACGGCCACGATCACCATCACCACTAACTTTTCACCCAAACGTCCCAAAACCATAATCATTATCCATTAAAAAATTTCTTTTAAAACCCAAAACCTTTCCCCTACCCCACTTATAAATACCCATCTTCTCCACCATTTTCTTCTTTACGTTCTCAAAACCTTACACGAACATAGACGACTTGCAAACAAGAACCTGCAACTTCTCCAACAATGGCTTCCTCCGCTTCACACGAATCTCAAAACAACGACAATCACGTGCAATCGACCGGCGCAGACAGCCGTGTACTGGTTTTCCTACCCATCAAACCTAACAATCATGCCATTGACTTACGAACAAACCTGTTTGAAGACAGGTTTGCTATTATGATAGAATTATTTCAGAACTGCATCCTACAACCTGCTCTTACCCTGTCTGACAATGGCGTATCTTTAAAATACGTGCAACAATAATGGCAGACATGCGATTTCATCCCGGAGAACCGTGGCATTATGGGGGACATTGATGCCCCAAATGACATTGTTTGTTCGGTGAAGATCTCTCGCGAAAAAGTTTCAAAAGTGTTATATATCCCAACTCGCCAAGAACTCAACATTGAACACTATGCCGAGCCACTCACCAGTTCTGACATCCTCCGGTTCATCAAGATGCTGGCTTACAACCGTGACCTATGCAACGCATCCGACTTCAAGAGGCAATTCTTGCTTCCTATGTGGAACATGTTCTTTCGAATCTTAAACCGAGCCCTCACTTGCAAGCTCGGGAGCATGGATCAAGGGAACATCAATATCATGATCATTATGTATGGTCTTTTCTTCAACATCCCGCTGGATTACGCTCTTCTCATCTACAATGAGATCCATGCAGCGGTGATCAAGAAGTGTAAGCTTCTGGCCATAGGAAAGCCACTCTCCTCTGTTCTCTTCCCGCGGTTCTTTGCCTTATTTAAAAGGGACGCGATCAGGAGACACAACCTACCGGCCGAAGAACCCTTCACACAACAATACTTGATGAACAACCATCGCCCAACCATCTCGAAAGATGGTTACATGACAGAGAAGACTATCTTGAGGGCCATGCTCAGCGTCATTCCAAAGACGTATGAGATTCGAAGGAAGTATGAACGCTCTCTGTTGTCCCAAGAAACGCGGGCAGCTACCCAAAGCAGATAGAGGCGTCCCCCGATGCAAGCGAGGGAGCGCAAGAGTCGTCTTCATCGGATGATGAGATAATGATGATGACACTCTTCACGCATCCCCCAGCCCTATAAACACAACTCCCGCACCCACCTCCCAAAGGGCAACCACATCTGCTACCCCTGGCGATCCAGGCCAAAGGGGTATTGAACAAGGACGGCCCAGTCCAATCCTCACCCAAGCCAGCCATCCAGAGGCCACTCTTCAGGCCTCTGGAGATGATATTTCCGAGCAACCACACCATCCATCGCCTCTCTCTCAACAAGGAGACGATGAAGAAATAAGAGCCACATCGCCTTATGGCTCGCCACAACCCTCCACCCACCCAGAAGCATGTGTTGCTTCTGACATTGAACATCCCCAAGATCGTTCAAAGCGATCTCCCATTCGAGCACAAGCCCCTTCAATACTTTATCTAGCGAAGGGGACACACACCTACTTCACTTACTCAGCCTCTAAAGCCAAAGAACAAGAAGAATATGTAACACCATCAGGAGATAGCTCCTCATTTGAGGGCTATCGAGGACTCGATGGAAGTCCTTCAATGCTCACATTCTCACAAGGCAATGAAGGCACCTCTGGAGCTGAGGCACAACCTGCAGCATCTGTTGCTGCAGGGATTACCCCCTGCTGATCTTGTCACAAAGGCAGAGTTCCACGCCTTAGTAGACTCGACTTAATGGTCCTTGGAAGACCTTAAACTCATCTTAGCAAGGATTGTCGAATCCCCCCAATCCATCGATCTTACCCTAATTCAACAATCCCTTGCCACCCTCGACACCCAAGCCAAAGACAATGCCACCAGCCTCTAAATGCTTCAACAAACTATCACCCAACACCACAACACTACATCCTCCTTTTCCACCCCTCGCAACCAAACGATGATGAACACCCTAGCCACCCTCATGGCTATAACAACCCTCATAATCCCATATACATAAAATTCACATCATCATACTCATAATACTAAAAACAGTATTATTACAAAACATGGACTAACAAAATCTATCTTTAATATATATACGAACAAACTATTATCATCATTTATACTTTTCCTTTGCCCTTATCTTGCAAAGTAYGHKRAYCTRCAAAACAGGTTAGTCCAACAACTGAGCGTTAGACCAAAAGGTCTAGTGAGTGTATAAATCTCATACAAACAATATACATTCCAAACAATCAGTTTAGAATCAAACCTGTTCGGAAACATAAACATATTTATGTTTCTCACTCGTGGTTACACCGCCATTTCATCTCTCTCGCGGTTACACCGCCATTACATCTCTCTCGCGGTTACACCGCCATTACATTTCAAAAACATTTCAAAAAGTTTCTATCTCTTTATCCGGACTTGATGTCCGGTCAATCTTGTCCGGATAACATGTCCGGTCAACTTTAACACTTGAATTTTAGTTAACATCTTTGTCCAGATTACAAATCCGAACAATACTTCACTTTCACTGTTAACCGGTTTAAAGTAAACCAGACGATACTTTGCCCAACCTTTGTCCGGTATAAAACAATCCGATCAATACACCGCACAACACTTGACCGGTTTAGACTATTATCCGGTCACCTCTTGAGCGGTTTAGAAGTATACCGATCAACCCTTGAGCGGTTTAGAAGTAAACCGGTCACCTCTTACACGGTATTAGATGAAGCCGGTTGATACATGAACGGTTTATTTGTCCTGATAACAATCCGGGCATCAGTTAAACGGTTTGCATAAATTGATACAGAATTCATAACAACCAGTTCCAAATTCTACCAAATTGTATATAAACACTTTATACTCAAAGCTTTAATACACTCACCTTTAGAAATCGAATAACAAAGCTTTTGAAATCCTCTTCTTCCCGTGCAATCCTCTTGATTCTTAAGAGAAATTTTCTAAATATGGTATCTATGTCCTTACTTCCCAAAAATATTCTATATATATATAATTAAAATGGTAGGCGGCTTCACTAGCCGACCTCCCTTTCAATTATAATAATACTACCCACACACACACACACACATATATATATATATAAATATAAATAAATATATATATATAAATATATATATATATATAAACCTGAAATAATAACCAGAATATTACTATATTCCCTCCTTAAAAGAATTCCATCCCAGAATTTTACTTAAGCAAAAAGGTAGGGATATTTCATCCGCATTTCCGATTCTGATTCCCAGGTGGCATCTGGTCCTTTATGATAACGCCACTGAACCTTTACTAATCCAATCTCTTTGTTTCGTAATTTCTTCACCTTATAATCAGTAATCTGTTCAGGGGTTTCTTCAAAACATAATCTCTCATTTACCTTAATCTTAGGTAATGGTACTACCACATCTGGACATATTAGACACTTCCTTAAATTTGACACATGAAACGTGTCATGAATTCCACTTAATTCCGAAGAAAGTTCTAACTTATAGGCCACTTCCCCAACTCTTTCAATAATAGGAAATGGTCCAACATATCTTGGACTTAACTTCCCTCTTTTTCCAAAACGTACCATTCCTTTCCAAGGTGATACTTTCAACATTACTTTATCACCTACTTGAAACTCAATCGGCTTCCGACGTTTATCTGCATAACTTCTTTGTCTATCTTGTGCAGCTTTCATTCGTTCCCGTATTACTCCAATTTTATTTGCAGTTTGCTGAACTAACTCAGGCCCAGCTAACTGTTTTTCACCTATTTCATTCCAGCACAAAGGAGTTCTACATTTCCGACCATACAGAACCTCAAAAGGTGCTGTCTGAATACTTGAATGGTAGCTATTGTTGTATGCAAATTCAATCAAAGCCAAATGACTATCCGACGATCCTCCAAAATCAATAATACAGGATCTCAACACATCTTCTAAAGTTTGGATAGTGCGCTCACTCTGTCCATCAGTCTGAGGATGATAAGTTGTACTTAGCTTAATTTGTGAACCCATTTCTCTCTGAAAGCTCTTCCAAAACATAGAAGTGAAACGACTATCTCTATCAGAAACAATTGATAAAGGAGCACCATGCCGAGTCACTATTTCATCAATATATAACTTTGCCAATCTCTCCATCGAATATGACTCTTTMATAGGTAAGAAGTGTGCAGATTTAGACAACCGATCTACTATTACCCATATTGCATCATATCCTTTCGATGTTCTCGGCAATTTGGTTATGAAATCCATAATAATATGATCCCACTTCCAAACCGGAATTTCTAAAGATTGCAACTTACCATAAGGACGCTGATGTTCAATCTTTACTTGAAGACATGTCAGGCATTGTTCAACATGTTTAGCAATATTCTTCTTCATACCTGGCCACCAATAATGTTGCTTCAAATCCCGATACATTTTATTTGTACCTGGATGTATCGCAWAACGTGACTTATGAGCCTCATCCAAAATACGTTTTCTAAGATTACCATAACATGGTACCCAAATTCTATTCTGGAATTTCCTTCACCAAATCAGATATTAATCCACCCAATCTTTCCTGTTTAATCTTATCCTCCTTCATTGCCTCATGTTGAAATTCTC
>NC_037529.1:38099973-38101820 GCF_001531365.2 Cynara cardunculus var. scolymus
ACACGACATGGTGTTCCTTTATCAATTGTTTCTGATAGAGATAGTCGGTTCACTTCTATGTTTTGGAAGAGTTTCCAAAGAGAAATGGGTTGCAAATTAAGCTAAGTACATCTTATCACCCTCAGACTGATGGACAGAGTGAACGAACTATACAAACGTTAGAAGATATGTTGAGAGCATGTGTCATTGATTTCGGAGGATCATGGGATAGTCATTTGGCTCTGGTGGAATTTGCGTATAACAATAGTTATCATTCGAGTATTCAGGCAATACCTTTCGAGGTTTTGTATGGACGAAAATGTCGAACTCTTTTGTGTTGGAACGAAATAGGTGAAAAACAGTTAGTTGGGCCTGAGTTAGTTCAGCAAACTGGAGATAAAATTGGAGTAATACGGGAACGAATGAAAGYKGCACAAGATAGACAAAGAAGTTATGCAGATAAACGTCGGAAGCCGATTGAGTTTCAAGTGGGTGATAGAGTAATGTTGAAAGTATCACCTTGGAAAGGAATAGTACGATTTGGAAGAGAGGGAAGTTAAGTCCAAGATATGTTGGACCATTCCCTGTTATTGGAAGAGTTGGGGAAGTGGCCTGCAAATTAGAACTTCCTTTGGAATTAAGTGTAATTCATGACACGTTTCATGTGTCAAATGTAAGGAAGTGTCTGATAAGTCCTGATATGGCAGTACCATTACCTGAGATTAAGGTATATGAAAGATTATGTTTTGAAGAAACCTCTGAATAGATTACTGACTACAAGGTGAAGAAACTACGAAACAAATAGATTGGGTTAGTAAAGGTTCAGTGGCATTATCATAAGGGACCAGACGCTACCTGGGAATTAGAATCGGAGATGCGGATGAAATATCCTTATCTGTTTACTTAATGGAATTCCGGGATGGAATTCTTTTAAGGAGGGGATGTTGTAATAGTCGGGTTTCAAGTTTTGGTTTAAGATTTTCTTTAACATATATATATATATATATATATCTGTGTGTGTGTGTGTGTATGTTTATGTGTGTGTGTGTTATGTTTATATGATAAACATAAAATTATTTTTAAAAAAAAAGAAAGAAAAAAGAGGGGGGAGGTCGGCTGGTTGTGCCGCCCACCACCTCTCCTCTATACTATATATAGAAAGTGGTGAAGAAGAAAGTTTACACACTCACTATATTTAGAAAGTTTTCTCTGAAGTTATATGGATTGCAAGAAGAGGATTCAAAAGCTTTCATATTCGATTTCTAAAGGTGAGTGTATTAAAGCTTTGGATATAAATTGTTTATATACAATTTAGTAGCATATGGAACTGGTTATTATGAATTATGTTTCATTTATGTGGATTCTTGTTTAAACCGTTCAAGTGGTGTCCGGATTAATATCCGGACAATCTCATCCGGATAGAAAACCGCTCAAGAGGTGACCGGTTTATTTTAAACCGCTCAGGTGTTGTCCGGAGTCCTCCCTAAACCGGTCAAGAGGTGACCGGATCTCATCTAAACTGTTCAAGAGTTTGGCGGTGTATTGACCGGATTGTTTTAAACCGGTCAAAGGTTGGGCAATGTATTGTCCGGACTCTTAATAGAAATTGAAATATTACTAAGTGTTAAATCGGTTAAGCTTTGGACGGTGTATTGTCC
Source organism: Cynara cardunculus var. scolymus (assembly GCF_001531365.2). Classification (NCBI taxonomy): domain Eukaryota; kingdom Viridiplantae; phylum Streptophyta; class Magnoliopsida; order Asterales; family Asteraceae; genus Cynara; species Cynara cardunculus. The sequence continues at coordinate 38,101,611 of NC_037529.1, forward strand.
GGATTTGTTATCCGGACAAATATGTTAGAAATAAATTTAAGTGTTAACCGGACAAGGTTGACCGGACTTCAAATCCGGTTAATGTGTTGGAATATTTTTGAAGTGTTTTTGAGATAAAATGGCGGTGTAACCGCGAGAGAGATGAAATGGCGGTGTAACCGCGAGAGAGATGTAATGGCGGTGTAACCGCGAGAGAGATGTAATGGCGAT
>NC_037529.1:38102050-38118572 GCF_001531365.2 Cynara cardunculus var. scolymus
TTTAGTTACTTTTAAATGTAAATGAAGAAAGAGTTTCTGTTAATCTGTATTATGTAAACGATGTTACATTTTATGTTATGAGTATGATGATGTGGATTATCTGTACATAGAATATGTGGGTTGTTACACAAGACCAGGCACATCGATGTAAGGTACCATTATCTGAAAGACAATGATGAAAAAGGAAATATAGAAATGTATTTTGTTCCCACTGAGATTCAACTTGCTGACATTTTCACAAAAGCTCTTGATGAGAAAAGATTTTTATTCCTATTCAGCAAGAGGGGCATGCTGAATCTCACCACTTAAAGCCAATAAATATTTAAATCAGAGATTTTCAATATCTCATGGTTATGCCTACAAGTGATACAAAGAAGTTAGCCATAATCTATAAAGTACCTCAAACCAGCATCTCTGGTTCTAAAGACCAGAGCCTCTAGCCATGAAGAAATCTTTTGATATGGCTCAAATATTTTCATCACCTTTGGAACCAGAGACCTCTGGTCCAAAGCAAATACTTGGTATTTTTCACCAAGTATTCCTCTCCCAACAAGAGCCTCTGGTTATATAGACCAGAGCCTCTAGACTCCAATTCTTTGAGACCAGATCCTCTTTGGTCTCAATCTTGAACTTGGGAATTCATGCATTTATCCACATCACTTTCTGTCACCCTTTGGAACCAGAGATATCTGGTTCCCATCAAAGACTTGGCATGCACCTCACCCTTCTTTCATCAAACCCTAAGATCACTAAGCCAACCAGAGCCTCTGGATACATACTCTTTGCGACCAGAGCCTCTCTGGACCCAAAGCATTCCCCCCCCTTCTCACTTCACATCGTCTTAACCATATTTTCATACATCATTTCATCACCTTTGCAACCAGAGCCTCTGGTTCTAAAGACCAGAGCCTCTGGTTCTAAAGACCAGAGCCTCTGGATTCAAAGCCTTTGGAACCAGAGCCCCTCTGGATTCAAAGCCTTTGGAACCAGAGCCCCTCTGGTCTCAAAGGCCCATCCATTATACTCTTTCACATACAGTTAACCATTTTCTCATTCACCTTTTCCTTGCCTTTACAACCAGAGCCTCTRGTTCTAAAGACCAGAGCCTCTGGATTCATTATCTTTGGAACCAGAGCCCTCTGGTCTCAAAGACCCATTCTTATGCATATCCTTTTGCACACTTAGTCATATCTTATACCTTTCTTTCATCATCCTTCACAACCAGAGCCTCTGGTTGTATAGACCAGTGCCTCTGGTCACCTCAATCAACCTTATTATTGGTTCTAGGAGGAGTTTTAAAAACTCAACCAATATACATGCATCATTTGAGGGGGAGCTATTCATTCATCATGAATATCCATTGCATAAATATGCATTTTTTTTCATACCAGAGCCTCTGGTTCCACTATCCAGAGCCTCTGGACATCTAAATGCTACATAATAACCCAAATCCTCATTCACTCCATCGCCACCCTCACGGCCCAGGCAACTGAGGCCAATGAGAACCTTACATACATAACCACCCAACTAAACACCATCCTCCAGAACCTTAACACCCTACCAACCACCATCATCTCCAAAATTCCTCAACAAGCCCCACCTCAAACCACTTCATCAATCGGTGAAACGCTTGCCTCTCTTACCCACCAAATGGCCACCATACAAACCACCCTAACCCAACTCCCTGCCACAATACTAGCCCACATCCCCCAGCCTACTCCACCCCCACCTCCCTCTACAGGCCCATCATTTGATGCAGCCTTCTCCTCCTTCACTGCAGAGGTGAGGAATCTCATTGCCAACCTTCCCCATCCTCCATCAACATCCGCCACCATCTCTGTGCCACCACCACCCACCTCAAGCACAAATTTTGCCACCAGAGCCGACCTTCGGGCTCTGTCCAAGGCATTCATCTCATTGTTTAATGAGATAAGTGTAAAGTTTGCCACCAAATCGGTTGAGCCTACCGTTATGCTGAGGAAGAGTCTTCAACAGCAGCAAGATCGAACCAACACTCTCCTTCGCACCATGGAACAACGGTGCAACAAGGATCGGGTGCGTACTTTGGCTGAGCATATACAGCTTTGGAAGAAGAATAGGTCAAGGGCCTCCTGCTCATCAAGCCGCCCCCTCAAAAAAAGAAGGCATGAGGATCCAGACCCCGATAACCAGGGTCTCGGTCCTCATGAGGGGGAAAATCAGGCCACCACAGCCCAACAAACGAAGTCTACTGCACCATCACCACAACCCCAAACACAACAACAATCTCCATCAACCCAAGCAAGGGAACCAGAGGCTCAGCCCTCTGAAGATGTACAAAATGTACATGTTCCCCTTGTAGCCTCCCCTGAACCCATCGTGTTGATTTCATCAACCGATGAAAACCCATCCACCCCACCAACAGAAACCAACCCACCTTTTACTCCAAACCTACCATTAACCCCATCACCAACCCCACGCCAAACACAACCTTTCATGAACCTAACCGATGAACCCAAACAAACACACATCCAACCTTTACCTCAACATCCTCAACCCCAGACACAAATGATGAACCTTCACCATCCCAAAAAGAGCCAACCCAAGAAACAATCCCATTGCCAACCGAAACACAACCAACTACCCAAACACAACCCCCAACCGATACACAACCCATCACCCAAACTCAAACCCCAATCGAACCAACCACGATGCAAGCGGACATTCCCTCTTCATCAAGGCAACCTTCGCAGAGCCTAGTCAATGAAATAATCTAGAACATGGAGTCGCTGAGGAGACGTCCAGAGCTGCCACCCAGGGAACCCATAGTGATGGAAAATATCCATTAATACTTGTATCATGACCACGATGAAGGTTTGACTCTCAATCATCCTTTTCTATCGCCAAAATCCATGGACCTCCTACACCATAGGTTTATTAGACAGACCACCCAAGCACCATAGGCTGTCTTCTCAAACGATGGGATAAGGAGGGTAATGGACCTAAAAGTGAGGACCTTCGCCAACAGAGCCATAAGATATATCGAGTACACAGTGGAAAGAGCACATGGTCAAATCAGCGTGTTCAATGATAATGACTTGATCAACCTCAATCCCTATGACTTGATCGAACTGTATGCATACACGGCTGAGCGACAGGATTATGGCATCAGATTTGGGATGGCAAACAGAGCGGTTGTAAAGACAATGGAGACCCTGGTGAAGCATCGAGCCAAGAGTGATTTTCAAATTGCTCTTCACTTAGGCATCAAAAGACTCTCCTGCGCTCAGCCAAATGAAGACTTCCCTGGCCTGCAGGAGAAGAGATATGCCTCGGTCTTAACTCAACCGGAGCTTGGACTTGCCTACAAGAATGAGTTCAGGGTAAAGAAATTCTTCAGACTAACTGAGGCATTCAAGTATTCTATTCAATTGATACACTTGAATGATTTCTGAAAGTCATCAGAGAAAGACTTGGTAGAAATCATGTGCCAAGAGAAGATGGGAATCAACTCATTCTTGAGATATCAACAGTCATCGGCTATCGAAGACTGCTTCTGTGCTTCTGGAATATATCTCAAGATAGATCATGATGAGTTGTAAATTTCTGCCTTAATATGCTGTCTTTTGCTTCCAGTACTGTAAGAATTCATCATCCAATGGAATTTTGGAATTCGATGTTTTTCATTAGATTCTTTGTTCCTCGACTCTGTTCATAGATTAGTGTATGTTCTTTCATTACTTAGGGGGAGATTGTTAGACCCCATAATCCATAAAGTTTAAAATAAATGAAAAACAATAAGTGATGAAGAACAAGAAGACCGATGAAGACATCAAGGCAGAATTGACCAAGTCTGAAGAACAACCAGAGGGTCGATGAACAACCAAAGATGCGATAGAAAGAGCATCTTCATCACCCCTCTTGTCAATAACACTTAGAGTTTTCTTCAGCAATTCAACCAGAAGCATACGATGAAGATATGAAGATAAGGTTGATTCATCATCCCATGAAAGACAGCTGGAGATGACAAGTCGACAGCTGGATTTCAAGTTTATCTTAAAATTATAGTTTATCCATAGTTTAGATAAACTTTATCTGTTAATAGAAGATTAGCTAAATAGTCTCACTAGATAGTTATCTTATAATTAGCTTGCTAGTATAAATAGGTGATTAGGCCTATTGTATTAAATGTCGCTTTTACGTTTTTCTTATTAATAAAGTGAAACCTTTGACACTCAAGATTGTTCTTTAATGTTCATAATTTATTCTTGAGTGTTCGTCACTTTGTTCATTAAATCACTATAATTTGGTTATTCTTAACTCGATTATTAGTGTTATTGAGAGATCTGGGATCAACAATATCACGGAGAATTAACATATAATCTATTTATTCTTCATTTAGAAGATTTAGATATTGAAACAAGAAGACATACCTCCGATCTTTGAAATTCATATTCTATGCACATTTAGTCTATTGAGACAAATATATCTGAATGATATTTTTTTGACACATTCACGAGTCCTTGTGATTCGAATTGCATATCTTTGTGATTATGCCAGAACAATTTGAGAAGTTAGTTCTATAACTTTACTTCAGTGATAACTGAAAATCCTATTAGAGATTCACTATTGCTAACTCTGAAAGTAGGTCACCTAGTTGAATTTATTTTGATTCCAGTGATAACAGTTACTAAATGTGTTTCTGTATGTTAGACGATCACCCATTTTTTCGAGTGCGAACATGACAATGTGCTTGAAAGAGATCTATATTTGGGGGGGGGGGATGTTGTTTCTAATAATGATATTTTTTCTGAGAATGAGATAAAATTTTGATTTGTTTAAAGGAATAGATTACTTGAAGATGCTTGAGGAAATTTGATTTCATTTATACAAAGGGAGTATACCTGAAGAAGTTTTGGTTACTAAGTTGTATTGTTCATAAGAAGAAAAATTCAAGTCTTTGATTTCTCATGATGTTCAGATTCTCCAAGTCATCATTAGGGGGAGAAACAATATCAAATACATGAACAAAGATATGAAGAAAGACATTATGCAAAGACTAGAAATAACGTTCATAGATGTTGGCAACAAATGATGATGTTGAAGGGATGTTAAAGGTAGCATATTGTTGAATCAATTCATGAATGAGAATGTTTGTTTCTAAATCTTTTGAGTATAAGGTTGAAAAGCCTTTGGATTTAAAGATTGTAAATGCGATGAATAGATTGGTGTTGAATTATTGAGATTTATTGTTGAATTATCTGTGAAAGGAAGATTGAATACGAGTTGTTTGAATAAAGTTGTTGACAAAATAATATTCTTTCATGATATAATGGTAATGAGCTTAATACAAATATTGTCAAAGTTAAAAATCTAAATGTCTAAAGCTTATCTTTTGTCTAAAAAGGATTTATTGAAGATTAGTTGATTGTTGAAGATTTGAAAAATGTTCTAAAGCATCTGAAGATTTCGAAGATTGTTTCGAGGTGAAGATTTTGATCTGAAAAATATATTTGTTAAAAAAGGGAAGATTGTTATTTTTCATATTTGTCTTCCAAACAACGATAAAGTCTGATTGTCTTGATTGGAAAGACTGTTTATGTCAAATGAAGACAAATGGATTTGTTTTGAAGAATGTGATCTCGAATACAAAGGGGCGGGATTGTTTAGTCAAATATTATTGTATCCGAGATCAACGAGCTTAAAGATTAAAGAGGTCAAAGCTTAAAGTCAACATTATACTCAATTGTAGTTTGGCATGTATGTTTAGTCAATCATATAAATAGCTTTGTAATAGTAATTGTAAGAATAGATGCATACACTAAGAACACCTATTGTAATATTCTAGAGAGAGAAACATGTATTGAGAGAGTTTATCAATATACATGATGAAATTCATATCTAGATTGTTGCTCTTATTGTTTATTCATTGTTATCTGATTGAAACTGGGTTTAACAAATACTAATTAATTTATATGAATATAAATCTTTTAATAGCATTATATTATTGAATGATAAATAAAAAAACATACATGTATATATATAAATATCTACAACCCTAATAAATAAGTAACTTTTTTGACACGTGTCCCTTTCCTGTGCGCCGGTTATTGTGTTTTCCTGCCTAGAACATGAATGTGGACACAATTTCTCCTTTCAGTACAAACATACTTGTGTATGTGACACGTGTCTAGATACACGGTTACTGTACGTGGTCCTGTTTAAACCGTCGGTGCAGAGTAATATGCGATAGATATTGTGACATCCTGATATTCAATGCCAACCGACCATCATATCGTCGATCAATGACTTCGCAATGAGAGTTGCTGCTTGTGTGTCCCACTTTAGTGATCAATCTTCATGAAAGCTTCATAAACATGGCAGATCTTAGATTTAACTTCAAGAACACAAGATGAACTTTGAGAGAGAAAGTCAAAAATTCAAAGCTTAGTCAACTCTCTATTACGTAATCAGAATTACAAATGAGCTCCCTACTTTGATTTACAAAGACAAATACCCTATTTATAGGGTCAAACTTCTAAACATGGTCAAAGTCAAACTCCTATCTAAGAAAAGTCAAACACGATGACTTTTACAATTATAGACAATATTTAACTTTCAAGACAAATACAATTTAATACTGATTTTCAGTCCTAACACTGCTCAACCGGTTCCAGTTATCATTTGCACCAGACTGAAGACGATTGAATGAAGGATCTGTGTTAGGGTAAATTCTTTTCGATTTATCATGCACTATACTGGATTGGAATTATTACACCTCCATTCATCAGATTTAATTATTATTTGTTTTTTATTTAATATTAAACTTGTTTCGATGATCACAGAGTTTTGTTGTTGTTGATATTCTTATGTAGGAACATTGCACTACGTTGAGCCTCTTCTTGTCTTTCCTTGCCCCATATAGAGCGTAATGACATGAAAAAGGGCATTACAGATATCTTGGAAAAGGAATAGACAGAAAGAAAAATGATTGGGTATAGTCACGTTGAGAGGGATAAGATATACCAGAGGCTCTGCTTCAGAAGTAGTTGGGATTATTTTAGTGATTGGATTTTGTTTTGTGCAACGATGTATTAATTGGTGAATGTATGATTACATAATTTTCTCGTTGTTGATATTCTTATGTACGAACATTGCACTACATTGAGCCTCTCCTTGTCTTTCCTTGCCTCGTAAAGAGTGTAATAACATGAAAAAGGGCATTAGAGATGTCTTGGAAAAGGAATAGACAGGAAGAAAAAGGATTGGGTATAGTCACGTTGAGAGGGACACGATATACTCAGAGGCTCTGCTCTAGAAGTAGTATTCCTGTTTCGTAGTTGGGATTGTTTTTGTGAATGGATTTTGTTTTGTTCAACGATGTATTAATTGGTGAATGTATGATTACAGAATTTTGATGTTGTCTCTCCTTATGTATTATGTTTTTGTGATTGGATTTTGTTTTGTGCAACGATGTAATAATTGGTGAATGTATTATGTTTGTGAATTTCGATGTTGTCTCTCTTTATGTATTATGTTTTCGTGATTGGGTTTTGTTTTGTGCAACGATGTAATAATTGGTGAATGTATTATGTTTTTGTGATTGGATTTTGTTTTGTGCAACAATGTATTAATTGGTGAATGTATGATTACATAATTTTATTGTTGTCTCTCCTTATGTATTACGCTTTTGCGATTGGATTTTGTTTTGTGCAACGATGTAATAAGTGTTGATAAATACCTCTGTCTCCTCATGTTTTATGTTGAGCTTCTGCTTATTACTCTGAATACTTTTTCCAGACTTCTAAATCCGTAATCCCTCCATCGTAAACTCTGGTAGGTTCCTTTAAAATAGATTCTTTTAAAAGGAAGTCGTACAGAGGTTTACAAAGCCTCTGCATGTATGATGCATCGCTGCATGCTGGCTCTGCATTGTTCGTCTTCGCTTAGAAGTTTTTCCGTGCTTAATACAGAGCTACACACACGTTTTGCCCTTCATATAAACCTTAATAGAGGTTCTGCACTTGCCGCGTCTTCACTCCAACCCTGCATACGTGCTTCATACGGAGCTACGCATATGCTCTGCACTTAAGTTTTATAAAGACCTCTGTCTCGTCATGTTGTACATTGAGGTTTTGCTTATTTCTATAACCCTAATAAATAAGTAACTTTTGGGACACGTGTCCCTTTCCTGTGCGCCGATTATTGTGTTTTCCCGCCTAGAACATGAATGTGGACACAATTTCTCCTTTCAGTACAAACATACTTGTGCATGTGACACGTGTCTAGATACACGGTTACTGTACGTGGTCCTGTGTAAACCATCGGTGCAGAGTAATATGCGGTAAATATTGTGACATCCTGATATTCAATGCCAACCGACCATCATATCGTCGATCAATGACTTCTTAATGAAAGTTGCTGCTCAACCGGTTCCGATTATCATTTGCATCGGATTGAAGACGATTGAATGAAGGATCTCTTTTAATGGTAAATTCTTTTCGATTTATCATGCAGTTTGCTGGATTGGAATTATTACACCTCCATTCATCAGATTTAATTATTATTATTTTTATTTAATATTAAACTTGTTTCGATGATCACAGAATTTTGTTGTTGTTGATATTCTTATGTAGGAACATTGCACTTTGTTGAGCCTCTCCATGTCTTTCCTTGCCCCATACATAGTGTAATGACATGAAAAAGGGCTTTATGGATGTCTTGGAAAAAGAATAGACAGGAAGAAAAAGGATTGGGTATAGTCACGTTGAGAGGGACAAGATATACTCAGAGGCTCTGCTTCAGAAGTAGTATTCCTGTTTCGTAGTTGGGATTGTTTTAGTGATTGGATTTTGTTTTGTGCAACGATGTATTAATTGGTCTATGTATGAATACATAATTTTCATGTTGTTGGTATTCTTATGTACGAACATTGCACTACGTTGAGCCTCTCCTTTTCTTTCCTTGCCTCGTAAAGAGTGTAATGACATGAAAAAGGGAATTAGATATGTCTTGGAAAAAGAATAGACAGGAAGAAAAAGGATTGGGTATAGTCACGTTGAGAGGGACAAGATATACTCAGAGGCTCTGCTCCAGAAGTAGTATTCATGTTTCGTTGTTGGGATTGTTTTTGTGAATGGATTTTGTTTTGTGCAACGATGTATTAATTGGTGAATGTATGATTACAGAATTTTGCTGTTGTCTCTCCTTATGTATTATGTTTTTGTGATTGGATTTCATTTTGTGCAACGATGTAATAATTGGTGAATGTATTATGTTTGTGAATGGATTTTGTTTTGTGCAACGATGTATTAATTGGTGAATGTATGATTACAGAATTTTGTTGTTGTCTCTCCTTATGTATTATGTTTTTGTGATTGGGTTTTGTTTTGTGCAACGATGTAATAATTGGTGAATGTATTATGTTTTTGTGATTGGATTTTGTTTTGGGCAACGATGTATTAATTGGTGAATGTATGATTACAGAATTTTGTTGTTGTCTCTCCTTATATATTTCATTTTTGTGATTGGATTTTGTTTTGTGCAACGATGTAATAATTGTTGATAAAGACCTCTGTCTCCTCATGTTTTACGTTGAGGTTCTGCTTATTACTCTGAATACTTTTTCCAGACTTCTAAATCTGGAATCCCTCCGTCATAAACTACGGTAGGTTCCTTTAAAATAGAATCTTTTAAAAGGTAGTCGTACAGAGGTTTACAAAGCCTCTGCATGTATGATGCAGCGCTGCATGTTGGCTCTACATTGTTCGTCTTCGCTTAGAAGTTTTTTCATGCTTCATACAGAGCTACACAGACGCTCTACCTTTCATATAGACCTTAATAGAGGTTCTGCACTTGCCACGTCTTCACTCCAACCCTACATACGTGCTTCATACAGAGCTACGCAGATGCTCTGCACTTAAGTGTTGAAAAAGACCTCTGTCTCGTCATGTTGTACGCTGAGGTTCTGCTTATTTCTCTGAATACTTTTTCCAGACTTCTAAATCTGGAATCCCTCCGTTGTAAACTCTGGTAGGTTCCTTTCAAATAGATTTTTTTAAAAGGTAGTCGTACATAGGTTTACAAAGCCTCTGCATGTATGATGCATCGCTGCATGCTGGCTCTGCATTGTTCGTCTTCGCTTAGAAGTTTTTCCGTGCTTCATACAGAGCTACACAGACGCTCTGCCCTTCATATAGACCTTAATAAAGGTTCAGCACTTGCTGCATCTTCACTCCAACCCTGCATATGTGCTTCATACAGAGCTATGCACATGCTCTGCACTTAAGTGTTGATAGACCTCTATCTCCTCAAGTTTTACGTTGAGGTTCTGCTTATTACTCTGAATACTTTTTTCAGAATTCTAAATCTAGAATCCCTCCGTCATAAACTCTAGTAGGTTCCTTTAAAATAGAATATTTTAAAAAGTAGTCGTACAAAGGTTTACAAAGCCTCTGCATGTATGATGCAGCGCTGCATTCTGGCTCTGCATTGTACGTCTTTGTTTAAAAGTTTTTCTGTGCTTCATACAAAGCTACACAGACGCCCTGCCCTTCATATAGACCTTAATAGAGGTTCTGCGTTTGTCGCGTCTTCAATCCAACCCTGCATACGTGCTTGATACAGCGCTATGCAGATGCTCTCCACTCAAGTGTAGTTAAAGACCTCTGTCTCGACATGTTGTATGGTGAGGTTTTGCTTATTTCTCTAAATACTTTCTTTAGACTTCTAAATCTGGACTTTCTTTACAACTCTGAGTATGTTTGCCAGACTTCCTATGCTCAACTAGGTTTGTTCAGACTTATAGGTGCGAACTTTGTCCGTTTATAAATCTGGAAATTTCCCTCAGCCTTGCTCAATATAAGTCTGTTTGTATTCATAATTATTTAAAATAAAATCTTTCACTTACAGCCGGTCACCGGCTGTATCTGTAATTTTTCAAGTAAAGGAGGCGGGATGCAAGGCATGTGAAGACACGTATCTTTCTCCCATTCGCCTATGCCAAACCGTTTCGGCTCTCGACGAATTTCACAACTGTCATGCCACGTGTAATATGGACACAGGCTCTGCGTGAACCGCCCCGTTTATCTGACGTTTGGTGGGCGCATTACACTCGAGTACTCTATTTTATTTTTTATTTTGACAAACCCTTTCCCCTAATTTTTCTTTTACGCTTTCAAAGTATTCAAGAACTCGTCGTCTTCAAGCTCTCAAAAACCGCCATTGATACTTCTACAAGTTCTTAAATTAGTTCGTGCAACCGCAATTCTTGTTACAATCATTCATCTTCCATCTTCAAGTAAGTACTCAAACCATCCTTGTAGGCCAGACTAAAGAATCAACACCCGGTTCTATTCAAAATCCTAACTGTTCAAAAGCTTTTACTTTCAAAACCTGGAACAATGTCTTCTTCAGACTCAGGGAACTCTCAAACTCACACCACTACTCTCAAAATTGTTGAGGAATCCATCCATGATTTGGTTTATCTTCAACTGAAACCCAACAACCATGCCCTTCAACTCTCACTAGACAACTTTAACCAAAAATTCCATCCTATTATCGATATCCTCCAACACCGTTTCTTGAACCCTGCCCGGACGAACACCGATGATCTTCTCCCTGAAAGATTCATCCAAGTATTCTGGCAGAGTTGCTCAGTTACTGATTCCCACGAGGTATTGTTGGAGATTTTTTGGTGTCATCTACAAATGAGTTCATCACTGTTCGCATTTCAAGGTCCCTGTTTTCACGAGTTTTGCAAAGCCCTATGAAGACAGATTTAGAGCTGAATGAATGTGCTCCTCTTCCATCTGTGGATGAGATTGTTTCGTTCTTGAAGTTCTTGGGATACAACCAATCCATCCACTATCCTTCTCAATACCGCCGACAGTACTACCCCCAATATGGAACACCCTGTTCACATTGGTGAATCGATCGTTGACTGGGAAGATTGGCAGCTTGGACATGTGCTCCACCAATATTCTACAGATCATTTATGGCATCTATTTTGACTTATCACTCGACTACTCCTTCCTCCTCTACACAGAGTTCAAGGCAGCTGTCGTGAAGAAGTGCCAAGAGGTGGCTAAAGGATAGGAATTACCATCTCTCTTGTTTCCTCGCTTTCTGGGTCTTCTTCTAAGACCTGTTATTGTGACAACAACATTGACGTGGGATGGCTGCCAGTGCACAAAGTGAATGTGCTCACTCAATACAAACCTACTGTCAACAAAGAAAGATATGATAAAGAACGGCCAATTCCAAAGAGGCTATTATGTTACATGAAGACTAGGGATGTGAGGAGACAATACAGACGTGTACGCGAGGCACAAGAACCTGTGCCGCGAACCCCAACACGCATAGGTACGTACCAAGAGTGTGAGGGAAGGGAGGACACTGAAATGGCTGAGGCAGAAAAAGAAGGGGCGAGATTGGAAAAAGAAAGGGAGAAGAAGAGAAAGAGACTAGAGGCAAAGAAAAAGAGAGTAGAGAGTGTGAAAATGAGGAAGGAAGAGGATGATAGCGCTGAACAAGCGAGACTTGCAGAAATTGCTCGTTTGAAAGCAGAGGAGGAGAGAGTCGAGAGAGAAAGGCAAGCAGAGATTGCTCCTCTCAAGGAAGAAGAGAGAATCAGAGCAGAGAAAGCAGGCAATCAAGACTTGGGGCACTTCTCTGGGTCTGAAGAAGAAGAAAACCAGGAACATTTTGATGATGTTGCTAGGTCCAATACATCAAGTGAGGAGAGTGAGGAGAGTGAAGACGCAGAAGAAGAAGGCGAAGAGGGAGGAGGTACAACAGCTGATCTGCCTAAGGGTAAGCCAGAGCAGCCTAGGGTAAATAAGCACATCCGTTTCGACAGTCCAACTCCCAGTTCAAAAGATTCATCTGACGCCGGTGGTCGAGACACGAAAGTAATTGAAATAGAGGTGCACACCTCGAAGTTAACCCAGCCAAACCAACCAGAGGTCGCATCTGCCTCTGCTTTTCACAGCCAAAGGGACGCCACACCACAGGGAACACCCTCTCAAAAGGGTGCAACCTTTGAACGTATAAGTGATATGTCTCCCCGTATCACGCCACTTTCCCACACAGAGGAATTTGTTTCCTCTGCACGTGTAGACTCCCCACCTTGTTCAGAGCAAGGAATAGGTGCACATGACTTGGAGACTCTCGACCAGTCTCTAAGTCCACTCATGGAGTGTCCTCTGGCCGGCTCTGAACCCGCCTTCAATACTCGTCATGACAGAACAGCAGTAGTGAATTCTCCTTAAGGAGAACTACAAGGATCCACTGGAAGTCCTTCCCCGACCAACATCAACCAAGTCGTGAACGAAGGCGTGCCTAGAACGGGGACTCAATCTGGCCCATGTGTTGAGCCAGAGGTTACACAACCAACATATGTTACAAGGGAAGAGTTGCATTCCCTTATCACCTCTGTGCGGTGCTCCTTGGAAGAGCTAAAACTCATCATGGCCCATGTAGAGTCATCCCCTTCTGCACCTACTCTGGATGAGATACGAGCATCCTTGTCATTATTAAGAGCTGAGTCTTCAACAAATGCTTCTCGTCACGATACTTTGACAGAATTGACGGCACAAAATGCAGAGGCCTTGCGAGAGGTCATAGCTTCCATGCAGAGGGGTGAGGCATCCACTTCTCATGATGACCAGGCGATCATCCCTCTGAATGTACCTGTGGACTATGTCACTCAGAGCGTAATGAATGCTCTGGGTGACAGACTTCTATAGAAGGTGGCGAACTTCACATCCGATTTCAACAATAAAGCCACAGAAGCAGCGGGCGGCCATCACAATCGTTCTGACCAAATTCAAGTATCAATCAGAATTCGAGATGCGACGTGTTGGCGATGCAGTTGAAGATCTCCTCAAAGTCTTTGAGGAGAAAATCAAGTCTATGCCTCAAGCAGAGGAGTCGAGGCCAAAAAGACGAATGGATTCTTCTCCATGTGCTGAGCCATGGAAGAGGAGACAACTTGATGATGAGGAGGACCTAGACCATTCTGGTCCTCAAAATCGTGAAGAGGGGGAGAACTATCCAACAGCCATTCCAAGTGTTACACCTATGGCTTCCCCCTCTGCACCAACGTCCTCTGCCCCTCGCCAACCAGCACAAGATCCTTCAAGGCAGAGGGCACAGAGTCAACCAGCGTCAGAACAAACAGAGGCGCTCAGAAGGGGAAGATGCCCATGCCATCCCAGGCAGAGCCAGCTGGGCCAGAAAAGAATACAGAAGTGATATATCTCCTAAATGTTTATGCATCATCTAATTCAGATCTATCTCTGTCTTCATCAATGGAATACGCCATGGACACATGTGCTCCAATAAGAGGAGAAGAAGAAGAGGCGGTAGCAGTGAATGTACCTGATCCATCACTTTTGTGTAATCTTGTTGTTGTCCCTCTAGAAGGCGTCACGATTGCTGCTCCTCCACCACAAAAGAATACACACAGAGCTAGGGTCCCTGCACAAGGGACCAGAATGGTCCCACCTTCAATGATGCAGAGGGTCCCCATCAGGCCAACCAGAGCATAAAATGAAGAAGCCGCAAGAAGTAGGGCCAAAAGAAAGCATCCCTCTGATTGCGTTCAGAAGATTAAGGAGAGCATGGATGCAATGTTTACGCCTACACCCCTTGATAAGCCAATAAAGGACAAAGCATACGGTGAGGAAATCTACCAATTTCTCTACAACCTGCGAGAAGAGACACCGGTCCAAAAGATCAGTCTTCATCCAATGGTTCAAGAGCATATCACGCTGAGGTTCCTAGATCGCTACACCCAGCCCAACTCTGCTATCCATTTTGTCGATGGCATCAAGCAGGTCATTGACATCAAAAAGCGTACCTTTGCGCATAACCAGATTGTTTTCTATGAGTATACGGTGGAGAGGTCTCGTGGACAGATCTGCAGGTTCATAGATTGTGACCTTATAAATCTGAATCCGTTGGATCTTCTCTCTCTGTTTTGCTTCACAGATTACAAGAAGGACAAGGGGGTCAAATACGTTGTGGCGAACTCTGCTATAAGGAAAACGATGACGGATCTTCTCAACTTTAGAAGCAAGTTCAATTTTCAATTAGCTCTGGATCTGGGAGTGGATCAATTGAGTGTAGCTGCACCAAACGAAGATCTGCAGGGCATCAATAGCATCCCTTCTTGGACTGTGTTGGTGGAACCAGAGGTGGGAGTAGTATTTCGAAATGCACAAAATAAGAAAATCTTTTTTCGAGATATGCAGAACTACAAGTTTTCAAACTCTACCCTGTGGTACATCAGAGATAATCTAGCCAGGAGCAGAGAAAACTCCCCAGAAGCAAAGGAACGGGTGAAAATCATTTTAAGGTCAATTCGTAATATGTTAGAGTTTCGTGAACTTCTTAGGAAGTTCATCAGACTTGAAAATGTTTAGACCTTATGTTTTATAAGTTTTTTTCTATCTTGTAATGTCAATGTAATTTGCATTCAATTGTATTGTACTTTTTTGATAGTGAAGGAAAATCAAAAGTTCTTTTTAATCTTTGGCTTCGTTGTGACTTTTCGTTTGGTAATTCAAGTTAGAGTTTGCCATGTTTACTCTTAGGGGGAGATTGTTAGACCCCAACTTCATTGCTTCATATAAACCTTAAAAAAGGTTTTGCATGTGCAACACGGTCATTTTAACCTTGCTTCTGTGCATGACACATAGCTACATAGAGGCTCTACACTTAAGTGTTGAGAAAGAGCTTTGTCTCTTCATGACCTTCGTTGAGGCTCCGCCTCTTCATCCAAACGTTAACAAAGGTTTTGTACGGCCTACGCGATCCCTCAAGTACGCACTTCGTGGCTCTCATACAGAGATAGATAGTGGTTCTTCATTTCAGTATTCATGAAGAGCTCTGTCTCTGTGAAGGTGAATTTTAGAGATCTAATTTTGCTTCTGAGATGGTTGGTTTTAGATCTATGTCTCTGTCTCCGTCCTCTGTACGGAACTTGTATATGTAATATTTATTTCTCGAATAAAGATCTATGTGGATGCGCATATTAAGCATAACATTCCGTACCTCATGTAGGTTTACGCAGACGATCTGCATTTAACTCTGTAAGTGGCATTCAGATGTGCTACTCCGAATAACATTTCAGATGTGCAACTCTGATTAACGTTTCAGATGTAAAACTCCGAATAGCATGTGTTACAACTCTGGGTCTGTGATGTAGTTATGTTATCCTTATTCGCACATTTGCAGATTTATTGGAAAGGCCATTATCTCTCTTTAATTCTGAAAATTCCCACCAGACATGTTGTGACATTCTGTCATTTCGGAGTTTCAGGTTAGCATTTTATTATAGATCCTATATTTAGAAATTATATTTCTCTAGGATCTGGTCTCAGCGAATGGAATTCTTCTGGCTTAGCTCCCAAGTTTTATTCGATAGATCACGCCTCAGTGGGAGATCAGATACAGTTAACTCGTGTAATGCCAAATATTTTAGAAATGCTTTTAATAAAATAAAGTTGATATTATAAACTTTTAAGTTAAAATACAA
>NC_037529.1:38118672-38120126 GCF_001531365.2 Cynara cardunculus var. scolymus
TCTTAAAAGTTTTTCGACTAAACTAACCTAACTAACTCCTAATCTTATAAATTAYCTTCAATAACACTAATATAATCTTAATAAGAGCTAACCTGGAAGTTCAAATTTGACAGTTGTCACAGTCTTGGCCTCCATTTTCACCTTTCTTGCTATGTTCTAAAGTTGGAACCATTTAAGGGAGAGAAAGGTTGTCCGGATTCCTCATTTTTGCTTTGCAAGAAGTTTGATTTCAAAAGAGTTTTAAGGTGAGTGGTTTAAACTGCTTTTAAACTCTTTATAGTCGTATAATTGATGGTATAGCTTTTCATTTGATTTGAAAAATAACCGTTGAAATGTTGTCCGGATTAGACTTAAACCGGCCAAGAGTCAGGCGATTTAGTCTTAAACTGGACAAGGGTTGGGCAATTTAAGCCCCTAAACCGGATAAGACTTGAGCGGATTATAGATAAATCGCTTGGTGAAGTTGTCCGGATGAACTTAAACCAGTCAAGAGTCAAGCGGTTTAGTCTAAAACCGAACAATGATTGAGTGGTTTATGATTATTGAGTTTATGTTAAATATTTTGAACGGAGAAGTTGGAATACGACTAAATGGTGATCGGTTTAGTTAAATCGAATGATGATGAATAGTGTTGTCCGGATTTGTTATCCGGACAAGGTTTTGTGATTTAAACCAAGTGTTAAATCGGACAAGCTTTGGGCGATGTGTTGTCCGGATTTGGTAAACCAGGCAAGACTTGACCGGAGATGAAGTCCGGCCAAGCCATGTTGACCGGATTTGTGTTATACCTTGTGCTTGATTGATAAAAATTGTTATTTTATCATAAAATGGGAATTTTGATAAGAATAAATTTAAACTGATAATAATTCCATTGACTGCGGTCTATTTGGAATTGTTTTTGTAAAATGTTTTTGTGAGGAAATAAGGGTAGCATATCAAGGAAAGGCGTACCATGGGATAAGGGTGGCATATCAATGAGAGATGTACCATGGGATAAGGGTCGCATATCAAGGATAGGTGTACATTTGGATATAAGGGTGGCATTTGTATGTGGGGTTGTATGATATAACTCTTTCTATTATATCCCTTAAGATTACCATGGTCTGGAATCTTTATTTCTTTGTGATTTTTAAGATTTAGGATCAAGGTTCTTATTAGAAATCATAGTCTGAATGTTATTAAGGAGAAAATAACAGGTTTGGCTTGAAACTTTGAATAAACCTTGTTTGAATAGAAAAGGTTTAAAAGTGACATTATATGAAACCTAGTTGATTCAAACCTATAAGGGTTTGGTTTGATTTGATTGTTCTTGGTATTCATTATTTCCTGCTCAAGAACAAAGTCATCTTCCTCAGTCTACTTATTCTTTTTTTTTTCACTGTTTCATTATGTTTCTTCTTCCTGTTGGCAAATATGGCTAACTCATCGTTTATGAGTACGGGTTCACAATCCAA
>NC_037529.1:38121546-38123191 GCF_001531365.2 Cynara cardunculus var. scolymus
ATACTTTTACATTCAAAGATGATGAGAGCTAACAGGTATGTTATCTGAATAGCTGAATGCATGACTTGAAAAGTGGAAAGATACTGGTAATATGTTCCTATTTGTTCATATACTTTATATATATATGAAAAGTTTATTTTGTACAAAGCTTTGGTGATTTCCACCATGTAATAACATAAATAGGATAACTCACTAGACCTTTTGGTCTAACCCTCATTTTGTATTTTTTAATATGTATTGTAGGAGGTACGGACAGTAAGGGGAAAGGGAAAATGTGATATTTTCCTATATGCATATGTACATGAAGATTTGTCTATGATGTATAGTTTTGATTGATAAACGATGATTAGTACAAGAAATGTATTTTGAATTTTTGGGACATGTATATTGTATGGTAAATTTTTGTACTAAGGGACCTGAGTGGTGTATAAACATGTATTTCTTTCGTATGAAGTATGTGTTACAAGCAATGTGTAGTATGGGGTGTTACATAGGACAAACCCATACCCTTTGTAAACGTTACTACGGTACGGAGCCGATTAGTTGACTCTATTACCCACCAACTCTATGAAAGGATGTTTGCTCATGAATTGTTTTTGTACTATTCACTGTAGCAAAGGACAAGCCTTCCCCTTAAGGCTTGACATGCATTCTAACCCTACCATGTTGCATTAAATGCACATTTAATGCAGTGGGTATAAATAGATGTGTTCTATCTCCATGCATAGATACTCGTACTCTAAACCTTACTCTGAGCTTTCTTATGCTTAAGTAAAACAACACACATCTAAGAACAAATACGCTCATCTTCAAAAGCAAGTTAGAATCGCTTTCATTGTATTCTAAATAAGTTTTCTCCCAGATAGAACTTACTTTCTTCTATTTCTTTAACAACAAATCTTTTCTTATTTGATAAGATTAAGTGTAAACTTTAGATTGTTTAGATAGGTTTTTCTTACCTTATCTTTCCACATACAATCTTGTAAAACCTGTATTGATATTCTCTTATCAATATATATTTTAAATTTGAAAATACTATGTTTGTAATCATCCCCCCTTCTTCAAACTCTTATACACATATTGTAGACTCTAAAGGGACCAACAAGTGGTATCAGATGTAACAATCTTGTTATTAATATTTTAGTGATATATATATATATATATATATATATATATATGATATGGATATATGTTTAATATGTGTGTAGCATTATTTTAAGGAGAGGTCGGCTAAGTAAGCCGCCCATCATCTCCTTTTTCTTCATGTTGATATAAAAAGCTTTTTGTGAAAGAAAAACACATTCATATACATACTATTTCTGGAAAGTGTTTTCGCTCTGAGAATTTGAAGAATTTGCACAAAAAGAAGAAGAATCCAAACGCTTTGATTTTCGGTTTCTAAAAGGTGAGTGTATTAAAAGATTTGAATATGAATTGCTTTCATATAAATTGAAAATCATTTAGATATGATTATTATGAGTTTGGATGCATTTTATGATGATTCTTGTGTAAACCGGCCAAGTGGTGTCCGGATTGTAATCCGGATACTTAAACCGGATGTGCTTTGTTCGGATATCTATTAAACCGGACAAGAAGTGAACGGATTATCTTTTAAACCGGGCAAGAGGTGACCGGATAATGTGTA
>NC_037529.1:38123574-38125711 GCF_001531365.2 Cynara cardunculus var. scolymus
GGCGGTGTAACCGCGAGAGTGATAGGGGCGATGTAACCGCGAGAATGGTATAATGGGCGGTGTATCTGCAAGTGAGAAAGAGATACGAGAATGAGATGGCGGTGTAATCCGCGAGAAACCTAAATATACTTATGTTTCAGAACAGGTTTGATTCTAAACTGAATGTTTGGAATATATATTGGTGTATGAGATTATACACTCACTAGACCTTTTGGTCTAACGCTCAGATGTTGGATTAACCTGTTTTGCAGGACAGCGTGTTCTGAAAGATAAAGGCAAGGGAAAAGTCTAATTGTTGATATTAGCTTGTTATGCATATGTATTAAAGATACATTTTGATAGTTTATGTTTTGTAATAATACAATTTTAGTATTATGAGAATGATGATGTGAATTATATGTATTTGGAATATGAGGATTGTTACAGTTGGTATCAGAGCCTTAGTTTTAGGGATCTGGGTATTTGCGAAATACTTAGACTTAAACTAGTGGTGTGAAGAGTTAAGATAATAGGTTTCACTGGGTCTATGAACATGGGAATATGTTATAGCTGAAACTATTATGAGAAAGGTAGAATATATATGATTGATATAATTTGAGTTATGAGTAGACATGAGGATAAATGTGTTATGTGTTACTATGCTATGATTATGAGAATAATCATGTGTGTTTAAATGTGACAGAAAAGGTTACGTATTGAGAAAGACAGAAAAGGTTACGTATTGAGAAAATGGCAGATAATCCCAATCAGTCTGAAAGAACCTCTGCTGGTTATGGAAGAGGTCGTGGAAGAAGGAATGTTATGCAAGAAGAGAATCTAGAAAATGTAATTGAAACACGAAGTCGTAGTAGAGGACGAGGAAGRGGTAGAGGTACTAGASAKGAACATGAATTGACGGCTCAAGAAAGTGCAATGTCTGGCCGTGGTCATGGAAGAGCAAGGGGTGGACATAATGTTTCTGACCCTGAATATATTACTCAAGATATGTTGGCAGCTGAGCTGGGAAAATTCCAGGAAAGTTTGATAAATTTGTTGAAACATACAATCCAAATTGATCCAAATGTAGAAAGAAATTCTGAGCAAGAGGAAGTTGGAGCTAGTACACTGATAACTGGTACATATGTACCTATTACTGCGTCCTCAGAACAGAAGGGAGGAGATATCAAGATGTTTCTTGCATGTAAACCTCCTAAATTTTCTGGTGAACGTGATCCTGTTAAAGCTATATGCTGGCTTAAGGAGATTGAGGTGAGTCTGCAAATTAGTTAAAGTGCAGAAGAAGACAAAGTAATGTTTGCTGTATCTCGTTTGAGATCAAGTGCTTTGTATTGGTGGGAAGTTCTGTCTAGTTCAGACCCGAATATTCTGAAAACTATGGTTTGGGAAGAATTTGTGGTAAAATTTAAAATGCAATATTGTCCAGAAGCTGCAGTTCAAAAGTTGGAAGATGATTTCCTTCGTCTTGAACAAGGAAATATGTCAGTTCGCCAATATACTGAAGTGTTTATGGAACAATCTAGGTTTGCTGAAGCTTATATTATATCTGAAAACAGCAGGGTGAGAAGGTATATTTGGGGATTGGAATCAAATCTTCGAATGTATGTGATATCAAGAAATCCGACAACATTTCAAGCGGTAGTTGATGCTGCTGAAATATTAGAACAAGATATTAACCAACAACCGCAAGAAAGGGTTGGAGAGAAAAGAAAGGGGGAAGTTACTGTTACTGATTTCCGTAGACCAAGGTTTATGGAAAATACGAATCGACCACTCTCAAGGTTTAATGATAAGGCGTGTACCCGATGTCATAAAATACATCAGGGGAATTGCAATACATAATCTCGAGTATGCTTTAAATGTCAAGAACCCGGACATATAGCTCGAGATTGTCGGATGATGTGAAGATGTTATATTTGTAATTCTCCCCAACATATAAGTACTGATTGTCCGCAAGCAAAGAATAGAGGATCTGGATATTCTGGGGGTCGAGGATCTGGGTATGTGCCAACAGGTCGTGGCCAAGGGATAATCGTGTTAGTCCTAGTGGACGAGGAGGGACAAGACAGATTGAGGGTAATGCAAAAGGGAGAACCTTTCAAATGACGAGAGGTGAGGCGGAAGAGCATCCTGAAGTGGT
>NC_037529.1:38129657-38129834 GCF_001531365.2 Cynara cardunculus var. scolymus
GGATATTATATTTTCAAAGTGTTGTGATCGGATTGCTAAACCGGACAAGGTTGAATTATTTTCTAAGTGTTTGTACGGAAAGAAAGAGTTTTAAAGGGGATTGACTGGACATCTAATCCGGACGGTTATGACCAGACTTCAAGTCCGGATAAAAAGAGATGTTTTTGAAAGAATGTT
>NC_037529.1:38130050-38142664 GCF_001531365.2 Cynara cardunculus var. scolymus
GTGTGAGATGGCGGTGTAACCGCGAGAGTGATAGGGGCGGTGTAACCGCGAGAATGGTATAATGGGCGGTGTATCCGCGAGTGAGAAAGAGATAAGAGAATGAGATGGCGGTGTAATCCGCGAGAAACATAAATATACTTATGTTTCAGAACAGGTTTGATTCTAAACTGAATGTTTGGAATATATATTGTTGTATGAGATTATACACTCACTAGACCTTTTGGTCTAACGCTCADATGTTGGATTAACCTGTTTTGCAGGACAGCGTGTTYTGAAAGATAAAGGCAWGGGAAAAGTCTAAATGTTGATATTAGTTTGTTATGCATATGTATTAAAGATACATTTTGATAGTTTATGTTTTGTAATAATACAATTTTAGTATTATGAGAATGATGATGTGAATTATATGTATTTGGAATATGAGGATTGTTACATCAGATTAGTGTTCTATCTTCTCTAGTTGTTTGGTTGTTTTTCTGCATTACTTTATCTCCTTCTTTAGATAATTTTATTGCTTTTAAAATGGCTTTACAAAACACAAACACACACGTTCAAGATAATGGCTCTTTTGCCAAACCTCCCCAATTCATCTATGACAACTTTAGTCTATGGAAGAATCGGATGTCCCTCTTTCTAGAAGGTGTGGATCCTGAAATTCAACACTCTATAGAAAATGGACCATATGTAGCATTTGCTATTTCTTCAGCTATTCCTGAAATAGCTACGACTGCCGCGATTCATGAACGGCAGATTCCGAAGCTCCCTCATCAATGGAGTGACGAAGATAAGAAGAAAATAGCTATAGACACTCACGCTAGGTCTATAATAGCTATGTATCTTTCTGACGAGGTTTATCATTTAGTGATGAAACTCAGGACTTCTAAATCCGTGTGGGACACTCTTTGTGTTCAATATGAAGGAACCTCTCAGGTTCAAGAATCAATGAAGATTAATTTAGTAAGGCAGTATGAATGCTTTCTTTGTGGAAAGACTTAGACCCTATCTAAAGTACATCAACGTTTTAATTGTCTTCTTATTGATCTTAGGACTATAGGTATGTAATATTCCAACTTTGAAACTTTAACTAAGTTTCTAGAATGTCTTCCTGAAAGTTGGGCCACCTTTTCCATGTGTCTTAAGATGTCCAGTGACATTACCTCTCTTTCTCTCTCTATTCTCTACGGGATTCAACTTAATCATGAGCAATCTCGTCAGCTGAAAAGGAATCTAGTCGAAGATCCAGAGAAATGAAAAGCTCTCCGTTAGCTTTGATCTCTGAAGATGCTTCAGCGAAACCCCTTCTTTTTTTTCCATCTCTTCCTCCTGTTGTAATTACAGAGTTAGACTCTACTAACTATGAGGATATACCATAATCTGATCTTGCAGATTTTAATGAATCTTTGGCGATTTTGACTAAATATTTTAGGAGATTCGCCACCAAGAGCAACTTCCGCAGATCTCCTTCGCTGACCATTAAGGAAAAATCAAATTCTTATAAAATAGACAAGGCCTCAGCAATCTACTGCAATTGTCACTGCATTGGACACGTTGAAGAGCATGATTAGGCTGATTCATCTGATGAATCATCATCTGATAAGGAAGATACAACCTATCTTTGCTTGATGGCCAAGGATGTCGAAGAAGAAACTTCAGAGACATCTACTTCAACTGAACCATCATCATCTTCTCTTGCTCAGGTATGTATCCTGAATTAATCTTCTTTTTCTTCTTCTAGCCTTTCTACACTAGACACGTTGACGGTTGATCTTTACAATGCCCTCAATGGCATATCAAAAGCATAAATGCTTAATCTTGAACTTCAAGAATAGTTGAAGATTTGCCAGTCTAAGATCAAAGAGCTGACTAAGGTTGAAGAAAACCTAAAGCATTATGTCATTGTAAATCAAGCCATCACTGTTGAACGCAAATAGGCTATCACTGAGCATGAGCAAGCAATCGCTGAACTCAAGGCTGAAAAGGCTACCATTGAAGGGTGGTGCAAAGCCTCTATCAAAGCCTCTGAGATCATCAACGCTTAGATCCCGACCAAGATAACGATTGGTCTATGATTTTCCTATGATCAGGAAGATAGTGTCACTGACAGGTCTATGCTTAAGTTTGGTACCTTTGTCTCTTCCATTCCTGACACTTCTTCCTTTTAGTCCTCTTTTACTGAGAGTCATCTTGATGGAACTCCTTCGAGTTCAGGCTGCAAAGACGAAGGTAAATCCATTGTCATAGCACATCTTCTTAAGAAGTCTAACAAGTCTAATAGATCTAGGTATATTGCTTTAGCTTGTAAACCTTCTTCTTCAAGCACTAAGAAATCTGAATCATCTCAGAAGTCAATGTCTTAGCTCAAGGTGAATGCTTCACCTAAGGACTCCGAAGCCTCAAAGGTTCCTCCAAGAACTAATGAGAAGGGAATCCTTGGCGCTGCTCCCTCTTCTAATCTGGTACTTTCTGGCCCTAAAGCTACCGTCAGCTATAGGAAGTGTAAACACTGTAATGAACATACACATATTGCCAACAAGTGTTCTACTGCCGCCAAGGCTGGTCCACTAGGTAAGCGCAAGAAAATAACTAAGGCTGAGAAATCAACCAAGGCGAAATTCTCCACTAAGGCTTCAAAAGCAACCAAATTGAAGCAAACCACTTGAGCTTCTTCCTCAGGCTCAGTGAAGACAACAACTGCTGTTAACCCTTCATCATCGGATGTTGTAAGTCCAACCGTTGAAGCCTCTTCATTAGGCTCAGTGAAGACTTCCACTGACTCTATCTTACTAGTGTCAGAGGTTGTTTCTCTTTCCATTAAAACATCTTCAGATTTAGTGACGCAGTTTGCTGACGCTAACTCTTCAACATCAGTGGATGATGCCTCAAACAGTGCTGGACCCAATTGGTGGGTACCAATAGCATTTTTAAACTGTTCGATTGTGTAGGACGTCAAAGGTATATGGTATCTCAATAATGGATTCCCATGGCATATGACTGGAGACAAATCCCTGCTAATCAATTACAAGGAAGAAAGAGGACCTTCTGTGACCTTTGGAGATAACGAAAAAGGATATACCAGCGGTTTTGGTATATTAGCCAATGGTGCAACCACGTTCAAGCGAGTTGCATATGTTGAAGGACTAATGCACAACCTCCTGAGCATCAGTCAACTGTGTGACAAAGACTACACAATAAAATTCTCGAAGAATTCATGTTGTGTCTACGACAAAGATGATAAGGTTTCCTTGACCGGTTTTCGCCTATAGAATGTATATGTCATCAATATGAATTCTACTACCGGTGAGAACCGCTGTTTATTCTCTAAAGCCTCGTCAGACTTCAATTGGCTATGGCACAAACGACTCTCTTATCTTAACTTCAAGAAACACAGTGAGTTGTCTAGAAATGATCTTGTCACTATTTTCCTCAACACTCCTTTGCAAAGAAATCTCTTTGCTCAACATGTGAAAAAGGAAAACACACAAGAGGTAGTTTAAGTCCAAGCTAATCTCTTCAGTGACTGCTCCTCTTCAGCTACTACACATGGTTCTCTTTGGTCCAGTTAACGTGTAATCCATCGCTGAAAAGAAATTTACACTCATCATTGTTGATGAGTACTCCACGTACACTTGGGTCGTCTTTCTTAGATCCAAAGATGAAGCACCTGAAGAGAACCACTGAGAACTGATGTTTCTTCTCTAAAGCCTCGTCAGACATCAACTTGCTATGGCACAAACGGCTCTCTTATCTTAACTTCAAGACACTCAGTGAGTTGTCTAGAAATGATCTTGTCATTGTCTTCCTCAACACTCCTTTACAAAGGAATCTCTTTGCTCAGCATGTGAAAAAGGAAAACACATAAGAGCTAGCTTTTAGTCCAAGAAAATCTCTTTAGTGACTGCTCCTCTTCAGCTACTGCACATGGATCTCTTTGGTCCAGTTAACGTGTAATCCATTGCTGGAAAGAAGTTTACACTCGTCATTGTTGATGAGTAGTCGAGGTATACTTGGGTCATCTTTCTTAGATCCAAAGATGAAGCACCAGAAAATATCATTTCGTTCAGCAAGAAATTACAACTAGTTAACATCATCAAAGTACGGTCTATTAGAGGTGACCATGGTACTGAATTAAAAAACATTACTATGGATAACTTCTTTGAGGACAAGGGAATTTCTCACAACTTTTCTTCAGTGAGAACTCCTCAGCAAAATGGGGTCGCTGATAGGAAAAATTGAACAATCATAGAGGTTGCTCAATCAATGCTTAGTGAATCCCATTTCTCTACTAAATTCTGGGCTGAAGTTTTCAACGCTGCTTGTTTCACTCAAAATCGGTCACTGATCGTAAAGAGGTTGAAAAAGACAGCTTATGAACTTTTTCATGGAAGAAAGCCTTCCATTAGCTTTCAGCACATCTTTGGTTGCACTTGTTATATTCTTAACAACCGTGAACAACTTGGAAAGTTTGATCCCAAAGCTGATGAATGAATCTTTCTTGGATATTCTTCAGTATCCAAAGCCTTTAGAGTATTCAACAAACGAAGATAAACGATAGAAGAAACTATCCATGTCACCTTTTAGGAATATCAGTAAGCTAATTCAAAACCCATCTTAAATGATGATGATGAATTAGAAACCTGGATGTTCTCTCACTATGGACAACCCGAAGCATCCTTCAGAGTTCCTCTAAACACTAAATCCCTAGAAGCTGAAGATGATCCACTTATCATTCCAGTTACAACTAGTCACTCCAACACATCTTCTTTAGAGATTGCTATCATGCCCATTAGCTGTATTCCTTCTTCTACTTCAAACACTGATCAATCAGTGAATGAAATGCCTTCAACATCTGAACCTATTTCAGTCGCTGAATCTGAGGCTCCTTTACCAGCTCAACAATAGGTTCTTGCCATCCAAGAGGAGCTCATTGAGTTTGATAGAAACAAAGTCTGTTACCTTGTCCCACGCCCTTCAAACAATACTAAGATAGGCACCAAATGGTTCTACTGCAACAAGTTGGATGAAGAAGGTGTGGTAACCCATAACAAGGCTTGAGTTGTTGCTCAGGGTTATAGACAAGAAGAAGGGATCGACTATGACGAAACCTTTGCACTAGTGGCTAGACTCGAAGCAATTCGACTCTTCCTAGCCTTTGCTGCCCATAGAGACTTTAAAGTCTACCAAATGGATGTAAAGATTGCTTTCCTGAACGTAAAACTTCAAGAGAAAGTTTATGTTGAACAACTTCCAGGGTTTCTTGACCCTAAGTATGCAAACCATGTCTATCATTTGGATAAGGCTCTTTATGGGTTAAAACAGGCTCCTCATGCCTGGTATGATACCTTTTCTTCATTTCTTATCTCTGAGAAATTTGTACGTGGAAAGATTGACCAGACCTTATTTCTTAGGAAAGTTAAGCGTCACATCATTCTAGTACAAATTTATGTCGATGATATTATATTTGGTTCCACTAATCTCTCTTTGTGTTTTCGATTCCTTGATCGCATGAATAAAGAATATCAAATGAGCATGATGGGAGAACTAACCATCTTTTTAGGTCTCCAGATCAAACAGTCAGATAAAGGTATATTTATCGGTCAAAGTAAGTATGTTCGTGACATGCTGAAGATGTTTGATCTATCAAACAGTTCATCTATGAAGACTCCAATGGCTCCTCCACTCTCCCTTTACAAGGATCCAAATGGAAATCCTATAAACGTAACAATTTATAGAGGAATGATCGGCTCCCTGCTGTATCTAATAGCCAGTCGACCAGATATCATGTACTCTACCTGCTTATGTGCACGATATCAATCAGAACCTAAGGAATCTCATCTGATTGCTGTAAAACATATCTTCAGATATCTTAAGGGAATTCCTAACATGGGTCTCTGGTACCCTAAAGGTTCAGGTTTTGACCAAATAGGTTATTCGGATAGTAATTTTATAGGTTGCAAAATTGATAGGAAAAGCACCACTGGAGGCTGTCAGCTTTTAGGTGGAAAGTTGGTGAGCTGGACAAGTAAGAAGCAAAACTCAATGTCCACATCAACCGCTGAAGCTGAATGTGTAGTCGCTGGTAGTTGTTGTGCCCAAATTATTTGCATGAAAAACCAGCTGATGGACTATGATCTTCAGTTTTCAAAAGTTCCTACCTATTGTGATAGCACTAGTGCTATTACAATTGCAAATAACCCTGTACTTCATTCCAAGACCAAACATATAGAGATCCGATATCATTTTATCATAGATCATGTTATGAATGGTGACATTGAACTTCACTTCGTTCCAACTGATTACCAGCTCGCTGACCTTTTCACCAAGCCTCTTGATGAGACAAKATTTAACATCTTGATCAGCGAACTGGGAATGCTAAATGTTGAAGAATAGTTTTAAGCTATAACATGGATCAGTAAGTGAAATGATTTTGTGCTCTATGTCTGTCACTGAACTCTTGAGTAAATATATGTATTCTCTCTAAGGTATGATTACTTATTCCTTTTCTTAAAAACTTAAAACTATCACTGAAGCTTTCCTTGTTCAGTTATCAAATCGTTTTAGTTTGCAGTGATTCTTTGATCACTGAATATTTACATAAGCATATCTTTCTTATACTTACCTTTTCTTTAAAATCAAAATGATCACTGAATCTTTTCTATTTAGTGATTCAAAAGTTTTTAAATGTCAGAATCAATGATTCTCTTATCATTGACATTGAACTCTTAAAACTTTCACTAATGTTTTTCTCTTCGGTACTCAAAATATGTTAAAAGGTCTTTTTAGTGTGTCTTTGAACACTAAATGACTCTTTGTTTTCTTAAAAACCTTTTTGTTTTTTAAAAGAAATAGTTATTGAACCGTCTTTATGACGACATTCTCTATGAACCATCTTTATGACGACATTCTCTATGAGCCGTCTTCATACACCACCTCATTAAATGGCATCCAATCAGGGATGAGAACATGCCATTTTTCAGCATGGCTCATTTCCTCAACCATCGCCTTTTTCTCTCTCATATCCATTCTCTATCCTCCTACCTATAAATATGAGACTCCTCTCTCACTTTTCTCTTTACGCTTTCAAAAATCAAAGATGAACCTCTATCGATTTGCAAAGCAAGAACATCTCTCAAAATTTCTTCTAAGACATTTTCTTTTCAAACAACTAAGGTCGAGATGCTTCTTCTTTTCTTGTTCTTTTCTTTTTATGAGAAATGTGTTTAACATTTTAAGAACTTCGTTCTTTTAAAAACAATAAACATTTATGATTATAAACTCAACCTCCTTCTTGGTTGTAATCACATTTCTTCAAAAACAGTCTACTTGAAAAACCCTAATCCTTCTTCAAGGATTTTTCAAAAGAAAGTTTTTCTTGTTCAAAAATTTAAAACTATACACAAATCTTGGTTTATCTAACGACTGTTTTATCTTCTTTTCTCACTAAAACAGATGGCTGCCAAGAATGCAGGCATTACAATTGATGAAGTGTCTTTCAAGGCCGACAATCATGTTGCCTTGTTAGACATCCCTTCGAACAAAGCGTTCTACAAGGAAGCGTCCAACTTCCTCAAACAGTCGTTGCTTGCCTTTTCTCTTAACCATGTGCCCGTCATGGTTAATGAGGCTCCCCAGCAGTTCTGGTTCACTACTGAAGTGGTGGATCTTGAAGATAAGAATGGCTTCCAAGTTGCGCAGATCACTTTCACGTTCAACCGCATGACCATAAAATTCGGAGTCAACACCGTGAGAACTGCTCTTCGCCTCCCTAAGGGACCCTTTGACAGCGAGCCCTCTACTACCGAGATCATTCAATGTCTCGATGCCATTGGGTATCAATGGCCAATGAAGAAGGACCCAAATGCTCCATGAAGTCCTTGTCAAAGATTGAGAAAAATACGATGTCAGCGATCTGGCAATACTTGTTTTCTCAATTCGTCCAGTCTATGGGTGGAAAGACTGGAGGACAAGACCAGACCTCCAGGGTATCCCTGACGATTGGTATATCTGCGATTCAGCATCGCAATATAAATTATGTTGCGGTCATTTTCAATGACCTGGTGCAAAATCTGATCATGCGCCAACGAGAAAATGTGGTACCGTACACCAGCTTCTTGTCCATGGTTTTTGCAAAAATATTTGCAGAAAAATACTCCAATGAAGGAAACCTCCAGGTGTGTAGGCTTGGATCCAGGATTCTTGATCACAAGCTAAGGGATGGAGACATAACACTCTCTTCTCTAGTGTCATTCTCTCCCTCCTCTGCTCAGGTGGTCAAGACAAGGGAACCCCCCCCCCACGTGTAGCCTAGCCACCAAAACCTCCTCGAAACGAACTTCACAACCAATTCTTGATTCTCCTCAAAGAGCTAAGAAGACCGAAAAGTGGATAGCCACATCTATGGCTGAGACCTCTCGACAGGTTTCAACTATTGAAACTTGCCTTAACCCCGAGGCACCTTCAACAACCCTTCCCAGCTCTTCAGTGGTCCCTCCAATCACTGTCGTATCAGTGGCACCTACCCCAACCACCTCAGTGACCAAAATCACTGAAGGTCTGAATATCAGCGCCACCACCGCTGAACACCCACTTCTTTTCTCAATTATTTTCTCTTGTCCTCCTTCTTTGGTCTCTACACGTGTTCATGACTCATCAGTGAATGTCCTTCCTGATGATGAAACACACACCACTGGACATTAGGTTGCTCCTCTTGAGGCTCCTCAGCATACAGATGCCCATCCTCTCGAGGACATCTCTGTGCAGGCCGGTGACAATCTTTCGGATGTCACTAATGGCCTCTTAGGTATTCCATCTTCCAATCCCTTCAGTTCTTCTAACCCTGAGCATGTATATGCTCACTCTCCATCTTCTGGAGGTCCTTCTTCTGCGCCCCAGCTTATGCATGTAGAAAAGAAGGAAGAAGACGGGGAAGAGAAGGAAGAAGACGGAGAAGATGACGAGGATTATGACGTGGCATCTGATGTCAAGCTTCTTCTCCCTAACAACGATAACGTCTTTTGCAAGATGTCTAAAGTTCACCAAGAGATACCTTGCAAGGAAGATCTTGATGCGAACTCTCATCTGTCAAAGCTGATGTTGATGAAGTAAGGGGTCAGCTCTCGATTCTCCAAGAGGTTGTTCGAGCCAATGTTGATGCCACTGTTGTTCTATCTAGCAAGGTTGATGACGCTCAGTCTCTTCAGTAGACGGAGCTTCTCCAGCAGATCCTGGATGCCGTCCGTCAACCAGCTTCAGTGATCCCGCCTTCCTTCTCTACTGATAACCGCGCTCAGCTCTATGAGACGCGTAAAGCAACGACAACTCTAGCCAGCGCTCTGTCGTGGCTGCAGGACATGATGGTTCTCCAGCATCAGGACGTGGACGAACTCTCTACCCTATACTCTCAAGTCTTAGCAAGAGAAGGGGAGATGAGGTCTAACGCTACTGGACCATCTACTGCTCTAGCAATCCTTGAAGCTGAAGCTGAAGCTCCTAGAGCTGAAGCTGAGGTTGCCCAAGCAATACCAACCTCCAGTGAAGCTGTTATAGCTGAGGTTGTTGGTTTTTGATACTGGATGTTGGTGCGCGTGGTTCTATAGACAAGGGTTAGAACCAACACGCACGTGTCAGAAAACGAAAGCGCACGTCATCAATCGCACGTCTTCCCAATACGGCGTGTCATACCTTTTTTGAACCGTTTCACCCAAATCCACTCATTACACGACCTTTTGTACAGCGGACGGTTCAATTTTAAAAATCCTTACCTATAAATACCCTCCTTCCCCCCACATTAAATCCTTACGCTCTCAGAAACTCTCATACGAACCAGAAACCTGCAACTCTCTCAAAGCTTACCTGCAACCATGTCGTCTTCAAGCACCTCAGCCCAATCAGTGAACGTATCCAGCGATAACAAGGTCACCCAAGCACAAGCTCTCACTTCACACGCCCTGTCTTTCGTGCAAAACAAGTACGAAAAGATCGTCCTCGTGAAGAAGCCTAATAACTACTATTTTGTCCCCTCAAATACAGGTTTTCCCGATTACACTTTCCCTCTCATTGAAATTCTTAGAAACCATCCTATATTTTTCGCTTTATCTGCAACCAGGCCTACACCTGAAACCTATATCACACAATTTCTGCTTAGTGCCTATCTAACTACCCTTGACAATACTGGGCTAACCATTGTTGGTTACGCATCTCACCCAGTGAACAAATCACTGGTTCCTCTAGAATTAAATGTTGATACCTTGAGAACTCCTCTACATTTGCCTACTATTGAACAACTAAACCTAAATGCATACGCTGCCTCTCCCACCGATGAAGAACTAATCCAATTTTTGGAGTTCCATTCTTACGCTACCCCTATCGTCAAACGAACCCAGTTTAAGCGTAAGGGTCTACCCCCTGTTTGGAACACATTATTTTCAATCATAAACTGCTGCCTAACAGGAAAGGTAGGCAGTCATGACCAAACATCCCATGCCATGATGTCCATCATGTATGGAATATACTTCAATCTACCATTGGACTTCGCACAGTTAATTTTTGAAGACATGGTCGGCCAGATTAAAAAGAAGTGCGCCAGCCAAAGAGGGGAGAAGACAAAGGTTAAGGCCCAAAAGAAGGCCAAGGAAGATATGAACCAGCCTAATTTGATCCTACAACGCTTCCTTGGTCTAGCATTTGGAGACCTTCTGGCAGCGAAATTGCCTTCTGTGGAGCCCAATGCAAGGCTCTACCCATTCAAGGAGTTTCATCTGATCGAGCATGAGCATGGCTACAGAAGTCCAAGACCCCTATCCAAGGCCATGCTCAGGTATTTAACTCATGGAGATCGCAAAGCCTATAGACATGGATACAGGCGACCAGAACCGGTCCCTATAACCCCACCACGAATAGGTGTCCCCTTAGGTGAGGAAATTGCAAAAATGAGAGTGGAGGGACGCATGGAGGAGCCAGTAGTGACTGGTCAGTTGAGTGAGCAACCCCCTAGAATCCCATCTCCCTCACGCAAGAAGAAGAAGACACAGAAGGGTGCTAACTCTTCTGTGAAAAAGTCAAAGGCGAAGAAGAGACCCGTAGAAGAAGAGGGCCCAACTGTACCTCTGCCAAAACAAAAGAAGAGAAAAATAAAGAAGGCTGAACCGACAGAGCCTGGGATCACAGAACCTGTGGTCACATAGGCCATTGCAAAAGAAAGCCCAGCAGAGGCTGCAGCTACTCCAAAGCGCAGAAGGTTGCGCAAGATGGTTATCGATGCTTCCCCAATAGAACAAATTCAGGATGTTCTTTTGAATATCCAGAAGGAGTTCAAGGCGCCAATTGATGAATCACAGTTGGGGACAGAAGTCGTATTAGACGACGAAGATGAARAAGAAGACATAGGTGAGGGTGAAAAAGATGCCCAAGGCACATAAACAAGCCCAACTCCCAGTGCAACCCACATGTTTAGAGGCCCTGTTCTAGAGGGAACCTCTATTGAAACAGGCATGCACATGCCGATCCCTACCCAAACTATCCCCACAGAGGATATTCTTTCGTCCCCTGTGGAACACACATCTGGGCAACCTCATACAACTCCCTCATCCTCTCAAAAGGATGAAGGTTTTAAAACAAGAGTCCCTTCGCCCATGGACTCGACAGAACTAAGAAAGGCATCCGTTGCTTCTCCTCACACAAGTGAACAACCAGAACGTGCTTCAGAGGCACAGGTGAGAGTCACTGAGGTAGAGGTCTAGAACGCCCTCTGTCTCCACTAGACCAAACTGTCAGGATAGGCTCTGAAACTACTGGACATGAGATCTATAGAACATCGGTAGGATTTCCTCAAGGAGATGTGCAAGGATCCGGTGGAAGTCCCCGAGCAGGCTACGTAACACCAACCGCTGAGGGCGCCTCAAGCTCCGAGGCCAAAGGACCACCATGTGTTGGTGATTCGATTACCCAGGATACCTATGTGACAAAAGGGGAGTTCAAACCTTTGCCACAGAGGTGTTCAAGAAGATAGACGAGTTGAAAAGCTTGTTCATCTCACGCTCAATGCCACAAGACCTCAATTCTTTCACATAAGCTCTGAAGGAGTTATCCTCCACAACAGCCGATTTGAAGACAACATTAGTAACCCTTCAGAGCTCTGTCCTTCAGAAGGATGATCTAACAAAAGCCTTTCAAGCAATGACGCTCAATCCATCCTCTATCAAGACGCTGAATGTAATAGTCTGATTATTATTTCGGATATATAAATATATATATATGATATGCATATGTATGATATATATGTATGTATGATATGTGTATGTGTAGTGATTATTTTAAAAAGAAGAAAAGGTAGGTCGGCTAATGAGCCGTCCATTACCTTCTTTGTGAATTTGTGGTATAAAAAGCCTTTGTGAAGGAAAAAAAATGTGGTGATTCACTTTTGTTACTGTTGAAATTCTCTCCCAAATGTTGAAGAATCTGCACAGGAACAAGAAGAAGAAGAATCTTAAGGTTTTGATTCTCATTTCTAAAAGGTGAGTGTATTAAAAGCTTTGAATATGAATTGCTTTCATACAAATTGAAAAGCATTTAGATCTGATTATTATGAGTTTGGATGCATTTTATGATGATTCTTGTGT
>NC_037529.1:38147332-38149591 GCF_001531365.2 Cynara cardunculus var. scolymus
AAAAGTGGAACGATCAAAGCTACAGCTTTACGAGTTGAGTTATTACCCAGTATTCAAGAAGAGTTACGAGAATTTCAACATGAAGCAATGAAAGAAGATAAGATCAAACGTGAAAGATTGGGTGGATTAATATCTGATTCGGTAAGAGATGGCACAGAATTTTGGAAATTTCATAACATAATTTGGGTACCATGTTATGGTGATCTCAGAAAGCGTATCTTGAATGAAGCCCATCAGTCACGTTTTGCGATACATCCAGGTACAAATATAATGTATCGGGATTTGAGACAACATTATTGGTGGCCAGGTATGAAGAAAGATATTGCCGAACATGTAGAACAGTGCTTGACCTGTCTTCAAGTAAAGATTGAACACCAACATCCTTATGGTAAGTTACAATCTTTGGAAATTCCGGTTTGGAAATGGGATCATATTACTATGGATTTCATAACCAAATTGCCGAGAACATTGAAAGGATATGATGCGATATGGGTGATAGTGGATCAGTTATCTAAATCTGCACACTTCTTACCTATGAAAGAGTCATATTCGATGGAGAGATTAGCAAAGTTGTACCTTGATGAGATAGTGACACGACATGGAGTTCCGTTATCAATTGTTTTTGATAGAGATAGTCGCTTCGCTTCTATGTTTTGGAAGAGTTTCCAGAGAGAGATGGGTTCAGAGATTAAATTGAGTACAACTTATCATCCTCAAACTGATGGACAGAGTGAACGAACTATCCAAACATTAGAAGATATGTTGAGATCTTGTGTTATYGATTTHGGAGGGTCGTGGGATAGTCATTTGACTTTGGTTGAATTTGCATACAACAATAGCTATCATTCGAGTATTCAGGCATCGCCTTTTGAGGTTTTGTATGGACGAAAATGTCAAACTCCTTTATGCTGGAATGAAATAGGTGAAAGACAGTTAGCTGGGCCTGAGTTAGTTCAGCAAACTGCAGATAAAATTGGGGTAATACRAGAACGAATGAAAGCGGCGCAAGATAGACAAAGAAGTTATGCAGATAAACGTCGGAAACCGATTGAGTTCCAAATAGGTGATAAAGTGATGTTGAAAATATCACCATGGAAAGGTATAGTACGTTTTGGAAGAAGAGGGAAGTTAAATCCAAGATATGTCGGACCATTTCCTATTATTGGGAAAGTTGGGGAATTGGCTTATAAGTTAGAACTTCCTATAGAATTAAGTGGAATACAAGACACGTTTCATGTGTCAAATTTGAGGAAGTGTCTAATAAGTCCAGATGTGGCAGTATCACTACCTGAGATTAAGGTAGATGAAAAGTTATGTTTTGAAGAAASCCCTGAGCAGATTACYGACTATAAGGTGAAAAAGTTACGAAACAAAGAGATTGGGTTAGTAAAGGTTCAGTGGCGTTATCATAAAGGATCAGATGCCACCTGGGAACCGAAATCGGAAATGCGGATGAGATATCCTTATCTGTTTACTTAAGTGAATTCCGGGACGGATTTTTTTAAGAAAGGAATAATGTAATAGTCTGATTATTATTTTGGATATATAAATATATATATATATGATATGCATATGTATGATATATATGTATGTATGATATGTGTGTGTAGTGATTATTTTAAAAAGAAGAAAAGGTAGGTCGGCTAATGAGCGGTCCATTACCTTCTTTGTGAATTTGTGGTATAAAAAGCCTTTGTGAAGGAAAAAAAATGCGGTGATTCACTTTTGTCACTGTTGAAATTCTCTCCCAAATATTGAAGAATCTGCACAGGAACAAGAAGAAGAAGAATCTTAAGGTTTTGATTCTCATTTCTAAAAGGTGAGTGTATTAAAAGCTTTGAATATGAATTGCTTTTATACAAATTGAAAAGCATTTAGATCTGATTATTATGAGTTTGGATGCATTTTATGATGATTCTTGTGTAAACCGGCCAAGTGGTGTCCGGATTGAAATCCGGATACTTAAACCGGATGTGCTTTGTCTGGATATCTCTTAAACCGGACAAGAAGTGAAAGGATTATGTGGTAAACCGACCAAGAGGTGACCGGATATCTTTTAAACCGGTCAAGAGTTGTACGCTGTGTTGACTGGATTATATTAAACTACTCAAAGGTTAAAATGTGTATTGATCGGTTTCATCTAAACCGGATGACAATGAGAATGATATGGTGTCCGGATTCTTAAACCGGACAAGAATATTATATTTTCAAAGTGTTGTTTTGAGCGGATTACTAAACCGGACAAGGTTGAATTATTTT
>NC_037529.1:38150065-38151314 GCF_001531365.2 Cynara cardunculus var. scolymus
ATGGCGGTGTAACCGCGAGAGTGATATAATGGCGGTGTAACCGCGAGTGAGAAAGAGATATGAGAATGAGATGACGGTGTAATCCGCAAGAAACATAAATATACTTATGTTTTAGAATAGGTTTGATTCTAAACTGAATGTTTGCAATATATATTGTTGTATGAGAATATACACTCACTAGACCTTTTGGTCTAATGCTCAGATGTTGAATTAACCTGTTTTGCAGGACAGAGTGCTCTGAAAGATAAAGGCAAGGGAAAAGTCTAATTGTTGATATTAGCTTGTTATGCATATGTATTAAAGATACATTTTGATAGTTCATGTTTTGTAATAATACTATTTTAGTATTATGAAAATGATGATGTGAATTTTGTGTATTTGAGATGTGAGGGTTGTTATATTGAAGACTGAACTCACAGAGCTGGCCGCTCAATTCGCAGCCGATTTCGTCTCTGCGGGCTACAGGGATTACTCTTCGTTCAGAGACGAAATCAAGCAGATGTTCTCCTCTGCGGTAACCTAAGGCCTCGACACCAAGACCTCAAGGGCCAACATCAATCATCTGCTAACTCGCAGAGAGCTAGATACTATGGTGGAAGCCCTAGGGGATGTTGTGACCAAGAACATCGCCCAACTTCTTACAGTGGCCCGAGCCTCCAACAAGGCGATCACAGAATGCACAAGACAACTCGTGAAAGAGGGTGACCTCCTCAGAAGTGAGATATACAGAAGCGTTTCCAAATTGAAGTGGGCAACAGAGATAGACATCAATCACGCCTCCGAACTTGCAAATGAGGCCATCAAGAAGTTGAAAAAGGTAGCCATCAAAATCTTGCAGAGAATGGATAAGGCTCCCATGGATACTTGCAAGGCGGAAGCCAAACAGAGCCATGACGATCATGAGGATGATGACCATGATCGTCATGAGGGGGATAAGGAGGAAAAGAAGAAAGCTTCCGAGGCAAAGGCAAAGAAGACTTCTGCCAGAGTTCCAGCCAGGGTATAAAAATTGGGGAATTTACAGCTGACAAAGGCAAGGGAAAGGCTCCAGAGCCTAGTGGCAAAAGAAAAGGCATGGCTATAGAGGAACCACAGAAGGGGTCGTCATCAAGCACAGAGACCCCCAAGGAAATTGATGAAAAGGAGTATGCCGATGACCCTGAGCTCCTCAAAGTGTTGAAATTATCTCTGGCAGAGGCTCTAGCGAAGAAGGGCAAAATTCCAATGCACCACAGAGAAGGAGAAGCCA
>NC_037529.1:38152492-38155030 GCF_001531365.2 Cynara cardunculus var. scolymus
GTAATACTGCAAGTGTTGACAGAAGATGATCTGTCACAGAAGACCACAGAGGACCAACAGCAGAAGATGCTCAAGCGTACAAGTCTCAAGTGACAGAACCTCTGTCGTGTCTCACAGAGGTTCTGAAAACTGGTCCTCTGCAAAGACAATGCTTCAAGACAAAGACGACAGAACCTCTGTCGTGTCTCACAGAGGTTCATGAAGATATCCTCTACGTCAATGTGCTTTCAAGTTATGTCTCACAGCCTGTCTTCTGTGTAGATCTTCTTTAGCTGTTTTACTTAGGTATATTAGCTGCTCGTGCTTATCATGTGTTCTTGTCTGTAATCTGTTTTGATCGAACGACTTAGATTAATTTACTTTAGGTCGTGTTAGAAAACGGTTACTTGCTTGTATAAATAGCAGCGTAGACCCTTGTATTTCAGTGTGCTTCAGTATTGTAATTGTTAACATTTTCATTCTATTGAAAATCATTCGAAGCTCTCTCTTGTGTTCATCAATCTTCATCACTGCGTTCTTATTGATTTCTACTTTGGTTGATTCTTATCTTTTCCGCTGCATCATCACTCTCGAACAGATCATCCAAGTAAGTAATTAATACCAAGAAACCGAGTTAATCGATCCTACAAAGAGAGTCGCCCTCAAGGATTCTGCATCCCAGGGGGAGCAAAAGGAAGAAGTGTCCGCTC
Organism: Cynara cardunculus var. scolymus; assembly: GCF_001531365.2. Taxonomy (NCBI): domain Eukaryota; kingdom Viridiplantae; phylum Streptophyta; class Magnoliopsida; order Asterales; family Asteraceae; genus Cynara; species Cynara cardunculus. Next base: position 38,153,182 of record NC_037529.1, read on the forward strand.
CAACAAAGAACCAGGACCCTAATCGAAAGGCAAAGGTGTCGCTGAAGAAGGGAACCTGAAGGTACTGTTCAACGTTCCTCAACCCTTATTTGAAGACTCTACCACTCAGGTAGTAGTCACTTCACTTTATCATCTTCAGATTCCATATACTACCTGTGGTACTGGAGTGGGTTCCTAAAAACCCTATCTCCAGTGCTCCTACCGACCAGCAGATGGCTCAGCTAAAAGAGTCACTCGACCAGACTAGAGTAAAAATTCCACTTCTGGTGAGTTTAACTTCATTTCAGAAGCTGAAAGACTCAAGGCGTTAAGGGCTGAAGAACATCTAGAGCTACAAGAGAAGAAGATTGAAGACAACCTAAAGCTGGCCAAGTCACTAGCTGAAAAGATTCTCCCAAAGAGAAAGTCCAAAAAGAAGGTGAACGCTGTCCAAGCCCAAGCTAAACATCTTTCCCTTGCAGAAGCTAAGCACGAGAAAAACTTGAAGCTGGCTGAACGGGACAAGCGCTGAAGTGAATTAAAGCTGAAGAAGAGAATTAGTCCTCACCCGATCAAGAGCGTCAGCATCAGCGGACGATGCAAAGACGGTAGAACTCTTGTCTCAATGCTCATCACCAGGGACAATCTCGACGCCATCACCGATTACCCTTCCTACCTTAGCCACTATGATACAGCAAATGGCTGGAGATCAGGCAAGCCATTCAGTGATCCAAATAAAGACATAAGCCGATTATCGAAGACATCATCAAAGATCTCATCAAAAGGATGTCCAGGTATGTTGCAGCCCCCGACAGGCCATGTCTAAAGAAAGGTGGAAGGAAGAAAAGACTCTCTAGTCCTAATGATGGACCATGTCTAAGGAACGAACATGAAACAAGGTTCTCCTTAGATGTAGTCCTGAAGGATTACAAGAGTATAGACATTTCTATGCTGAATCTTGATTTTACAAAGAAGGGTCCCTATATACCCAACTCTGTGCACTTCAAACATGAGTTAGGAGTTATATTCCTTGACTATGAAGGTGAAGTAAGATTTCAGAGAATGTCTGAGGTACATCTATGCCCAATGAGACATCTAATTTATCTAAAGTTATGGGTAGATGATAGCCTGCAAAGAAAAGCCGTGGACCGATAAATACGAAGAGAGTTCCTACGTCGAAAGAACCTTGGAGAAGATGTACCTGGCTACATTAATCTGAGCATCCTAGACTAGTTTGTCTTTCTTTGTAATATTATCCACATTTTCATTCGTAAATCTATTTACTATGTCTACTTTCAGTGATTAATCTTATAGTTTGTAAGCCTTAAACATGTACTGAACAACTTGTAATATTTCCAATGAATATAATATAAATGTTTCCTGTACTTCACTGAAAAATATTAGTTGGGTCATTGACCAGCATCTTCCTAAGCCCAAACATGGCACTGCCTACTACGCTATAAGGAAATACGTTGCACCTTCTCCACCAGCAATTGCTTTTGGTGTAGTGGTAAGCGCTTGGATCCTAACATGTGGTATCATAGCAGGTCATGGGTTCGAATCCCATGGAGTGTCTAATAATGCCAAAAGCTTGCAGTGCAGCCATTGCGCCTTCTCCACCAACAATTGCTTTTGGCGTAGTGGTAAGCGCTTGGATCCTAACAAAGTCCTTATTGGACAATGCCTTGTCCGAATTTAGACTAAGGGGCTGTTTGGCAGTTGCTGAATGATTTAGTTCAGAATAGCTAAGAGGTTAGAATGGCTAAGAGGGTCAGAATGGTTAAGTGCTGAATGAAACAAAGTTGTTTGGTAATTGTTTTCTGAATGACAGCAAAATTACCATTTTAACCCTCAAGAAATACAATCAATT
>NC_037529.1:38155605-38160888 GCF_001531365.2 Cynara cardunculus var. scolymus
ATAAGGGTCAAAATGGTTAAGAGGTGTTTGTAACCATTAAGAGGTGTTTTTTTTTTGCCAAACACTTGCAACCTCTGACCGATTCAGCGATTGGCTCTTAATGTAACCATTAAGAGCCTACCAAACAACCCCTAAATCGTACAAACACTTGTCCTCAAAACTCACAAGTTTCAAAAATTAGATATTGTATCAATACATGTAAGAAAAATAAAGCAGTTAGCATCATACAAATATATTTTTACCCCCTCGAAAAATGAATCAAAATTAAAAACAAAGGTCAACACTCCCCCTCAAATATAGATTCACTATCAAAAGATTTTCATTCACATTAAAAAGAACGAAATATTGATTTATATTAAAAATACATATATTTTGAAGAAATGAATTTGACTTAAACTAAGTTCAATAAATGAACATTTTTTAAGAAATATTTAAAATTTCAAATTCAACATACCTAACTTAGATACTAAAAAACTAAAACGTTTTTCATCTAAATCTTTTGTAAATAAGTCAACTATTTGAAACTCTGTATTTACAAAATATAATTCAATAGTTCTTTTTTCAACATGATCTTTAATAAAGTGATACCGAATATCTATATGTTTAGTTTTGGTGTGTTGAACAGGATTACAAGATATAGCAATAGCACTTTTCGAATCACAATAAATGGGAATTTTATCGTAAGAAAAACTGTAATCTCTGAGTTGTGTCCGCATCCATAGAACTTGAGAACAACAGGTAGCAGCTGTAACACCCCAAATTTCACATTGAATATAACATATAATTCATCCAAAGAAATACATGTTATTACCCCACTAAGGTCCAAAGTACAAGAAACTATAATACGAAATACACAATTCAAAAATTCCAAAATACATATTCTTGTATTACATAACATTCAACTTCAAAACACATTCATAAATTGATCTTCATATAGCTACGCATATAGGGAAACAAATCATATTTTCACTTTTCATTTACTATCATTATACTCTGTTGTTCATGCAATACATATTTGAAAACAAAATTAGGGTTAGACCAGGAGGTCTAATGATATACCCTTTTCCATGTAGTTGCAAGGTGAAAGTCACCAAATCATTTTTTAAAATAATCTTATCACATAATGAAAACATAAATCCATAGTTCATTTAGTTCATTGACCTTCTGGTTCTAAGGACCAGACTTAGAAATATTTTCTTCAAATAGGAAGACCAGAGCCCCTCTAGTTCCTCTAAGCAGAGCTTCTGGTTATACCATTCATTCTACATAAATATACAAAGTCAAATACAAAGGATGGATAAAATAGTTTCCCAAGTATGAAAGTGTGAAATAAAAAGCTCAAGTATGACCAGAGCCTCTGGTTCTACTAACCAGAGCCTCTGGCTCAAAACCATTACCAACCAGAGCCCCTCTGGTTCAAAGTGAAGACAACTAGAGCCCCTCGGGTTCGTCCTTCTTTGTATAAAATTTTTTCTAAGTTAAAATAAAAGTGTATAATCTTATGAACACTCTAGAAGAAGAGCATGCTCATCATTTGAGATTACTCCTGGAATTGCTGAAACAAGAGAGATTGTATGCCAAGATGTCAAAATGTGAATTTTCGCTGCGAGAAGTTCAGTTTTTGGGGCATGTTATCTCAAAAGAAGATTTTACAGTGGATCCTTTGAAGATTGAAACCATTGAAAAATGGGAAGCCCCAATGACTCAAACTGAAATCAGAAGTTTTTTGGGATTGGCTGGGAATTATCGTAAGTTTATATAGGATTTCTCTTGTATAGCTACTCCATTAACAAAGCTGACCAAGAAGAATGTGAAATATGAGTGGGGTGAAGCACAAGCTCATGCCTTTCAGATGTTAAATGATAAGTTATGCAGTGCACCAATTTTATCCTTGCCAAATGGAATGGAAGATTTTATGGTATATAGTGACGCGTCAAAAATGGGTTTGGGTTGTGTACTGATGCAACGTGGAAAGGTAATAGCTTATGCTTCCAAACAGTTAAAAGATCATGAAAGGCAGTACCCTACTCATGATATGGAGTTGGCGGTGGTAGTATTCGCTCTGAAGATATGGAGGCACTATCTATATGGGACGAAATGTCAAATTTTCACAGATCATAAGAGATTGCAACATCTGTTTCATCAGAAAGAACTGAATATGCGTCAGAGACGATGGCTGGAATTGGTTAGTGATTATGATTGTGAAATTTTGTATCACCCAGGAAAAGCAAACGTAGTGGCCGATGCATTAAGCCGACAAGATAAAAGTGGAACTATCAAAGCTATAGCTCTAAGGGTTGAGTTGTTACAAAGTATTCAAGAAGAGTTATGAGAGTTTGAACATGAAGCCATGAAGAAAGATAAGATTAAACAAGAAAGATTGAGTGAATTAATATATTATCTGGTGAGAGATGATAGAGAATTCTGGAAATTCCAGAAAATAATTTGGGTACCATTCTATGGTTATCGCAGGAAACGTATTTTGGGTGAGGCTCATAAGTCACGTTTTGCAATTCATCCAGGTACAAATAAAATGTACCGAGATTTGAAGCAACACTATTGGTGACCAGGTATGAAGAACGATATAGCTAAACATGTTGAGCAATGCCTAACATGTCTTCAAGTAAAGATTGAACAACAACGTCCTCATGGTAAGTTGCAATCTTATAGAAATTCCAGTATGGAAGTGGGATCACATCACTATGGATTTCATAACCAAATTATCAAGAACATCAAAAGATTATAATGCTATGTGGGTAATAGTAGATCGGTTATCCAAATCTGCACACTTCTTACCTATGAAAGAGTCGTATTGAATGGAGAGATTGGCAAAGTTATACATTGATGAGGTACTGACGCGTCATGGTGTTCCTCTATCAATTGTTTCTGATAGATATAGTCGGTTCACTTCTATGTTTTGGAAGAGCTTCCAAAGAGAGATGGGTTCTCAAATTAAGCTAAGTACAGCTTATCACCCTCAAACAGATGGACAAAGTGAACGAACTATCCAAACATTAGAAGATATGCTGAGAGCATGTGTCATTGATTTTGGAGGGTCATGGGATAGTCATTTGGCTCTGGTGGAATTTGCGTACAACAATAGTTATCATTCAAGTATTCAAGATGCACCTTTTCAGGTTCTGTATGGACGAAAATGTCGAACTCCTTTGTGTTGGAATGAAATAGGTGAAAAACAGTTGGCTGGGCCTGAGTTAGTTCAGCAAACTGCATATAAAATTAGCTTGATACGAGAACTGTTAGCTCCAATATTTACTTAATGTAAAAGTATGAAAAAGTATTCTGCAAGTGTTGACAGAAGGGTATCTTCCACAGAAGACAACAGAGGACCATCAACAGAAGTTGTTTGATCGTGCAAGTCAAGAATGATAGAACCTCTGTTGTCACTCACAGAGGTTCTAAAAAATGGTCCTCTGGCAATAAGAACCTACAAGTCTACTACAGCAGAGCCTCTGAGCAGGCTAACAGAGGGTCTGTGGATTCGTCTTCTGTGAAGATCTTGTTCTGCTGTTTTTCAAAGGTTATTAGATGCACGTGCTTCTCACGTGAGTAGGTCTTCAATCGACTTTATTTGGATGGCTTGGATGATTTCACTTGTCTAGGTCATGTCAGAAAGGTCGTTAGGAACTAGTATAAATAGCAGCTTAGGCCTTTGTATTCAGTGTGCTTCCGAATTGTAATCGTCTTATTTTCAATCAATTGAAAAACCTTTGAAGCTATTCAATTGCGTTCATCTTCTTCATATCAATCTGTGTGTTCTTGATTAATTACTCTGTTGTGTTCTTATCATTGTTTCCGTTGCACTGTAATCGTTCTAAAGATCATCAAGAGTAAGAGATCAAATACCAAATCTGAATTTACAGGTCCTAACAATTGGTATCAGAGCCGGAATCGAATTCTCATTCGATTAATTCTGTTTTTGGTATTAATCTGCTTTTTATAGAACACCAGTCTTCTTCATTTTACCCTATTTCACTCGTTTAAATCAGTTTCATCTTATTCCTGTTTTTTCTCCTTCTAATTTCAATGGAAAATCTGGCCAATACTTCATTCATGAGCACTGGTTCTCAATCAAAACCTCCCACGCTTATTCGTGAGGAGTATCCGCAATGGAAGGTGCGAATGATAAATTTCTTGGAAGGAATTCACCCAAGGATATGTGAATTTCTTTACAATCCTCCTTATGTGCCACTGAACTTAATTCCAAGAGTTCCTGCTACTGGCACAACCCTTGAAATTGCTGAACATTACGAGCCAAGACCTGTTGCTAACTGGAGTGACGAAGACAAAATATTGGTTGATTTGAGCAGCAAATGCAAACGMTTGTTAATTATGGCAATACCTCACGAAATCTTCAAATGTATCGATCGCTGTCAATTATCCATGGATATTTGGGCAAATTTTGAAAAACAAATTGAAGGAGGTAAGAAAACAGTCAAGAACAATCGAGCAATTTGCATTGACGAATACCACAGCTTCAAGGCAAAAGAGGGTGAATCCCTATTGGACACATACTCTAGACTAAACACCCTAATTAGCAATTGCAAACGGTATGGAGTAATGAGAACGACAGAGGACAACAACTCTCTGTTATTGAAGAGCCTTGGAGTTGAATGGATGCATCTAACCATGTCCATGAATGCCACCTTAGATTTGGAAATGTGGACTCTGGCTGACTTAATTGGCTCTCTTAAAAGTCAAGAGCCTCAAGTTCTACAAATGAAAAAGAACTATGGTGGTCCACTTGCTCTAGTTGCAGAGGATGGCAATTCTAGGAAGGGGAAAGGAACACGGAAGGAAGAGAAGGAGAAGAAGAAGAAGAAGAAGAAGAAGAAGAAGGTACTGATAGAAGAAAGTGATGAAAGTTCTGATGAAGAAGTCTCAATGAAGGAGATGATGAAAACTCTGGCCTTGATCACCAGAGAATTCAGAAAAGGTGGTGAGAGGAAGGAATACAAAAGTTTCAACAGAAGAAACTTTACAGAGGGAGGTAGATCGGATGCAGGTGAGAAGGAGCATAAGCCCTCACAGAMGGTAGAGGAGCAGAAGAAGGAAGAGTCGAAGGAATGATGCTTTCGATGTGGCAAGCCATGCCACTTTGCTGGTCAAAAACCACTCTAGAGAATACCTTTAGATCCTCAAACAATTTGAAAAGAAAAATTTCTAAAACTAAGCCCATTTTCAAGAGGATAAGGCTGTTGGTTGATCCAGACACAAAACCGTGTTTATCTATGGAAAATATTGCCTATGAAGACTATATTGATT
>NC_037529.1:38162494-38163933 GCF_001531365.2 Cynara cardunculus var. scolymus
AAGTTCTTCATGCTCTTCAGGTTAGGGTACTAAGGAGCGATAATGGCACGAAATTCAAGAATTTTGTGATCGAAGAGTACCTAGCCTCTATTGGAATTACTCACAACTTCTCAACCCCAAGGACTCCACAGCATAATGGAATAGTAGAGAGGAAGAACAGGACGCTTGTTGAAGCTGCTAGAACGATGCTGAATGCCTCTAGGCTACCATTATCCTTTTGGGCAGAAGCTATCTCTGCCGCCTGCTACACTGAAAACCGGTCCTTGGTGGTGAAGCGTTTTGAGAAGACCCCCTATCAACTTCTACTTAATAGAAGGCCAAACATAAAGTTCTTTCATGTGTTTGGTTGCAAAAGCTTCGTCCTAAATGATAGAGAGTCTATTGGAAAGTTTGAGCCAACGGGTGATGATGCAATCTTCATTGGCTATGCGTGGGACACTGCCGCATACAGAGCCTACATCCGCAGGACTCAAATAGTGGTTGTTAGCACAAACGTCAGATTTGATGATTCTTTTCAAGTGACAAAGGACAAGTTCACAGAAGAATTGAAAATTCAAGCCGACAAATCTCCAAATACTACAATCACCCCAGAACTCGAGCAACTTTTTRCAGAGTGGTACGAAGATGATACAGATCCAGAAAGATCCTCTGCAGAAGTTGTCCACCCAGATCAAGCATCCAGAGCAAGTCCTTCCACGACATCCATCACAGAGGAAGCAATCCTCCCTCCAGTTTCATCCTCCAACGAAGCTCAAGAACCTGATCAAGACTCTGCATCTCCACCTCAACCTCAAATTGCTCAAGAAACAGTGCCCTTTGCTCCACCACAACATGTTACTAAGTGGACCCAAAGCCATCCCCAATCTAAAATCATTGGAGAACGTTTCTGTCGGTGTAAAGACGCGAGCCACGGCTAATTTCTGCTTATTTACTTGTTATGTAAGCGAAATTGAACCCAAAACAGTGGCAGATGCTCTGGCAGACACGTTCTGGGTTGAAGCTATGCAAGACGAGCTAGTTCAATTTGACAGAAACCAAGTATGGACACTCGTACCTCTGCCAGCAAGGAAACTTGCAATTGGCACCAAGTGGGTTTTCCGTAACAAGAAGGATGAGCAAGGGGTAGTGATAAGGAACAAGGCACGATTAGTTGCTAAAGGGTATTGCCAGGAAGCGGGTATTGACTATGAAGAAACTTTCGCTCCTGTGGCCAGACTAGAAGCTATTCGAATCTTCTTAGCGTTTGCAGCTCACAGAGGGTTCAAAGTAATCCAAATGGATGTCAAATCAGCCATTCTAAATGGCAAGCTCAAAGAAGAGGTATATGTCAAGCAACCCCCAGGGTTCGAGAGTGATAAGTATCCAAACCATGTCTACTTCTTAGACAAGGCTCTGTACGGTCTCAAGCAGGATCCCAGAGCATGGTATGATCGCTTATC
>NC_037529.1:38166243-38187888 GCF_001531365.2 Cynara cardunculus var. scolymus
ATCAGAACCTCTGGTGCTTCTAACAGAGGCTCTGTAAGTTTGACCTGAGCAAGTACTCATCTCTCTGTGGATTTTTCAAACCGTTTAGGTAATAAAGGTGTAAGCTTATAAGAAGGCCCGACACATATCACAGAGGCTCTGTTACCCTTAGGCCTCTGACAGAACTCTCTTAATTGTTCTTGTCTATTGATATGATGCACGTGGTTCTGTGGATAAGGGTTAGAACCTACACGCGCGTGTCAGAAAAAGGGGGCGCACGTCATCAATCGCGCGTCTTCCCAACACGGCGTGTCATACCTTTTTGAGCCGTTTCAACCCTAAACCACTCATCACGACCTTTTGTCAATAAAACGGTTCATTTTAAAACCCTCCCTATAAATACATCTTTCCCCCCAAATCAAAAACCTTTACCACTCTCAAATACTCCGGCATACCTGCAACTAAGAATTTCTCAAGTATTCAACCTGCAAAATGTCTTCTTCATCCGTATCTGCACAATTCGTCAACGTTTCGAGCGACAACGAAGTTACCCAGGCTCAAGCGTTGACATCCCCTGCCCTATCCTTTGTTCAAAACGGATACGAGAAGGTCGTACTCGTTAAAAAACCAAACAACTACTTCTTCGTCCCATCTGCAACAGGTTTTCCCGATTTTACCTTTCCATTACTCAAAATACTAAGAAACCATCCTCTTTTCTTCGTCCTATCTGCTACCAAACCAACCCCAGAACCATGCATAACCCAATTTCTCCTAAGTTCCAACCTAACAACCCTTGACAATTCTGGATTAACAATTGTTGGATACGCCTCACACCTAGTCAATAAATCTCTGTTTCCCTTAGAACTGAATGTGGACATTTTAAGAACTGCCCTGCGTTTACCCACATTGGAGGAACTTAATTTGAATACCTATGCTGCGACCCCCACTGACGAGGAATTGATTCAATTCCTGGAATTTCACTCCTATGCGACCCCTATCGTCAAAAGATCTCAATTTAGGCGCAAAGGACTGCCCCTTGTCTGGAACACCCTGTTTTCTATCGTCAACTGTTGCTTGACAGGGAAGGTGGGTAGTCATGACCAGACCTCACACGCCATGATGTCCACCGTACACGAAATCTACTTCAACCTTCCTCTGGATTACGCGCAGTTAATATTCGAGGATATGGTCGGGTTAATCAAGAAGAAATGCGCAAGTCATAGGGGCAAAAAATCAAAGGTCAAAGCACAAAAGAAGGCCAAGGAGGACATAAACGAACCCAACCTTATTCTGCAACGTTTCCTTGGTCTAGTCTTTGGCGATCTATTAGCAGCCAAACTTCCTTTTGTGGAGCCAAACGCAAGGCTCTACCCGTTCAAGGAATTTCACCCCACTGAGCATGAGCAAGGGTACAGAAGCCAAAAACCCTTATCCATAGCCATGCTTTGATTTCTTAGCCATGAAGACAGAAAGGTTGAGGGTTGAGGGACGTATAGAGGAGCCTGCAGAGCCTGGTAAGACGAGTGAGGCAATCCCTAGAAACCCAAGTCCCCCATCCAAGAAGCTTAAGAAGACACAGAAGGGTACTAACTCTTCTGTTAAAAAGAAGGCGAAGAAGAGGCCTGCAGAAGAAGAAGGCCCAAGTGTTCCTCTGCCAAAACCTAAGAAGAAGAAACTCAAGAAGGCTGAACCAACAGAGCCTGTGGTCACAGAGCCTGTGGTCATAGAGGCTATGGCATAGAAGAGCCCGGCAGAGGCTACCACTCAAAAGCGTTTAAGGTTGCGCAAAGTTGTTCTCGATGTTTCCCCAACAGAACAAATCCAGGATGTTCTTGTCAATATCCAAAAGGAGTTCAGAGTGCCAATTGACATATCCAAGTTGGGGACAGAGGTCGTCTTAGATGACGAAGAAGAAGAGGAAGAAGAACTAGGTGAGGGAGAACAAGATGCCAAAAGCACACAACCCAGCCCACCTCCCAGTGCATCCCAYGCTTCTAGGGGCCCTGTTCTAGAGGGATCCCCTATTGAACAAGGCATGCACATGCCGATCCCAAATCAGCCTACCCACGCAGAGGACACTCTTTCGTCTTCTGTGGAACGCACAACCGGGCAACCACAAAATACTCCTCCATCCTCTCAAAAGGATGAAGGTTTTACTACAAGAGTCCCTTCACCCAAGGACTCGACACATCCCACAGAAGCATTCATTGCTTCTTCACACAAGAGTGACCACCCAAAACGTGCTTTAGAGGCACAAGTGAGGCACACAGAGACAGATGGTCTAGAACACCCTCTGTCCCCACTAGATCACTCTGCCATGCTAGGCTCTGAACCTACAAGGCACGATATCTACAGAACATCAGTAGACTCTCCTCTGGGAGAAGTTCGAGGATCTGGTGGAAGTCCCCGAGCAGACTACACAATACCAGTCGCTAAGGGCGCCTCACCCTCCGAGGCTACTAAATCACCATGTGTTGGTGGTTTAGGTACCCAGGATACGTATGTGACAAAGGGGGAGCTTCAAACCTTTGCCACAGAAGTATGCAAAAAGATAGACGAGTTGAAAAGCTTGTTTATCTCCCGTTCGTTGGCAGAAGATCTTTCACCAGTAACAGAGGCTCTGAAGGAGTTGAGCTCAACCACAGCAGAACTCAAGTCTACACTTTCAACCCTTCAGAGCTCTGTCCTACAGAAGGATGATCTCACAGAGGCATTCAAAGCTCTAAGCGTCAACCCAAACTCAAGTCTACACTTTCAACCCTTCAGAGCTCTGTCCTACAGAAGGATGATCTCACAGAGGCCTTCAAAGCTCTAAGCCTCAACCCCTCCTCCATCCAGACCTTGAAGACATAACTTTCAGAAATAGCCGCCCAATTCTCTACCGACTTTATCTCTACAGGCTACACGGATTACTCCTCTCTCAAAGACGAAATCAAGCAGATGTTTTCCTCTATGGTGACTTACAGTATTGATACAAAGTCCTCAAGGGCCAATATCAATCACCTAGCTACCCGTAGAGAGATTGATGCCATGGTTGAAGCTCTGGGTAATCTTGTGTGCAAGCATATAGACCGTCTTCTCAAAGTGGCCCATGCCTCCAACACAACGATCAGAGACTGCACATCACAACTCATGAAAAAGGGTGACCTCCTCAGAAGCGAAATCTACAGAAGCGTCTCCAAACTGAAGTGGTCGACAGAGATTGACATTAATCACACCTCAGAGCTTGCAAATGAGGCAATTAAGAAGATGAAGAAGGCGACAACCAAGATATTGCAGAGGTTGGAGAAGGTTCCCCTGGATACATGCAAGGCAGAAGCCAAAAAGAACCATGACGATCAAGAAGGTGATGATCATGATCGTCATGAGAGGGAGAAGAAGGATGAGAAGAAAGCACCAGAGCCAAAGAAGACCCCTGCCAGAGGCGTTAAGATTGTGGACTCTACAGCTGCGTTGTTCTCTAAAGGCAAGGAAAAGGCTCCAGAGCCTAAAGGCAAAGGTAAAGGCAAAGCTGTAGAGTCACCACATAAGGGGTCGTCGTCTAGCACAGAGACTCCACAGGCAATTAATGAAGAGGAATACAAAGACGACCCAGTGCTTCTTGAAGCTTTAAAGGCATCCTTGGTAGAGGCTCTAGCAAAAGAGCGCAGAGGCCCCATCCCTCACAGAGCAGGAGAAGGCTCTTCATCATAACTCCCACCAGTCCAAGAAACGTCCACGGGTACGTTTGACGCTCTGCAAGGAACCGTCAAACCTATTCTTGCAGAGGGGTCAACCTAGAGCCCAATTCTGGAAGAAGAAGAAGCCAAGGTGCTAGAGTCCGCCACGGTAGGAAGGGTGTCTGAAATATTCGAATCTATGAGGAAGATTCCAATGCCAAAAGTCAGAACAGAGCCCGTTACTACTTTGGAAGAAATTCAAGTGTGGAGGTACTCTGCAGCAGACACAGAGCCTCCCTATGATCCAGAGCTCACAGGGATCCCTTCTGCCRYHKCYAAGTTCYAGTTCTCTAAGCTCACAAGGCCTCGTGAGCAAGTCTTCTCAGAGCACATGATCACTTCCTTAGAGACAATTTCTCCAAGGACTATGCTAAAGAAGAAGGTGCTCTATGCTCAGTATGTAGTAAGGAGGGAAGATGGCAACCTTTATACATTCACAGACGCTGACCTCCACAACCTCTGCGTGTTTGATGCTATCTACATGCACAAAATTCTCAAAATCTACATGGAGAGGAGGTCAAGCTACTCAATATCGCTCAGAAGGGTGCTTGAGGTCATGCGCGCACAAGTAAGATATTACAGCCATAAGGACTTCGAGCTTGCCGTAAGGTTAGTCCAAAAAGATCTAAAGATCTCCCCTACTTACAGTAGGCCTGGTTGGATACTTAGGTATCATCCAAACTCCATTTTACACAACCCTACTTTTGGGTTTGTGTATTTGGATAAGGATGAAATCCTAAGGTTCTATGATCCAACAGAATCACACAAGTACATATTCAGAAGAGCAGCGGCAGAAGTGGACAGAGGACATCTAAGGATGAGCGAAGTGTCTCGCATCTTGGAGGCGATCAAGATGCAAAACAACTTCAAAGAATGGATCTTCAACATCTACAGAACGATCAAGCCTGACATGTTATACGCAGTAGACGACTTTCCAGAATCTGTAGTTTGATAAACCTTCTGTACCAGTTTTTGGCCTATGTTCCACAATTTTGTAATTTCTCTTAATTCTTGTAATTCTTTTCAGAGGATGAACTTTTATCTCCTCTTGTAATTTTCTTTCAATTAAGTCATTTCATGCATTTAAATTTCCAATTTTACTTTTTCATACTTAGGGGGAGATTGTTAGCTCTCATTTCATTTAATGTAAAAGTATGGAAAAAGTAAATACTGAAAGTGTTGACAGAAGAGGTTCCATCATAGAAGACCACAGAGGACCAACAACAGAAGATGTTCAATCGTTCAAGTGAAGTGTGACAGAACCTCTGTTGTCTATCACAGAGGYTCTGGAAACTGGTCCTCTGTAATCAAAGCTTACAAGTCAAAGATGACAGAACTTCTGTTGTCTATCACAGAGGTTCTGGAAGATGATCCTCTGGAATCAAGTGCTCTCAAGTCACATCCAGCAGAGCCTMTGGGATGGCTCACAGAGGGTCTGTAGCTTTATCTTCTGTGAAGAACTTCTTTACTGTTTTACTTAGGTTTATTAGCTGCTCGTGCTTATCACGTGACTATTTGTAATCTTCTTTATTTGAATGGCTTAGATGAATTTGTACGTGTAGGTCATGTCAGAAAAGCCGTTAGGAACGAGTATAAATAGCAGCATAGGCCTTTGTAATTCAATGTGCTTCCATTTCGTATTGTAAACATTTTCAATCAATTGAAAATTATTTGAAGCTTCTCTCTCGTGTTCTTCATTCAACTGTGTTCTTCATTGATTATCACTCTGTTTGTTCTTATTGCTTCTGCTGCACTAAAATTTTCAAATAGATCATCTAGAGTAAGTGATTAATATCCAAAACTRAGTTAATCGATCCTATCAGTCTTTATTAAATTTCAGCTCTGGAAGACCTTTCACCAAGTTGTCACTAACCAACTTGTTAAGATTCTTAATGTTCAGATGAGAAATATGCCGACGCTACAACAAGTTTTGCTGCATGGAGGCCTTGGATATCAAGCAGACTTCAGTATCCACTTGTGTATTTAATAAGTCAATCGTATAGAGATTTGATTTTCTGGATCCAGCGAGTAGCTCCTTACTATCAATAGTATGGACATTACACTGGTTAGCTTTAAAACAAACTTCCAGATTTTTGTCACAAAATTGACCTATGCTAAACAGATTATGTCCAAGTCCTTCGACATACGACATTTTTTTATCATTAAGTTTCCAGAAATTACGTCACCATGTCCAAGGATAGGTGCGTATTGGTCATTACTTGATCTTATCGTTCCACCAAATAATTCAACAAAATTAGATAAAAGTTCTTTTCTACCAGTCATGTGCTTAGAGTATCTAGAGTCTAAGAACTACACCTGCCGGTTTACCTGCACAATGAATTAATTGGATTTAGGTAACCATTTTAGTATGGGTCCTTTCAGATTTGCCCGAGTTGGTGGGATATTGTAACTACCAAACTAACTTTCTTTAAAAATAATTTTCTTCTTCATAACAGAGTAGGCATAATGCATAAATGAAGAAAAAAGCACAAACTCATCCCATCGACAAAAAGAACAACCCATTTTGCATTTTTTAATATCAAACATTTCACTGAATGAATATCTTTTTACAGTATTATTCAATACAGAACTAGCAAAATGTTTTTTCCTTTGCTGATTTGATGACTTAAGTGTTTCTACATGCATAGATACTTTCACTTTTTCTTCGAATATCTTTTGGTTTTGTTTCTTTTGTAATACAAATTCTTAGAAACAGGTTTATCTTTAAAGCTCTTTTTCACAATCTAATGCCCTTTTAGAATCCACAGTCTTTTCATTCTTAAAAATAATATCCTCATGATTGGGCAGTTGTTTAGAAAAGTAAAAAAGATGAATCTCTTTATCCAAACAAGAATATGAATTCAAGATTTCTGAAAAGGATAAGATCTTATCTTATCATCTTGTGTTGGAAAAAAAAAACCTTGTAAGAGAAAAAGGTGTGTGAGTATGGTGGTGGAGGCTGTTCTTGAGAAGATTTTGCACAAAACCATTTTTGGAGATTCTGTGTTTGTTGGAAATAATTTTTGTATGTTGAACCTGCAAATTTGTGCTTGATAAGTTGAGTTTTGATAACCAAAACCTTTATATATGTTATTATACAAACTGTTGGGTTTTTTATGTTTGACTTTGAAGAAAAGATGGTAAAAATGTTTTTAATAGTTTAGAGGTGTTATTGATATAAATTTGAGTATTGGAACCCGTTTTGGAAAGATAAAGAAGAGGTTGCTTCTTTGAAACAGTTTTGAAACAAAGGATTCAAACGGATTTTGAGTTTGGAAATATTATTGCAATAACTGGTTGTTCTTGAATATTCAAAGTTTTGATTATAAAATTGTTTTGAAACCATTATTGGTTGAAAACTATAGAGGACATTCCTTCAAGACGGTTGTGACTTTGGTCTGTGTTCGTTGGGATTAATCTATAGATTTTGTGGATAATACCATGGAGGCTGTTTCATCAAGACGTTTATGACTTCGGTCTGTCTTCGTTTGGAACTAATCCATAGATTTTCACGAGGAAATAAGGGTGGCATATCAAGATGAGGTGTACCATTGGATAAAGGTGGCATAACAAGGAGAGGTGTACCTTCGGCTATAAGGGTGGCATATCAAGGAGAGGTGTACCATGATATAAGGGTGGCGTAACAAGGAGAGGTGTACCTTCGGCTATAAGGGTGGCATATCAAAGAGAGGTGTACCTTTGGATATAAGGGTGGCAATTGTGTGTGGTTATTATAGCTCTTGCTATTACGTCTCTTAAGATTGCAAGAGATTAGAGTTCTTACTTCTTTGTGATTATGAGGAGTCCGAGATGTTGCTCTTATTAGAAATGATAGTATTGATGTTATTGAGAAGGGGAAAACTTGGCCTATGGCTAATGGTTTTGGATAAACTCTGTTTTGGAACAAGTGTTTCGTTTAAGAGGAACCAGAGAGGCTCCGGTTGTTCCTTGAAAGAAACCAGAGGGGCTCTGGTTGGTCCTCATAGAAGAATAGAGGGTTCTAGATGATGATTTAAGATTTATACAAGTCTTTTTCTAAAGTTTTTAATCAAAGCAGATGCTCTATATCTACAGATAAGAGCTATGTGTCAAAACTATACTTAAAAGGAATTTATAAAAGGTTTTTATACTTAATTTTTCTTACAAAAAATGACAGACCAGAGGCTCTGGTTGGTCTTGCATTTTGAGCCAGAAGCTATGGCTAGTAGAACCAGAGCTCTGGTCCTATAAGATCCTTTTTAAAATGTGTTATTATTCTTGGGAAAGCTATTTTTTTTATCTATGATGTTGATCTATGAACGTTTTGGGAATTTTGTTCAAGTAAGAGACTCTAGTTGGCATAACCAGAAGTTCTGGTAGAAGAACCAGAGGAGCTTTGGTCCTCTTGTTTGCTAAAATATTTTATAAGTACAGGATTTATACTTTATTATGTGAAATGAATTTATTTGAACAATGTTTTGGTGATATTCACGTTGCAACTACATGGAAAAAGAGATCTTATTTCAAATATGTGTTGCAGGAAATGCTGAATATAATGATAGTAAGAGGAAAGGCAAATGTGAATTATATCTCTATGTGCTTAGCCTTATGAAGATCGATGGATGTATTTTGATGTTAGATGATAAGTAGTACAAGAGCATGTATTTTGGAAATTTTGGACTGTATTTTGTAATTTAACTCTTGTACTTGGACATTTGTGGGCTTGAACATGTATTTTGTGAATGAAAAATGTGTTATATGCATTGTAAGTTTGGGGGTGTAACAGAAGTGGTATTAGAGCCTGAGTTTAAGGGATTTAGGTATTCACATGCATGAAGCATAGATTTAAACTGTTTCATTGCATATTAGGGGTCCCAGACATAGTTAGCACATTTGGAATAAATATCATAAGTTAGGAAATCAGTGTGTAAGGTATATTCGGATTACATCTGGCCAATGTAATTTTGAATCTACAGGTACATAACCGAACTTGGACACTTTATTATATTAGGGAATCTGAAAATGTGTTTATTAACTTTGATATCTATAGATGACTAGTAGATACAGAAGGTCTTAAAGGATCACCCGCCCCAATCCTAATGAAGAAGAGGATTCCCCTGTTCTTGATCCAATTGGTACATAAGAGGGCAGATGCAGAGGCAGAGGTACAGGCAGAGGTAGAGACAGAGGAAAGACTAGAGGCAGGGACAATCAGGCAGATGTCAATATAGACCAAGGAGAATCAAATTCTGAAAATATGAATCAAGAACAGATGCCACATCCTGAATATGTGACTAGAGACATGTTGGCTGAAGAAATGGGAAAGCTAAGGGAAACCTTGACTTCCATTATGGGGATTCCTGCCAGAATTGAGACTGGCAAAG
The DNA here is from genome assembly GCF_001531365.2 of Cynara cardunculus var. scolymus. Taxonomy (NCBI): domain Eukaryota; kingdom Viridiplantae; phylum Streptophyta; class Magnoliopsida; order Asterales; family Asteraceae; genus Cynara; species Cynara cardunculus. The sequence continues at coordinate 38,175,305 of NC_037529.1, forward strand.
TTGAAATTAATCCATCAATCCCGGTTGTCAACAATAGGGAAGGAGATATCAAGATGTTTTTAACTTGTAAACCACCAACTTTCTCGGGAGAAAGAGATCCAATTAAAGCTTTGTGTTGGATTAAAGAGATAGAATCAATATTCAATACCATTCGATGTGTAGAAACAAACAAAGTCATATTTGCAGTCTCTGTATTGAAGTCAATTGCATTGTTTTGGTGGGAAGTGGAGTCACTAGCCCGAGTAGATATATTGCAAACCTTGACCTGGGAAGAATTCGTTAACATATTTAAATAACAGTTTTGTCCTAAAGCTGCTATAAGACAGATAGAAGAAGATTTCTTGAAATTAGAACAAGGAACCATATCAGTTCGTGAATATATAGAGAAGTTCATAGAATACTCACGGTTTGATGAACATTGTATTTCATCAGAGTCAAGAAAGGTGGAGAGATACATTTGGGGATTAAAACCCTCAATTCGAGAGTTTGTGATAGCCAGGAATCTGACTACATTTTCTTTAACTGTTGATGCAGCAGAGGTGATTGAAACAAATAAGAACAGACAAGAAGAAGGAAAAGTGATGGAAAACAGGAAATAGGAAGGTCCATCAGTAGGATACAGAGGGCCGAAAGCTGTTAAGTATGGAAACATGCCCGTACAGAGAGTTAGTGAGAAAGCTTGTCCATGATGCCATCAGTTTCATCTGGGTGATTGTAAAACAGACCCAAAGAAATGCTACCAGTATGGTGAGGCAGGTCATTTGCCCTGAAACTGCCCAATAACAAAGAGATGTTTCAATTGTAATTCCTCATATCATCTTAGACCAAACTGCCAGCAATCGAAAGCTTCACAGCTTACCATGGGAAGCAATATATCGAGTGACCATGAGAGACCGAGCATGGGTAGAGGAGGATCAGAAGGGGTGCGAGGTCGATTATTTCAAATGACCAAACATGAAGCCGAGACTAGACCCGATGTAGTGACAGGTACATTCCTCGTGAACTAATTATATGCTAAAGTGTTATTTGACTCGGGTGCAAACTTCTCGTTTGTATCCCCATTCTTTGCCCTATTTGCTTGCATGAATTCTATGCCTCTAGACGAAAAGTTAGTAGTTGATACTGCTAATGGTCAAGTATTTGTGAATTGTGTGTTCGATAACTGCACTATTATGATTGACGGATGTGAGCTACCAATCAGACTGTTTCCCATGCCTATGAAAGAGTTTGATGTGGTAGTAGGGATGGATTGGTTGGCAAAAAATCAGGCCAGCATTTTTGTGATAAAAAGATGATTAGAATAATGTTGCCGGACAAAGGGTCAGTTGTTATATATGGTGATCAACAGGATCATCATACCGGTATGTTAACTATGATGAAAGCTAGGAGGTGTATTCAAAAGAAATGTTAGGGGTTTCTAGCCTATGCAATTAATGCCAAGAAAGAAAAGGGGAAGAAAGAAGTAATTCTGATTGTTAGTGACTATCCTGATGTCTTTCTAGAAGACTTGTCCGAATTACCGCCAGATAGAATTATTGATTTTGGGATTGATTTAATACCCAAAGCAGCACCAGTAGTAGCCAAAGCACCATACCGATTAGCGCCGTCGGAATTAAAAGAATTTGTTACACAATTAAAAGACTTGCTTGATAAAGGATTCATCAGACCTAGTACTTCACCATGGGGAGCTCCAGTTCTGTTTGTGAAAAAGAAAGACGGTTCTATGTGTATGTGTATCAACTATTGGGAACTGAATAAACTGACCATAAAGAATAAGTACCCATTGCCAAGAATTGATGATTTATTTGATCAACTAGTGGGAGCTAGTTACTTCTCGAAGATTGATCTAAGACCAGGTTATCATCAACTGAAAGTTAAAGAGGAAGATATTGCTAAAACCGCTTTCCAAACCAGGTACGGACATAATGAATTCCTGGTTATGCCATTCGGTTTGACTAACGCACCTGTAGCTTTTATGGATTTGATGAATCGGGTATGCAAAGAATATCTTGATAAATTCGTTATTGTATTTATTGATGATATTCTCATATACTCCAAAACCAAAGAAGAGCATGCAGAACATCTCCAATTAATACTTGAGCTCTTGAAAAGAGAAAAAATGTATGCAAAACTGTCAAAATGTGAGTTTTGGTTAAGGAATTTCAATTCCTTGGGCATGTCATATAAGAAGCAGGGGTAAAACTAGATCCAACAAAGATTGAAGCAGTTGCAAAATAGGAAACACCAAAGACTCCATTTGAAGTCCGAAGCTTTTTGGGATTGGCAGGCTATTACCTCAAGATTTTTCTAAAATAGCGATGCGATTGACCAAGTTAACCTGGAAAAATGTTAAGTGTAGGACATCTAAATTCAGCTTTGATATTGATCTGTTACTCTAATGAACTCTAAGACGATTAAAGTGCAGTGGAAACAATTATAAAAACAGAACAAAGTAATTAAACCAATAACACACAGTTAAGATGATGAAGAAGATGAACACAGGAGAATAGCTTCAAAGGTTTTTCAATTCATTCAATTAAAAATAAGACGATTACAATTCGGAAGCACACTGAATACAAAGGCCTTAGCCACTATTTATACTAGTTCCTAACGACCTTACTAACAAGATCTTGACGCGTGAAATCATCTAAGCAGTCCAAATAAAGTCGATTGAGTCCAAGTCACGTGAGAAGCACATGCAGCTACCAACCTTTGAAAAACAGTTGGAAGAGGATCTTCACAGAAGACGAAATCCGCAGACTCTCTGTGAGCCATCTCAGAGGCTCTGCTGTAATTGACTTGCTTGTTCTTATTGATAGAGGACCATTTTCCAAAACCTCTGTGAGAGACATCAGAGGTTCTGTTACACTTTACTTGCTGGAATATAAGGCTTCTGTCGATAGTCCTCTGTTGTCTTCTGTGGAAGATAAGCTTCTGTCAAGACTTGCAGAATACTTTTCTATACTTTTACAAGAGATGAATAATAAAGCTAACAATCTCCCCCTAAGTATGAAAAAGTAAATTTGGACAAATGAGTGCAAGAAATGACTAATGAAAGAATACAAGAGGAGATTAAACTCATCCTCTGAAAAAGAATTACATAAATGAACGAATTGAAAAATTGATAGTGCAGGCCTATACTATTACAAGAGATTAATCCACAGCAGAGTCTGGATAGTCATCTACGGCAAATTACAGATCAGACTTGATGGTTCTGTAGACTTTGAATATCCATTCTCTGAAGGAGACTTGAACCTTGATCGTTTCCAGAAGGTTGTTCACTTCATCCGCCCTTAAATACCCTCTCTACACCTCTGTCACCACTAGGTTGAACACCCACTCAAGAGACTCTGTTGAATATTTGTGCGTCTCTTTGGGATCGAAGAACCTTAGAATCTCATCCTTGTCCAGGAATACAAACCCAAAGATGGGACTGTGGACAATGGTGTTGGGATGAAATCTAAGCAGCCAACTTGGTCTGTTCTGTGGAGGAGAAATGTTTAGCTCTGGCTGGGCCAACCTCATTGCGATTACCTCAATCAGCCTTCTGAGAGAAATCGAATATGTTGAACTCCTCTCCATGTATTTGTTCAAGATCTTGTGAAGGAATATTAGATCAAATACACAAAGGTTGTGGAGGTCAGCATCTGTGAAAGTATATAGGTTGCTGCCATTCATCTTCACCACGTACTGAGTGTATAGCACGGTCTTCTTGAGCATAGTTCTTGGAGAAATTGTTTCGAGTGAATTAATCACATGCTCTGAGAAGACCTACTCTGGTGGCCTTGTGAGTTTCGAGAAGTGGAACTTTGCAATGGCAGAGGGCATACCTGTAAGCTCTTGGTCATAAGGGGGCTCTGTGTCCACAACTGAGTAACGCCACTGCAGAATCTCCTCAACAGTGGTTACGGGTTCTGTGCGTACCTTCCGCGTAGGAATCTTGCTCATAGATTCAAGTATCTTAGATACCCTCCCCATCGTGGCTGATTCTGATGTTCTGGATTCTTCTTCTAGTATAGGCCTCTAGGTAGACCCCTCTGGTAGGATAGGCTTGACAGTTCCTACCAGAGTGTCAAACGTACCTGTGGACGTTTCTTCTACTATCTTCGTGAGTTTGGAAGATGAGCCTTCTCCAACTCTGGGGATGGGGGCTCTGCCCTTTCTCTCCTGTGCCTCTGCTAAAGACGCCTTTAAAGCTCGAACAAGATCCGGGTCATCATACTCTTCTTCATTGATCTTTTCTAGCGATTCAGAGCTTGACCCCTTCTGTGGCGATTCCTCTACTGCTTTACCCTTGCCTTTCCCCTTAGGCTCTGGAGATTTGTCTTTTGAGAATAGGGCAGCAGCAGAGTCCACTGTTTTTAGTGGTTTGGTAGAGGTTGTTTTCTTTGGTTTCTCTTTCTTCTTCTCCCCCTCATGACGATCATGGTCATCACCTCCTTGATCGTCATGGATTTTAGTGGCCTCTGCATTGCAAGTAGTAAGGGGAGCCTCCTTCAATCCAAAAGCTCAAGACAGAACTAACAGAAGGCTTTCCGGTTACTAAAAGATCATCTCTGCAATGCCCCATTATTAACTTTACTCAATGGAACAGAAGATTTTGTGGTATACATCGACGCATCAAAGCTTGGGTTGGGATGTGTCTTGATGCAAAGAGGAAAAGTTATATCATATGCATCCCTACAACTAAAGGATCATGAAAAGCAATATCCGACCCATGATATGGAATTGGCAGCGGTGGTTTTTGCATTAAAAATATGGAGACATTATATCTTGGGAACCAAATGCCAGGTTTATACCGACCATAAGAGCTTGCAACACTTGTTCAATCAGAAGGAATTGAATATGCGATAGTGTTGATGGATTGAACTCGTTAACGACTATGATTGTGAAATTCTCTATCACCCAAGAAAAGCAAATGTGGTGGTCAATGCTTTAAGCAGAAAAGAAAGAAGTGGAACTATCAAAGCTACGACAATTAGTATAATCTTAACTCCTGATCTTCATTAAGAGATTTTGAGCTATCCAAAAGAGGCTATAAAGGAAGAACATGCGAAGTCATAAAAAGTAGGTAAAATGATTTCCATCATGGAACCAAATGATAAGGGAATCTTGTGCTTCCAAGGTCGGATATGGGTACCAGTTTACGGGAATACACGAGAGACCATCCAAGATGAAAGTCATAAGTCACATTAATCTATCCATCCAGGAACGAATAAGATGTACAAGGATTTGAAACCCTTTCATTGGTGGCCCGGTCTAAAGAAAGACATATCAAAGTACGTAGAACGATGCTTAACTTGTCTGCAAGTTAAGATTGAGCACAAGAGACCCTATAGAAATCTACAATCTTTGGAAGTACCATTCTGGAAATGGGATCACATTACAATGGATTTTGTTATGAAATTACCTCCAACCCGGAATGAATGGTTATGATGACATTTCGGTAATAGTGGATTGACTATGAATGTCTGTGCATTTCGTACCAATGAAAGAAACTTATTCTTTAGAAAGGTTGGTCCAGATCTACATCAACGAAATAGTGACCAGACATGGTGTCCCATTGACCATCATTTCTGACAGAGACAATCAATTTACTTCAAAGTTTTGGGAAAGTCTACAAAGATCCTTCGGATCACAGATTCGGTTAAGTACGGCTTATCATCCTCAGATAGATGGCAGAGTTAAAGAACTATCCAGATTCTCGACGATATGTTGAGAACTTGTGTTTTTGACTTTGGGGGATCATGGGAGGATCATTTGCCGTTGATAGAGTTTGCCTACAATAACAATTATCAATCTAGCATCCAAGCGGCACCATATGAGGTATTGCATGGACAAAAATGTCAGACGTCGTTGTGTTGGAATGAGGTAAGTGAAAAGAAACTAACAGGTCCCGAAATTGTGCAAGTAACTTCTAAAAGGATTGAACAGATTCGTGCTAGAATTAAGACAGCCAGGATCGTCTAAAAAGTTATGCCGATAAGCGATGAAAACCGATTGAGTTCTGCGTCGGTGATTTTGTGATGTTGAAAGTATCTCCATGGAAGGGGGTTGTGAGATTCGGGAAGAAAGGTAAGCTTAGTCCAAGGTATATTGGACCATTCAGAATTTACAAACGGGTTGGCCCAATAGCTTATCAGTTTGAACTAACGGACGAACTAAGCCTAATTCACAACACCTTTCATGTGTCAAATCTACACAAGGGTTTTGCCGATCCGAATTTGGCAATACCGCTTCTAGAGATCAGAGTGACAGTAAAATGAATTTTGTGGAAATGCCAGAAGCCGTGACTGATAGAAAGATCGGGGTATTGAGAAATAAAGAAATCAGTCTAGTAAAGGTACAATGGTGATACACAAGGGTTCAGAAGCTACATGGGAACTAGAGTCTGATATAAGTGCCCGATACCCTTGGCTATTTGAATAAATTAATTCTAGGAAGGAATTCTTTTGAGGGGGAGATAATGTTATAGCCGGGTTTTAGACAACGACGGTTGAGGTAGCCTTTATGTGGTTATTATATAAATTATGTGAATACATGCATGTTTAATTTAGAAATGCATGCATCATATATGCATGTGAATGCGATATTATTCATTCATGAGAGAATGATGATATGTGTATGTGTATATAATATTGTGCATACATGGAATATGATAAAGTATGTGAAGGTGCATGTGTGATAACATGCTATGTGAAAACTATTATTTAAATAAAAATGTGATATCTTCGTGATGAAGTAAAGAGTCGGTCATAAAAGTCCTAATGGAATATCATCCATTCAAAATCATCTTTATCAAAATTCTCATTCTTTATCATCATAAAAGAACATTATAATGTTGATTTATTTGAACAAATACAGGTTAGGAAAATAATCACATTTTCCCTTTCCCTTTAATATCCCCGGACCCCGCTATTCTTGCATTGCATAATTTAAAACAGAAAATGAGGGTTAGACCAGATGGGTCTAGTGAGTAAATCTCTTCTTTGCAAATGCAGGGTGACGAACACCAAAATATGATAATATAATTTCGTTTAGAAATCTTCTGCAGTACAAATAAATGATGYARTTCACAATATTATGYAAAATAGAGTAAACCCAAGAACCTTAGTTCCATAAAATATTTCTAATTAGAGATTCAACGTTTCCAATATAAAACAAATATTATAATCAAAACTTCTTGAATTATCAGACCATTCCTTTATAAATAATAACATAAAATATTTAAGGCAATACTTGCTTTATATGACAAACTATTTTCCCCTTCTTAATAACATATAAATTATTATTTCTAAATAGGAATAATATCTTTAATTCATCAGGTCACAAAGAAATGATGACTCAAAGTTATTAAATCCAATTAGTAATAATAATAAGAGTTATAATAGTATCCACATATGACAATGCCACCCTTATTCCAAGTACACCTCTCCTTGATATGTCACCCTTATTCCTCCATCAAAACAGAGCTACTTATCAGAACAGACATAAATCACCACGTCTGAAAGTACCCATTCCCAGTTCCAAGCTAGAACAGACAAAAGTCACCACGTCTGGGGGAACTACTACTTAAAACAAGTTTCATACGAAAACAGACTTACGTTACCACGCTTGGTAGAAACAATTTATAAAATCCACTTCCATACCAAAACAGACTTACGTCATCACGCTTGGTAGGAAGGTTTCCCAAAATATAGTTTTATACCAAAACAGACTTTCGTCACCACGCTTGGTAGAAACATATATTTTTATTTGAAAAGATATAAAATAACCATTTTATAGTCCATAATTAAACACAATAATAGACATTTTAAACTATATAAAAAGATCTAAATATAAAACTTATGAAAAATTCCAAATAAGAAGTTATCCGGACAAGTTATCCGGATATGAAGTCCGGACAACACTTGTCCCTTTTTGTCCGATTTACTAATCCGGACAACTCATTACTCAAAGGCTTGTCCGATTTAACACTTTGAATAATTTCCAACAACTTTGTGTCTAGATACAAGTCCGGACAATACATCGCCCAACCCTTGTCCGATTAAGAAATATCCGGACAACTCATCGTCCAAGGCTTGTCCGATTTAAGAAAATATCCGGCCAACTCATCGTCCAAGGCTTGTCCGATTTAAGAAAATATCCGGACAAGCTTTGTCCGATTTACACTAATCCAGTCACCCTTTGGCCGGATAAAACCCTTAAACAAATACATGATTTCTTTCCAATAATAACCAACATTCAAATAAAATCAATATCAAATATTATGTAAAAAGGTTTAGAATCACTCACCTTTAAAACACAAATTCAGATTTTGAAGAAGATGATGAATTCAAGACCAAACTTGACTTAATACTAGGTCTCCGGATAACTCTTCTCTGGTTCTCCCAAAATTATCAAAATGAAGCAAGAAGCCTTGCCTTATGCACACAACCTATATTTATACTTTCCTTTTTAGGAAAGTCGGCGAACCAGGCCTTCACCCAAATGTATATATGCACATAAACTCATGCACACACACATGCACACACACATATATATATATATATACATATACATATATATATATATTTACCATATTACGCATATATATATTCTTATGCATAAGATACACATACTCCCATATTAAATTTATGTAAGCATGGGTTCACATAAACAGTTAATTCACATAACAAATACCCTAGGTAATAATCGTACCCGGTTATCACATTATCCACTCCTTCAAAACAATTCCATCCCTGAATTCCTTTAATTAAAGAGACAGGGATAATCTGCTCTTATTTTTTATTCTAGTTCCCAAGTTGCCTCTAATCCTTTCTGAAACTTCCACTGTACTTTAACCAGACTGATTTATTTGTTTCTTAATACCCTGATCTTTTGATCAATTATGGCTTCTGATATTTCTATAAAGTTCGGTTTACTGTCTAGCTTGATATCTGGTAATGGTATAGCGAGATTCGGATCAGCTAAACATATCCGCAGATTCGATACATGGAAAGTGTTGTGAATCAGACTCAGCTCTTCAGGCAATTCTAACTGATATGCTACTGGCGCAATTCGCTTACATATTCTGAACGGTCCTACATACCTTAGACTAAGCTTTCCTTTCTTTCCAAATCTGATGACACCCTTCCATGGCGAAACTTTTAACATCACAGAATCACCTATATCAAATTCAATCGTCTTCCGACGATTATCAGCATAACTTTTATGGTGATCTTGTGTTGTTTTGATTCCTTCACGGATTAGTTCAATCTTTTCAGATGTTTCTTGGACAATTTCAGGACCCATCAGCTGTTTTTCACCCACCTCATTCCAACACAATGGCGTTCGGCATTTACGTCCATACAACATTTCATACAGTGTCGCTTGAATGCTGGAATGGTAACTATTGTTATATGCAAACTCTATCAATGGCAAGTGATCTTTCCACGATCCCCCGAAATCAATGATACAGCTTCTCAACATATCTTCGAGAGTCTGGATAGTTCTTTCACTTTGCCCATCTGTTTGCGGATGATAAGCTGTACTTAACCGAATTTCATATCCCAAAGCTTTCTGTAGTCCTTCCCAGAACTTGGAAGTAAACCGATTATCTCTATCATAGATAATAGACAATGGAACACCGTGTCTGGTAACAATTTCTTTGATGTAAATCTGCGCTAACTTTTCTAAAGAGTATTTCTCTCTTATTGGTAGAAAATGTGCAGATTTAGATAAACGATCAACAATTACCCAAATCGCGTCATACCCCTTTGGAGTTCGAGGTAACTTCGTAACAAAATCCATGGTAATGTGATCCCATTTCCATACAGGTATCTCTAACGATTGAAGACTACTATACGACTTCTGATGTTCAATTTTAACCTGTAAACATGTCAGACAGTGTTCCACATATCGAGCTATGTCTCTTTTTATCCTAGCCACCAATAAAAAGATTTCAAATCTCTATACATCTTATTGGTGCCTGGATGGATAGAGTATCGGGATTTATGACTTTCATTTAATATCATACTTCGGATATCTCCAAAGTATGGTACCCAAATTCGCCCTTGAAAACACATAATTCCTTTGTCATTTGGTTCCAAGGTTGAAATTATTTTACCTAACCTTTCTGATTTGATAAGATCTTCTTTCATTGCTTCCTTCTGACATTTCAGAACTTCCTCATGAATATTAGGGACTAAACTTATTCTCATTGCCACCATTTTAATAGTCCCGCTTCTTTCTTTTCTACTTAAAGCGTCAGCTACCACGTTGGCTTTTCCTGGGTGGTAAAGGATTTCACAGTCATAATCATTAACAAGTTCAATCCACCGACGCTGTCGCATATTCAAATATTTATGGCTAAACAAATGTTGTAGACTCTTGTCATCTGTATAAATCTGGCACTTTGTTCCCAGAAGATAATGTCTCCAGATTTTTAGAGCGATCACTACCGCAGCTAACTCCATATCATGAGTCGGATACTGTTTCTCATGATCTTTCAATTGTCTTGACGCATAAGAAATCACCTTTCCTCTTTGCATCAGAACACATCCTAATCCTAACTTTGAAGCATCGTTGTATACCACAAAGTCTTCGGATCCTTCTGGTAGAGTTAACACCGGCGCACTACAGAGGTGATTCTTTAATAGTTGGAAAGCTTATTGTTGTTCTTTTTCCCACTGAAACTTAACATTCTTTCGAGTCAATTTGGTTAATGGCACGACTATTTTAGAAAAATCCTGAATAAACTTACGGTAGTAACCTGCCAAACCCAAAAAGCTTCGAATCTCGGAAGGATTTTTCGGAGCTTCCCATCTTACAACTGCTTCTATTTTTACTAGATCTACCTGTACTCCGGCTTCTGAGATAACCTGACCCAAGAATTGAACTTTTCTTAACCAGAACTCACACTTGGACAACTTGGCATACAACTTGTCTTTCTTCAATAATTCCAGTATCAAACGTAGATGTTCCGCATGTTCTTCTTCGGTTTTAGAGTATATAAGAATATCATCGATAAATACAATAATAAATTTATCAAGATATTCCTTACATACACTATTCATTAAATCCATAAAGGCTGCGGGCGCATTAGTTAAGCCAAATGGCATAACTAAGAATTCGTGATGCCCGTATCTTGTTCTGAATGCTGTTGTGGCCACGTCTTCTTCCCTGACCTTGAGCTGATGATACCCAGATCTTAAATCAATCTTGGAGAAATAACTTGCTCCCACCAATTGGTCGAACAAATCATCAATCCTTGGTAAAGGATACTTGTTTTTAATTGTCAACTTATTCAGTTCACGATAGTTTTTAATTGTCAACTTATTCAGTTCACGATAGTCTATACACATTCGCATAGACCCATCTTTCTTTTTAACAAATAAGACCGGAGCACCCGAAGGTGAAGTACTGGGTCTAATAAATCCCTTATCAGTTAAATCTTTCAACTGTGCAACCAGTTCTTTCAATTCAGATGGAGCTAAACGGTACGACGCTTTTGCTACTGGTGCAACCCCTGGTATAAGATCGATTCGGAATTCAATGACTCTATCTGGTGGTAATCCAGATAAGTCTTATGGAAAGACTTCTGGATATTCACTAACAATCGGAATCGATTCTTCTTTTCATTTCTTTTTATTTAGATCAATTACATATGCCAAACATCTTTGGCACTTTTTACGAATACTTTTCTGGGCTTTCATTACTGACAAAATACTGGTATGGTGATTCTGACGATCACCATATATAACAACTGTTCTCTGGTCTGGCAGAATAATTCTGATTATTTTCTGATCACAATTAATACTAGCCTGATATCTTGCTAACCAGTCCATACCTACCACTACATCAAATTCCTTCATCGGCATGGGAAATAGTTGGATTGAAAACTCACAACCCTCAATAACAATAATGCAGTTATTGAACACACTAGTAACAGTTTCTTGACTATTAGCAGTATCAACTACTAATTCRTCATCAAGTAACACAGAATTCAAACATGCAATTTGAGCAAACAATGGTGATACAAATGAAAAGTTTACACCAGATTCAAATAACACCATAGCACATATTGAATTCAGAAGGAATGTACCTGTTACTATATCTGGGGTTGTTTCTGCCTCGTTCTTTGTCATTTGGAATGATCTACCCCTGGTTCCACTCTTGCCGCCCCTTGGTGCACTAGGCCTTCCACGGTTACTGGGAGTATTTCCACCCATTGTCAGACGAGGAGCTCTCAATTGTGGACAATTTGGTCGAATGTGGTCAGGTGAATTGCACTAAAAACATCTTTTGGGTGTAGTGCAGTCCCTTGACAAATGACCTGTCTCTCCACAACGATAACATCTCTTGGGTTCAGAAGGACAACTTCCCTGGTGTATCTGTTGACACTACGGGCAGGTTTTAACAGAAGGTAACTGTGAAACACGATTATCTGACTTAATAAATTTGGGTCTTCAAAAACTAACTGAAGATCCTTTACACTTTCTTTTCTCAACAAATTTCTCTTCACCCTGCCGATTCTTATTTCTTTTAGTAACTTCGGCAGTATTAACGGCTAAAGAGAAAGTTTCAGGGTTCATAGCAATCAC
>NC_037529.1:38187988-38200732 GCF_001531365.2 Cynara cardunculus var. scolymus
CTTCCCTCGGCACATGGCTTCTGCCCAGTCTGTTGATCCCAATTGTTGATCTCAGATATCTCAATAACACTTATAATCTAGTTATGAATAACCAAATTATAGTGATTTTACGAAGAAAGTTAAGAAGACTCAAAAGTAAAATATGAATATTGAAGAACAGTTTGAGCTTCAAAGGTTTTACTTTATAAATAATAAAACGTAAAACACAAAGTAAAAACTTCTCACGTATGCGCGCTTTTTACAATAGACCTAGTCGTCTATTTATACTAGTTTGCTAATGCTAAGATAACTAACTATTGCAACTTTCTAGCAAATATTCTAGCTAACTAATAATGTTTATCTTTCACATGGATGATCACTATTTACAAGATAAACTATAATTCCAGCTATTGATTCGTCATCTCCAGCTGTCATTATTGACGTGGCGCTTTCATCCTTATCTTCAAGTCTTCAATGCATGCTTGGATGAATACTTAGAAAATCTTCTAAGTGTTAGTTTGTCCATCATATCGATGGTTACACTTTCCATCGCATCATCCATCGATCTGCTGGTTGCACTTGGTCCATCGGTCCGATGGTTGGTCTTTCCATCGATGCTCTGGTTAGTCTTTCCATCGATCCAGGCTTGGTCTTTTCTGCCTTGATGTCTTCATCGGTCTTCTGGTTCTTCATCATTTATTGTTTTTCATTACTTTACATTTTGCATTATGGGATCTAACATTATTCTTTCAGATTTTTCAAAATTTAATTTCTCTTTTAATTTAAAGAAATCCTCTGAAAGTTTTATCACCCTTAACTCTAGCTTAGATGGAGCAGAGTTGGTTTCATTGGAAGTAGACTTACATACCTGATCATCAGAGTTGGAGGCAGATTCTGCATTGGACGTGGCCATCAGACAGATGAGTGATTTGTCTTCATCATCTGATGAAGAATCAGACACCCAGTTTTCTTTCTCGGCCATCAAGCTTCGCTCTCTAGGATTATACTTGTATTTGTTCTTGTAATAGTCAGCATCCTTTACCAATCGTCCTCTGCATTCTTTGGAAAAAATGACCGAGTTTTCCGCACCTGAAGCAGCGGAGGTAATTTTTCTTTCCATCCTTGTCCTCTTTCCTCTCGTCTCTTCTGTCTTCTCTTCTTTCTTCTCTCTCTTCTCTTCCATCTCTTCTAGCTTCCCTCTGATGAAATTTAGATGGCTTCCTTTCATAGGATAACTGGTACCTTTCCCTCTTGAAWTCTTTTCGTTCATAGGGTTTCTTGATGAACTTTTTCTAGAACTGCTTTGTAATCAAGGCCAAAGATTTGGCAAAGGCTTTAATTTCATCATCTGTTTCAGAAGTTTCGTCTTCAGATTCTGATTCTACCACCAGTGCTTTCTTTCCTTTCTTCTTATGTTCTCTGGTAGGGGTCCTTGATATTTCCTTTTCATCGGCAGCAAGAGCGAGAGGTCCATCGATGGATACCTTCTTCTTCATAATGTCGTTCACTTTTGTTGCAAGCGTTCCATACAGATCATGAAGTGACCAACACTCTAGGTCCTGATTTGCTTGAAGGGACATAGACAGTTGAGTCCATTCATCGCCAAGACTTTTTTGGAATAAAACATTGTTTTCTTCCTTAGTTCTGGAGATATCGTTTCGACGACATTGATTAATAAATGTGTTGAAACGATCGTATGTCTTCTGAATCGGTTCATCAGGAAGGGCCTTGAGGTTTATGTATTCGTTGAGACATTGTGCTCTACGATTTTTCTTCGTTTTTACCCCTCCTTCCAGTTGGCTTGCCAGTTCATCCCATAGTTCCTTGGCTGTGGAACATGCATCGAGGGATTGGAAGATTTCATTGGGTATGGCCATGATTATCAGTCGTTTGGCCTTTTTGTCGGTCTCTACCCATTCTATGTCGTCTTCATCCCAATTCTTCTCATCCTTGGGCATGTAGTAGGAAGGAATTTCATATGTGGAGTTTGTTCCTGTGACTCTTGGGACAAGAGTTTGTGGAATGTAAGGACCCTCCATTACAGATTGCAGGAGGTTCCTGTCCATTCCTTCCAAAAAAATTCACCATTCTTATCTTCCATTTTGGGTATTCTTCTCTTTGAAGAGTTGAAGGCTTGGTGAGGGAGCCAACACTATAAGCAAAATTCCAGTTGGCCATTGAGAATTTTTAGAAGAGAGAGATTTTATGTTTTGGTGAGAGAAAAAGAGAAAATTGAGAGATTTTGGATGATTGTTTGATTGGAAAAACAATCAATTGGCTCTGATACCAATTGTTGATCCCAAATCTCTCAATAACACTAATAATCGAGTTAAGAGTAACCAAATTATAGTGTTTTGATGAACAAAGTGATGAACACTCAAGAATAAATTATGAACATTAAAGAACAATCTTGAGTGTCAAGGGTTTCACTTTATTAATAAGAAAAACGTAAAAGCGACATTTAATACAATAGGCCTAATCACCTATTTATACTAGTAAGCTAATTAGAAGATAACTATCTAGTGAGACTATTTAGCTAATCTTCTATTAACAGATAATGTTTATCTAAACTATGGATAAGCTATAATTTTAAGATAAACTTGAAATCCAGCTGTCGACTTGTCATCTCCAGCTGTCTTTCATGGGATGATGAATCAACCTTATCTTCATATCTTCATCGTATGCCTCTAGTTGAATTGCTGAAGAAAACTCTAAGTGTGGTTGACCAGAGGGGTGATGAAGATGCTCTTTCCATCGCATCTCTGGTTGTTCATCGACCCTCTGGTTGTTCTCCAGACTTGGTCCATTCTGCCTTGATGTCTTCATCGGTCTTCTTGTTCTTCATCACTTATTGTTTTTCATTACTTTACACTTTATGGATTATGTGGTCTAACAATAAATACCTCAAGTGATAACCAGGACCCGGTTGTCACACTTTCCTGTTGGTCCCAACCGAGTCTACAAGAGTTTAGAGGCGAACAGTTTGTAGAAGGGGGGATGAATAAAAACACAGAAAACTTTCACCTTTAAAAATATATATTGAGATAGAAGAATCAATACAGATTTTTTTACAGATTTTTTGCGGAAATAGAAAAGGTAAAGATAACCTATCTAAAACAATCTAAGATTACACAAAAATATACTTAGCAAATATAAGAAATTTTCCAAATAAGATAAAGATAGAAAGATGTTCTCCTTTGGTAAGAAGTTTAGAATTAGAGAGAAATTCTAACTTGCTTGAAGATAAGTGTTTGTGTTATTTTGTGTGCTGTAGATGTAGATGCAGTGCATGAGGAGAGCACTCAACTATTTATACCCATTGCAATAAATGCAAGTCATAAGGGTTAGAACACGTGTCAAGATTTTAGAGGAAACCTTGTCCTTTGCAATAGTGAATAGAACTATTGTCTATTCTTGAGCACACATCTTTTCATGGAGTTGGTGGGCACTAGAGTCGACTAGTCGACTATGTGTAGTACTATACTCTTGAAAGGGTATGGGTTTGTCCTTTGTGTGTGGAAGGACAAGACAAAAACAATCGTGCATGGCAAGCTTCATTTGATCACTGAATGTCGGAATAACGTTGGAGGTCTCTTCAGCATTCACTAAGGCTTGTGAAGTATTCACACGTATGTTGAGGAAGTTGTAATCACTGAATACCACTTCAGATCATGAACACGCCAGTCACTAATCTTCAGATTCAATCTTCGATATTCATTAAAGATTCTTGGTGTTGTCCACAATTAATCAATCTTCAAGAAAAACTTCAATATCCATGGCAGATCTGAGATTTTTTAATAACAACATAAGAATGAGATAGAGAGAATTTGTCAACTTTGGTCAAACTTTCATATATGTATCTGAATTTACAATGGAGCATCCTACCAAGATTACAAAGACCTCACCCTATTTATAGGGTCAAACAACTAAACAAGGTCAAAGTCAAACTCTCTAAGAAAAGTCAAACACGCTGACTTTTACAAAATTATAGACAATTTTATCTTTCAAGACGAATACAATACACTGAATTTCATTCCTAACATTCTCCCCCTTTGTATTCAGACTTGAAAGAATTTGCGCGCTTTAAGTCTCGTTTGAACTTTGAAGCTTTAAACACTCTATGTCTTCTTCAAAAGAAAAATCTTCAACTTGAAATCTTCATGTAATCATTTGTTGAGAAAGATCTTCTAGCATTCTCCCCCTCAAATGTAGAACAACGATGATCTTCTCTTTTGACAATGTAGATCAAAAACAATAACGATCTTCAATCTTCAGACAACAAATTTTAAACATTCTCCCCAATAATAAATTTCTTCAAATAAGATCACAAACATTCTTTTATGACGAGAAATCTCTATCTGTAAACTGTTGTAATGATGATTTTCACATTCAATAACTCTCAGACATTGTAGCACATGAGTAATTTTCTGTAATCATCTCCAGTTGCACTCTTTTTGAGTCTTTTGCCATCTTTGAAGTTACTTCCCCTTGATCTTTACATCAGATTCCCCTTATAATGTTCGGAATTTGACATTTCATTTATTATTACATACTCCCCTTTATGATGAAATGAGAATCATAAATAAAAATGAATGAAATCCTCCACGTAAGCCGTTAATTCATGAAATTGTAAGTAGATCTTTGCAAATTCACTTAATTAATCTTTTCATATTAAGGGAATATGAAGGTAACATCCAATTTCAACGAATGAAACTGTTTTCAATCTTATAAAAGATTGGCATGTGAGTATAACAGATATACTCAGTACAACGGATGTACTGTATATATGAGACTTTTTGATGCTCATCTCACCAGGTCTTCCGTTCAATCATCGATAGCTTAATTATAGCGTATATATGAATGTTTTGGCAAAATAACATATAAAATGCAATTTGTGTAGTGTAGAAGGATAAAGCAACGTATGCTTCTGTTTAGGCTCAAAATGATAAACCGTATGAACTACACAAATTTATCAGACTCAATTAGTGATCAAAAAGACTTGAAGGAGGGGGACATATATCCTTCTGATTCAATATCAACTTTCTCTGAATGAGAAATTGATAGATGATGAGCTGTATGCCCCAAGTGTTATTAAAACACTTATCTGTTGAGAGTTTAATGAGTAGCTGGTGGGGTTGTGACAAGAATTGGTTTGTGTTTTGCCTTTTTCAATATTAGTCTGGAAAGAATTGAGAACTAATAGATTGTGTGGTATGCCCGGATTTTAGAAGTTTGGAACAGGATTCTCGTTTTCTTTTAATCTTGACACAACTCTCATCAATTCTTTTGGCTCACAACAACTACCCCTCTCATTTTCATTTTAGTCTCAGCACACAAACCCTTTTGTATATAAAGCTCACTCAGATATGGTTGTCCTCTTGGGTAGGTCTGTCGGTTTTGACATTCCATAGAGGTATTTCTGATAAGCACTTAGTCCCTTCTAAAATACTATAAGCTCAGTTGATCACAATGATTTATTAAAATTATTATTGCAAATAAGCACAATGATCAGATAAAAATTGATCAAGAAATTTTTCTTTAAACACAATTAATAAGGAATAATGCGACAATGATTAGATTATTCGGTGTATATGAGAGAAATGAATGAAGATCTGTAAGAACGAGTTTACAGATTCTGATATGAAAAAAAAATTGAATGTATATGAATCAACGTAAAAAAAATAACAGAAAACAAATTTGAATACAAACGAGCGTTTTATCACCGAAAATAATTATCATTTTAAGAGACGTGATAATAACAGTTTGAAGAATAGCTGAAACAAGTATTGGAGTTATGTACGATGAGAAATTACACAAGTAAGATCTCAGGTAATACCTGTTCAGAAAATGTACTTGTTTCCCCCTAGAAAGTAGATTTAAGAAATATTTCAATTTGGCTCAAAAATTAAAAAAAAAAAGTGGAAACATGTTTAGCACGGGTCCTAAACTAGGTGTTTAGAAACCACACTCGGTAAAGCACGGGTCCTGAACTGAATTGTTCAGAAGCCTTTTTGGAATAGATTACAACTCCCCCTGCATTGGTGTATCACTGATATGATATTCTGATCAGCACAAAATTGACACACCTGTAAAACCAAATTAAGTAGATTTTGGTACCCAAATGAATTTGAGTCCTATTTTGTTAGTATCGGGTTGGGGTATGTTGTAACTACCAAACCATCTATCTCTATTAGATATATTCTTTTTAGCACTTTGAACAGGATGATCAGAAATAAAATATGACTCATACAAGTTATTGTGATCATACTTGTTCTTACCTTTCCAACTGCTCTGATAGTTGTTATCTCCATGCCACCTGTTGAACCTTTTGTTATTGACAAAATCATTGGTTTTGCATGTTGAGCACATAATTCTTCTCTTACAAAGATTGATCAGATCATTAGTGGATCTCACAATGCAAGGAAGAACAGAGTTAGTAACAACAGGTGTATGAGATGAAACAGAATCAGATTTATTAACCCAAATGCTTTTAATCTTAGAAGATTTATTGGGTGATCTAATAACATACCCTTGATAATATTGATTAGAAGAATGAGAATACTTTTTAGAAACAGTAGATTTAGGGCTGCTTGAATAACTGTTTGATTTGGAATAGTCATAAAAGCTAGTTTTACACTGTGATGGAGAACCAATTRAGCTTTGTGCAAAAGAAAAGTCTTTGACCTTCTGTAAAAGCTAGTCTCTTTCAGCAGTAACTAAATCAAACTTAATTTTAAGTTCAGTTCTCATCTTCAGCACAGTCTCAAGGTCTGTCTTCAGGTCAGACAATTTGCTTGTAGTGTCAAGGAGTTTACCTTCTAACTCCTTTTGAAGCATTTCAAACTTTCTCTTCTGATTTATTTACTTTATTTTCTCTTCATCTGAGCTGCTCTTATCATTCTCTGAAGCGATGTCAAGCCACTTTTTCTTATTAGCAAAGCTCTTTAGCAATTGCTGTATACTTCTTTGAAGTATTTCTCTTCTCAAAAGCAAATTGCTTCTTTTCTTCGTCTAAAGCTTTCTGCTTTAGAGCAATGCTTTCAGATATTTTTTGTATTTGGCTCTGATAGTCTTCTGAGATGTGTTTCTTCTCTTTATCATTCTTGGCCCGTTCCAAGATGATCAGCTGCTCAAAGTCAGATACTTACTTTAACGGCATTTTTGCATTTAGCTCTAGAGAGTTTATCTTATTCTCATAAGATATGCGTTCAGCCCCAAATTTTCTTTCTAGTTCAACCACCCTTTTCTTCTCTTTCTCAAAAACTTTCCTTTCATCATTCAAATTCTTTTCCACTTTTAAAACCTTTTATTTCTCTAGATTCAGAAGCTTTCTTAGCTCAATCAGGTCACTTTCACACTTACGAGATTTATCAATTAAGTTATCGGTTTCATTTTGCTTTCTACCTGAAGCATCTCTTTCAGTTCTTAATTCATTCTGAATTTCTTAGAGTTTGTTAAAAAGATCTTTATTAGCATTACTCCATATTTTCAATTCATTATCAAAATCTTTTCTAACATTATCCAAACAATTTTCAAGTTTATTAATTTGATACTCGAAATCATTCTCAATTCTTTCCAATGCTCTTTTATGATCTTTTTGTAGATTTGCAATTAATTCCACATTTGAATGATTTTCACAAAGAATGTTTATGTATTTATCTTTATAGTCCATAATGCTCTTCTCTAATTCAACAAACTGAGTTCTCATCTCTTTATTCTCCTTCGGTAGAATATCTGCCATTTAAAAATATAAGATTGATCAATTTCAGGATCTAATGCGATGAAATCAATAAAAAGAAAGAAAAAACAGATAAGCTCAAAGAAAGAAAAAAAACACAAAAACACAAAAACTGTTGAGAAAAACAGAAAAACGACGAAAAACTGTCAAAAATCAGTAAAAACAGTCAAAACCGTTGAAAATAGTTAAAAACTGTTAAAAACAGTCAAAGACAGTTAAGACTGATTACGACGCAGAACAATTCAGAAATCTCACAAACAATTTACAACACAAACCAAAGCAGATAAAAAGTGATCAAGAATTAAAATCTAAAAAAATATCAAAAGAAACACTAAAAAAGAATAAAATGGGTTTGGGAACAAAATCAACCCAAAATGAATCAAGTTAGTGCTTAAACCAAAACCAATCAGATGAAGGAACTATTGTTGAGCAACTAAATCTCGAGCGGAGAAGCTGCTTCAGATGAACGGGATTGTACTATTTACACCAAACCAGAGAAATCCTTGGCCAATTTTACCTCCTTGGCTGAGGAAAGCTTAAATCGATTAAAGAATTAAGCGAACAAAGATTAAATCGAATGAGACACGACCGAATTTGTTCGAGAACAAAATCCGGGTAAGGTAAGCAAGCGTCAAATCCGAACAAGGTGAACGATAAACATCAAAACCAGATGGTGATGTATCCGGATAACACCAAACCTATGAGCGACTTAAAGTGAAATCGAATAACCAGAACTCTCCAAAAGCTGTGTTTAGAAGGCTGATTGCTCAAAGCATTATATGCATCTGTTATAAGAATGGCAAGCCGAACAAAAGATTCTAATACAACATATATAACATCTTCTCCATTTTTATCCGATAATTTTCTTGTATCCAATCAAATAACACCACCGAGAGATTATAAGAAAACTCAAATCTAAAATCCCTTCTCCACTGTGTGTTTGTGTGTGTAAGAAATTATGAATCGCTCGGCAAAAGTCTTGATCTTGATCTCTTTCTTCTTGTTAACATTCACTTCAAATTTGAATCTCGTTGATGCATTTTACGGATCATCACCACCAGTGCTTCAGCTCACTCCATCTAATTTCAAGTCCAAGGTTGTAAATTCAAACAATGTTGTTCTAGTTGATTTCTTCACACCATGATGTGGCCATTATCAAACTTTGACACCAACGTGGGAAAAGGTAGCTAGTGATGCTGATGTACACCAAGCTATTGATATCGCTCTTCTTGAATCCTGACTTCTTTTGAACCCAAAAACTCTACTGAAACAAAACAAGTCCACCAATCTCCAACAATAGTCAACACAGTAACCAACTAAGGGTGCGTTTGGTTTGCGGGATTGGAATGGATTTGGGGGGATTTGGATTTGAAATCCATTCCAATCCTGTGTTTGGTTTGCCAAATTGAAGGGATTTGAAATCTAGGGATTTGATTAAAATCCCTTGTATGCGGGATTTGGAAATCCTTTGCAAAGGGCCAGGATTTGAAATCCAATCCCTTCCATCGCTTTCCTTCCATCGCCGGTGCTTCCTCCCGCTTCCTTCCTGTCGCTTCCCTTCCATCGCCGGTGCTTCCTCTCGCTTCCTTTCCGTCGCTTCCCTTCCATCGCTTCCCTTCCATTGCCGGTGCTTCCTCCCGCTTCCTTCCCGTCGCTTCCCTTCCATCGCCGGTGCTTCCTCCCGCTTCCTTCCCGTCGCTTCCCTTCCATCGCCGGTGCTTCCTTCCCGTTCCTTGCGAAGCTGTGCCCTAGGGTCGTCTCGCCGGTGCTCCCTTCTCGCATCACTCTCAGCAGGTAAATCATTGCTATATGCTTGCTTAAACTGATTCTTCGGATGCATGATTATAGGAATTTTTCTATTTCTAGTCAACTTCTATATGTTGTTTTATGATTCTGGTTGATATATAGTTGAAGTTCATGGTATACACTATGATCATATTATGTTCAAATCCTGCAAACCAAAAACAAGAATGGATTTTAAATCCAATCCAATCCAAATCCCATGGAATCCAAATCCCTCCTGGGAATCCAAATCCCTCAGAAACATTCCTGCAAACAAGTCTGTGATGAAGAACGAACTCGAACAGAGAAGGTCACCCAAAATTGACTGAATCTATAATGGATTTAGCCCAAAAAAACTGATATACACACTAGAACTTCAAAAATGACATCTTGTTATGCCAAGATCTAGAAAATATAGACAGACTACGATGAACTGTGCGGTGTTATTCGAGGTATGGTAAATCCGGTTAAGGAGGTTGCAAAAACAAGAACAAATCAGGATGGAAAGGCTGTCCGATTTACAGTTAAAATGACTGTCTTGTGCAAATCAACCAAGTCCTAATCCGGTCACTGCTACAGGCGACTTAGACAAATCCGCTCGAATTAGGCGATTTAAACAAAACCGATCATAGTGTTAATCGATTTAGGTCAAGTCCGGTCAAAATCCAATCGAGCGATTTAGATGTCCGGAAAAGATGAATGCGATTTACCTTGAATCCGGATAAGGCTCAATCGATTTACCAAGAATCCGGTTAAGCCTTGAACTATGATGTGCGATTTAACCTGTGAGATTGAGCGATTTACTTACCTGTGCTATTTGAAAGCAATCCGGTCGCCATATAAACCAACTATTTATACCCTGTAAACCCTAGTCCGCTTGAGCGATATACCTGTGTTCGATTTAGAAACAAGATGAGCAAGGAAGCTGAGCGATGATGGTCGACCAAGGAATAATACAGTGATAATCGATTTGATGAAGCTCAGACACAGTTGAAATTTCTGTTCGAATGAACGTCTGGGCGATAAAGATGGGCTGTGGATTTCTTGAGCAAAGATGAAGCTGAGTGCAAAAATCGGATGAACAGATGAATCTATTTAGGAGAATCTGCCTAACCTGGTATTCGATGAAGGTCATAGTATGGATGGGCTGTTATTTCAATGGACTCTAAGCGGATATGGGCCAAAAAAATGAGCGATTTAAGTTCAAAAGAAATCAACAAAAACACAAAATACAAAAAAATAACAAGAAAAAATGGATCAAACACAGATATTTTTATGAAAAAATTAAGAAAAAAAAATCAAAAACTCATAAAATTCATTAAAACTTGAAAAACAAAGATCAAAATGTAAATCTTTGTGTATAACAAAGATTCATGAAGCAAAAACACACACAACGATCACTGAAATAACACAAAAACACAAGATTTTCCAAAAAAAATTGGATCAAACTAAAAAAAAAAATATAAGAACAAGATGAACATCAAGAAAAAAATCAGAATTTTTTTTCATAGAATCTTCAAAATATGATTTCTTCTTCTGATTTCGTGCACAATCCTGCTCTGATACCAATTGTTGTCCACAATTAATCAATTTTCAAGAAAAACTTCAATATCCAAGCCAGATCTTCAAGAAGAAGATAGAGAGAATTTGTCAACTTTGGTCAAACTTTCATATATATATCTGAATTTACAATGGAGCATCCTACCAAGATTACAAAGACCTCACCCTATTTATAGGGTCAAACAACTAAACAAGGTCAAAGTCAAACTCTCTAAGAAAATTCAAACACGCTGACTTTTACACAATTATAGACAATTTTATCTTTCAAGACGAATACAATTATATACTGAATTTCATTCCTAACACTTTGGTGTGAGTTTTGTCTTCTTGAAATATCGCTGTTGCTGTACGATTACAATGTATGTTTCAGTGATCACTGAACAAACTCAGTGATGATTGCTGGAACTGAAAAGATATAAACATAATACTTCGAAAGGTAAAAGGGATTATCGTCAAATCAATGAGAGAGAAGATCAACAATCTCCCCCTATTTGATGATGACAAAGCAACATAAAGAAAATTGCCTTAAGGTTGAATAGTAAGAAAAAGTTACATACAAAGTACATGTCCCTTTTAACTATTTTGGGATCTTTTTCACTGATGCAGTTTTTACTATATAAGTTTTCTTAAGTTACAAGTTTAAAAAAAAGTACAAGGGAAACTGATGCTGAAAGCATATTCACTGACAGAAGAATGTCAATGACTGTAAGAGCATACTGTAACTCATAGACATGTGTCCCTATTACTCTTATTAGGGAACTTTTTTAGTGATACTGATGAAATACATATATTAATCAAAGGAGAATTACAAGTGTTACAATCAGTACATTCTAGACTTATTACATATAAGTTGGTCTCTGAAAGAAAAGACAGAAAAATAAGACTTACAATGAAAGATAAGATTTAGAAGACATAAATTTCTAACTAATTTAAGTCGCTAAAGTCGATGTAACCAGGTACTTCTTCTTCTTCGAGCATCTTTCGAAGTAGAAATTCTTTTCTGATCCTGCGGTCTATCATTTCACCATAAATATCATTGTCCAACCAATATCTTAGATAATAAAGATGTTCTATAAGATAAAGACCAAACTCATACACTCTCTGAAAGCTGTGTTCGTCTTCATAGTCAAGAAATATAAATCCAAACTCAGGCTTTATATGCACGGTGTTGGGTATGTAAGGACCCTTTGCTGGCAAAGAGACGTTCAACATAGAGATGTCTGGCTTCTTCGAATCCTTCAGGGTTCTGTTGGTCCCGAAAGGGTCTACAAGATAAGGAACAATTTATAGAAGGGGGGGGGGATGAATACAAACACAATATTTTCAAATTTAAAATATATATTGATAGAGAAGATCAATACAGATTTTACAAAACTGTTTGCGGAAAGATAAGGTAAAGAAAAACCTATCTAAACAATCTTTGGTTACACACGAAGCTATAGCAAACACAGAAAAGAGAATGCTATAAGAGATATCCTTTACTTAAGCTAGAGGATTCTTGAAGTAAGCATTAGGTTGGAGAGTGACGTGCGCACTCTGCAAAGAGAAGAAACACTTCTATTTATACCCAGTGCATTAAATGAACATTTAATGCAATATGATAGGTTTACAGTGCAGAAAGACTAGAAGAGGGTTCATTCAGGGTACATACCTGAGTAACAGAAGATGGCTCAGAAGAGGTAGAT
>NC_037529.1:38202377-38203575 GCF_001531365.2 Cynara cardunculus var. scolymus
CTTCGTCAGCATCAATAGCCATCAAGCAGACATAAGCTTTATCTTCCTCGTCAGAAGATGATTCATCAGATGAWTCAGCCCAGTCATGCTCTTCAGCAATAAGGCCTTTAGCCTTTCGCTGGTTGTTCTTCATCTTCTTATATTTCTCCTTCAGTTTTAAGTATTTATCATCTGTGGTCCTGAAGAAGGAAGGAGCTTTACAAGATGGCATCGCAATCTTCTTGGATTTGCATTCACCTGCAAAATGTCCGGGCCGGTGACAGTTGTAGCAGACAGCTGAAGCCTTGTCTATTYTTTCAGACATTGGCTTGTCCCTTAGGGATAGCTGTGGAGATCTGCGGAATTTGCTCTTGTTGGCAAACCTCCTAAAAGACTTAGTTAGGAGTGCCAGGGACTCATCAAAATTTGATAAATCAGATTCTGGAATGTCCTCAGAAGAGTCMATCTCTGTGATGACCACGGGAGGTAGAGAAGAAACAAAAGGAGTAGAAATTTCAACTKAAGGGGATTCAKAGATCAAAGCTAAAGGAGAGCTTTTCATTTCCCTRGAATCTTTTTCAAGATTTCYTTTCAGTTGACRAGATTGCTCATGGTTAAGCAGAATCCCGTATAAAGACGAAAGAGAAAGAGATGACATGTCATTTGACATCTTGAGACACATGGAAAAGGTGTCCCAAGATTCAGGAAGGMATTCTAGAAACTTAGTCAAAGTTTCAGAATTAGAATATTCTCTGCCGACAGTCCTAAGATCAATATGAAGGCAGTTAAATCTTTGATGTACTTCAGACAGCGTCTCGGACTTTCCACAGAGAAAGCTTTCATACTGTCGTACTAGATTTATCTTTCTAGTCTCCTGAACCTAAGAGGTTCCTTCATATTGGACACATAGAGTATCCCATACGGATTTAGAAGATTTGAGTTTCATCACTGAGTGATAGATCTCATCAGGAAGAGAAATAGCTATTATAAACTGAGCACGCGTGTCTATAGCTATTTTCTTCTTATCCTCATCGCTCCATTGATGTGGAAGCTTTCGAATCTGCCGTTCAGGAATCGCGGCAGTCGTAACTGTTGCTGGAACAGCCGGAACAATAGCAAATGGAATATATGGTCCATTTTCTATATAATGTGGAATTTCAGGATCCACACCTTCCAGAAAGAGGGACATCCGGTTCTTCCAGAGACAAAAGTTGTCACG
>NC_037529.1:38203675-38211890 GCF_001531365.2 Cynara cardunculus var. scolymus
TATCAAGAAGTTTTACGTGATGAATAAGGTATAATCAACAMTTATATTATTACACATTTTGTACCATATGTTTCTATTAAAACCATTGCGTCGTTTTTTTGCAGGAAATATTTACGGATGAGTGCATCACGAAAAGCAAACAACAGTTCGAATATACGGATGAACATTATTTTACGAACGATTGTATTTCTTTGTTCATTCAAGAATTTCAAGTTTTGTAATAAGTTCTAAGTAGATGGTTTCAGAAACCCGACATATGTGCAATTTTCTTTTCTTTCGATCTTGCTAACAAACAAAATTGACCTTCAACTTTATATATTAGTTGACTTGTAAAATAACCACATAAACTCATGATTCAAAGCCAAACTAATGTTTTCGAATTGTGATTTACCCGCGCTGCATCGCACGGGTACACCACTAGTATATATATATATATATATATATATATATATATATATATATGAATGATACAGGATAATACATATATATATGAAGCAAACTACGGGTAGATTAAATAGTTGATCCGAACATAACAAACATAAATTTACGAATGGAGAATGGAACTAATACGTATGACTACAAAAGAACTGCACCAACTACAGCTTCAGCAACTATGCCAGCTACTTCTTTAGCAACTACATCTTTTATCTCAGAGCTTTCCATAGCATAAACGATTGCAATAAGTGTTACCACAAATGCATAATCCACGTTCGGATATATTGTCACCATAAACTTGTCCTCAGAGAACTTCACATTGTCCATTGGTTGCAGTTCATGCATCTACAAGTCCATTGATTAGTTACAGTTAATTTGAGCTTTAGGCTCATGAACCGAAAAACTGAGAAAAAGCCAAAATTAATCACTGAAAATAGAAAAAAAGTAAACGAAAATTACTTGGGCTACTGTTGTTGAAGAATCTCCCACACAAACAGTGCATTTTCTCTTTGCCCAGCTTCCTTTGATGTTGAAATCACAACCATTCTTGCTACTCATTTTGTTTGCCATGAACACATTTACATTGGTCTCCTTAAACTGGATCATGTGTGGTGTTTTTGTGCTAAATATCATATCCGGATCGGCTTTACTGTCACCCCTAAATACATTCCATCCATCATGTCCACTCATGTTCTGGGAAATAATACAAACTCCATTTCAATGTTGGATTTACCATCAACGCCACAAAGTTTTTTCTTTTATAAATAAACATAATATTAAAATCTCACCTTCTTTCGGAGTGTAACGATGGGTCTGTCATCAGCATCGAGTAGCAAAAGTTGATGATGGAAGTTTGTGCTGTATGGTTTCACTTTGAGCATGATTTTGTGGTTAGTATCTGTGATCACAAGGTTTCCACATGAATATGTATCAACTATAACTTCAAGTGGAAATGGTGAAATGAACTGAGGCCCTATCACAGAAACTGGAATGAATACAGGTGCATCACTTGGTTGAGCCATCATCACCACAAAAGTAAAGTGTCGTACACGACCTTGGCTCGAAACTAGACCAAGACCTCGACTGTGACTTGGTAAATGACATCCCCATCTTAGGGATTTATAGAGACCATTGAAAACGTAAGGTGGTATTGTTACAATGATTAATCATTGTCATCCTAATTTTAACACATATTTTTGTACTAATATACTCCAATCCAGCATTAGTTAGTTATTACACCATCTTGATGTTGGTGAGTACCGAGTAGTATTTTCTTTTACTTCAATTTGGTGTTAACCTATTTTCACTCATAAAATGTTCATTCAAATTTGATATTTACGAATTTTTTGTTTACACCAACGGTATCGAATTATAGGACGTGAGACATGCATATATATATATATACGTCATATTAAACTAATATATAAAATTTATGTTTATAGTACCAAACAGTTGTATGTCATGTATAATATTGTTACAATAAGCTGTTACAAAGCTTTGACATCCTAATAAGTGTTGAAAAAATAATCAAGATTAGATAAATAAAAGGGAAAATTGTACCAAAATGGAACCAACTTTCACCTAATTCTTATTTTAGGAACCAACTTTCAAAATCGTCATTTTGGGGAACCAACTTGGACCTGATTCCTATTTTGGGGAACCAACTTTCAAAATCGTCATTTTGGGGAACCAACTTGCACCTGATTCCTATTTGGGGAACTGACTTTCAAAATCGTTATTTTGAGCAACCAACTTGCACCTGATTCCTATTTTGGGGARCCAAYTTTCAAAATCGTCATTTTGGGRAACCAACTTGCACCTGATTCCTATTTTGGGGAACCAACTTGCAAAATAATTATAGAAAAATAACTAAAATTCGTTTTTTCCCAAAAATTAATGCAATAAATTCTATTTTTCATTTCAAATCTCGTTTTTTTTAATTCAGATATCAAATTGAACATTTTTAAAAAAAATCCAAATTACCACAATAAAAATTGTTTTTTACTAATGCAAAAAAATCAATTTAATAGAAAAAATTAATTGATGCAATAAAAAAAAATTAGGGAAAATTGCATCAATTAATTTTTTCTATTAAATTGATTTTTTTTTGCATTAGTAAAAAATAATTTTTATCGTGGTAATTTAGATTTTTTTTAAAATGTTCAATTTGATATCTGAATTAAAAAAACGATATTTGAAATGAAAAATAGATTTTATTACATTAATTTTTGAAAAAAAATGAATTTTAGTTATTTTTTTATAATTATTTTGCAAGTTGGTTCCCCAAAATAGGAATCAAGTGCAAGTTAGTTCCCCAAAATGAAGATTTTGAAAGTTGGTACCCCAAAATAGGAATCAGGTGCAAGTTGTTTTCCCAAAATGACGATTTTGAAAGTTGGTTCCTTAAAATAGGAATTAAGTGAAAGTTGGTTCCATTTTGTTGCAATTTTCCCTAATTAAAACGATAAAGTTTTAACACATTTATCCAAAAGATAAATAAACTATAAAAATTAAACCATTATTATAAAAGATGGAAACTTTAATATCTGGAATTAAAAAAACCTAAAACGATCAATACCCCACAGATTGAATCTATCTTCCACGATAAATTCCGGTGAAAGAAGGGAGTAGAACTGTAGAAGCAGAGTTGTTTACTTAGTGAACAAAAATGAATACAAGACTCGAAAATTAAAACCAACCTGTTTGGATTGACGTTGAATCAGAATTTGCAAGTAAAACTCGTCCTTATAGGTTTTATACAAACAATTTAGTATGTTGTGAGTCTACTAGTTGCAAAGCCCCAAGATTTGATGCAGTAACGTGTTTCGTATATTAACAGCTTTGATAACGAACCCAAAAGCAAAGCAGATGCAGAATGTTGGTTGAAAAACTTGATTGAAGCATAAATTCGAGAGAGAAAAAGGAAGCAACCGATTTTTTCAGTGTGTTTTAGGGATGATTTTATCCTGGTGGTTAAACCCCCCCCCCCCCCTTAAACCCACGATTTTATCCCCAAAAAATGGGATCACGATGGGTTAATTGGAGGATAATCCTCCAACAATAATTATCCTTCAAAAATGTGTGCCTACTCGCGCCACTTTCACGAATCTCGCACCCTTGGCCTCGGCCACATGCGTGTATGTGTGTTGGGTCTTCCACTCATAACCGCCACCATGAGTCCATCAATAAGGCCCAATTGAGAGGAAACCTTATAAGGCTCTCTAATAATTTTCTATCTACCAATGTGGGATGTAGGATAAATTTCGAACCTCACTAACATTTCCAAACTATAAGTCTCTAAAATATTTTTGAAATAAAATAGATTATTACTGTTTTAATATGTTAGTATTTGAAAAATGTCTATATAAAAATAATTGTTCTATATTCATAGGGTAATTCTTAAAAATATAATATAAAAAAACTAATACGATATTTTATTTTAAGAGTATCCTAAGAACATCCATAACAATAAACCTCTTTCGAGGTTGAGGACTTTGTCATATTAGCTTTCTCTCTCTACACCCATCAAATTTTTCTTCTTTCTTATACATTTTATAAGCCTTTCACTTCAATCATAGACCGGTCCATAGTTTATATCAGGGATGCTCAATAAATTGACCAACGTGATCAACCCAACCTGAAAAATCCAAAAAAAAAAAAAAAACTCAATCTGAGGTAATTCGGCACATAGTTTATACAAAATCAGGTTAATGTTTTTTGAACCCAACTCAACCTGATGAACTCGATGGCTTTTTATACTCTAGATTTAATATGATTGTTAAGTTCTTGACTGATACATGTATATTAAACATTAGACCAACCAGTAACTAGCTATATTAAAATTACATTATAATTTTTTAACTGTAACTTTACTTACATAAACTTTCAACATTTTCTTTTGAGGTTGTTGGCCTGTTTTGTCTGTTCTTATTTTGATTTTACATCTTTTAAACACAAACAATTAGCTAGATTATAAAATAATGTACTAAAGTTTCAACAAGTTCAACACAACCAACCTAACCCAACCCAACCTAACCTGCACGGTTTGATTTGGTTTGGATTGGGTTGAGATTTTCCAAACCACAAACATTATATTGGGTTGTTCAAATGTATTCAACTTGGTCAACTCAACTCATGTGCAACCCTTACTTGTATAATAAAAACTACAATAAAACAATTATAACAGTTAAAAATTACTTATTATAATTAAAATTACAATAATAAAAGTCATAATAATTAAAAATTACAATAATTAAAAGGGCTAAATACATTAAATAACAACATATTTTCATAAATTTTTTTAGTATTTCATCGTACTTTCATTTTTATCTTATTACAATAATATATTTACAAATGAATTTTTATTAAGACACTGTATAATAAAAAATTTACCCATTATAACAATTTGCAACTTTTTGATTTAAATTAAAACGACATGACATAAGTTACGAGGCTTCATGCCATGTTATTTGTCCACTTGTAACATATTGTTGATACGACTTTTTTATGACACCATTATACTTCAAAAAGAATTCATATTATTTAATAAATATATTAAAAAATCTAAACTTTTTCATTAATATAATAATATTA
Source organism: Cynara cardunculus var. scolymus (assembly GCF_001531365.2). NCBI lineage: Eukaryota > Viridiplantae > Streptophyta > Magnoliopsida > Asterales > Asteraceae > Cynara > Cynara cardunculus. Next base: position 38,208,704 of record NC_037529.1, read on the forward strand.
AGAAGACTCGTAGATTACAATTTATCTCACCAACATTTAAAAAATTGTTTAAAAATGTATTTTTTCTGAACTAAAGAATTAAGAAGAGCAAAATGCACAAAACATAAACCTACTTTCATAAATTTCTTTATTATATCGTTGTATTTTCAGTTTTTCTTATTATAACAATTTACTTTTAAATTATTACTTATTAGTGCATTGTAGTTTGAAGAATTTACCATAGCATTGAGTAACATTTTGATTTAATTTTACTCATTATACTAAATTTATATGCCACTTCAGTGTCCACATAGGCTGTCCACCCGTAGTATAGTTGATATGTTACAACATTGTACTTTCAAAATTATTTTATTATAACATCTATATGTTCTTATTATAACATTGTATTTAAATTTTAATATTTTATTATTTACACATTATTTAATAAATATTTTAAATGAATTAGAAAACTTCTAAATGATACAATAATATATCAATAGGAACACCATTATCAAAATACCAACCAAAAGAAACAATTTTAGATTGTCAACTAAATCTAAGAAAACTTGCTGATTCAAATATCAAAATATAAACAAAGATTAAAACAATGATACACGGAAAATCGTTACAATTTTTAGATAAAAATCAAATTACAACTAAGTTAGAAATGAAAGATAAGGAAAAAAAATTTAAAGTCAAACCCATGAGGTACAACCCTGAAGACCAAAAGGAACTCACAATACAAATTAAAGAACGATTGAATCTTAAATTTATTAGTATAAGTCATAATCTTCATAGCTCACCAGCTTTTATGATTTGAAAACATGCTCAAGTGGCTAGAGGAAAAGCTAGAATGGTGATAAACAACTTAAATGATAATATTATATTTGATGGATATTTTTTAGCATATAAAGAAAGCTTAATAAACTGGACTACAAATAAAAAGATATTTTGAAAATTTGATTGTAAAAGTGGATTTTAGCATATAAAATGTATCCTGGTAGTATATTTTATACCGCATATTTCATGCCTCAACGTCAATATGAATGTTTTGTTATTCCATTTAGATTAAAAATCTCCTCAAATATTTCAAAAAAAATGGATAGTATTTTTAAAGATTAGGATTTTATTTTCGTATATGTTAACGATGTTCTAATATCATCCGATGATATAGAATCACATTTAAAACATCTAAATATATTTATAAGATTATGTATAAAAAATGAGTTGGCTTTGTCTGAAAAGAAAACAAGATTAATACAAGACCAGAATTCCTAAGAACGAAAATTGATGGTAAATGAATAGAATTTCAAAGCCACATCTTAGAAAAAATCAATTAATTTCCTGATAAATCAATAGACAAAAAACAAGTACAAAGTTTTTTTAAAAATACTTATTTATGCTTCTGGCTTTATTAAAAACTTGGGTGCATTAAGAAAATCTTTCCAATATTTACTTAAGAAAGATACAATTTTTAGTTTTGATAAAGGTTTAGAGAATTATTGTAAATCATAACCAAAATTCAATTACCAAAAGAGAATGATACTTTGATTCTTGAAACAGATGCTTCTTAAAATTATTGGAGTGTGGTTCTTAAAAAAATAGATTATTCAAAACAAAACAAAAAATTAGAGAAAGTATTTATAGATATTGTTCTGGCACATTTAAGGATATCCATACAATATATTATATAAATGAAAAAAAATTATTAGTTGTAAAAGTTGCCAAGAATTTCATTACTTTCTACTATCAAATAACTTTTTACTAAGAAGTGATAGTACACATGTTAAGGCATTTATGAGAAATAATCTACCTTCTAACTAAAGTATAAAAAATTGATTAGATGACAAACTCTTTTGTCCGAGTACAATTTTGTTATAAGAATTATAAAATCTGATAAATGTGCAGATTTCCCGACCAGAGATGGCAAAGATGACTGAAGAAATAGATAAACTCATTTATTTTATGAAAAAAGAGATAGAGACAATCAAAGACGCAATCTCAAACATCATTGATATTGCCAATCTACCGGACAATTCTTTACAAGTTCGAGTTCTACTGATAAAGGCAAGTCAGATAATAAAAAAACTTGAGAAATAAACTGTAAAACCGGCAATTTCAAAATGAAAACTTTGATAAAAAAAAAAAACTTTGTATCTAATAAAGAAGATATTCCTTCTTCATCTTAAGTATAAATGACATATCAACACACATGGATTTTTCTAGAATTTACCCCAAAATTAATTACCTGTAAGGATCGTCTCATCATGAGATTAAACATTGGTACGATTTTGATGCTATAAATTCGCTATATCTTACTTCTTCTTCTTTTTCTTTTTTTCTGAATTATCTCATTGGATAATAACAAGGGATAGAGATTGTTATCTTAATAACCAAACAATAACCCATAAAGATATGGTTCTAAATTTTTTTATCTAAAAGACCTATTTTTTTTTTGAAGGAAAAAGATATCCAACCTAGCATTTTGTTCAACTAGCAAAATCTAAAGCTTTTACGATTTCAATAACTAATAAAAAGACAAAACTTCAAATATTTTGTGGAAACGATATTCATTACATAAGGGCACTAGCAGTTTTAAGAAACGATTTCACACATACGACAAGAACAATATATATTCATCTGTAATGATTCTTCTACTAAATCAACAACCAGTGGAAAATTATTTGAGAATGAAGAGGGTCATTAAATCAGGCCCACAGGCATAGTATAAAATATGTTTATTTAAAGGACATAATAAAGACATACGTCCGTGATGTTCTCCCGAGAAAGTTCAAGAGACAAATAAAGACACATGTGTCCATTTAACTTCTAATAATGAATAAAGGGAAAAATATAATAAAAAAAACCAATAGACTTTAGTGTTTTCAATGATCAAGTCTTTGAACAATTTTTTGGAATAAATAAGTTCTTGAACATTTCAAAACATGTTAAATAACTCATTGAACTTTATAAAACTTGTTAGATACATTCTTATGACCTATGCAACTTGTTTAATGTGGTAAAATAATGGAATAAGTCCGAAAAAAAACTCAATAAACATTCATATTTTGAACGATTAAGTATTTAAACATTTTTTGAACAAAAAAATATTTAGATCTATAAAATTAAACAAATATAACAAAAAATATTTACATTTACAAAAAAATAATTACATTTAAAAAATATTTTTGATAAAATATATTTTAAT
>NC_037529.1:38212185-38222626 GCF_001531365.2 Cynara cardunculus var. scolymus
CACTGATAAATATTTTAACTTTAATTAAAATAATTTTCATAAATATTTTTTATAAATGTAAGTATTTTTTAGTATATTCATTTTATATAATGTAAATATTTTTTTAGTTCAAAAAATATTTAAGGACTTTATCGTTTAAAATAAAGAAGAAACACATGGGTCTTACCTAATGTGCATAAAGCCTGGCCTTGCAACCCATCAGTAAAAAGAAGTAGGTGGAGAATAATGAAAGAGGAGAAGTAGGTGGAGAATAATGAAAGAAGCGAGGTTAAGCACAACGATGTGAAATGGCTGAACTACCCCCAAGGGTTGCTATGGGTAGTGCATTAAAAATCAAGTACAAAAGAAATACTTAAGAGAGTCATTTGGGCTCTTTTAGTGTTTTACCAAGATCAATTATTTGCTTGAAACAAAAAGGCGAACATGATGATGCAAAAATTGATACTTGTAAGCTATCATTTTTACTATGGGTGGCAAATTTATAGCAAACCAAACCAACCAACATATGTATCAGCCGTATCAATTAAAATCGGTATCAATTATAATTGGCTGGTAGTATCGTACCAAGTGTTTGGATACAATCAAAATCGGTATCAATTATAATTGGTTGGTACACGGTTTTAAATGTTGGGTACAATGATAATATCGTGGTGTCGACTTATTTAATTATTTAATTAATTATTAAATTATGTTAATCAATAATATTTTTATTTTGGGTTTTAAAATTTGAAATAAAAAGTTGTTAATTTTGTTTTAATTATCCACCTTACCTCTGATAACTCTCATTTTGAATGTTATTTACTCAATGTTTGTGTGTGTTTATATTACATTTTAGTTTGCACTTTCATTTTACGTGTTCAGGTTTTTCCATTTTATTTATTTATTTTTATTTGAAGCTATTGAGAATAAAAATTTGTATTTGTATGGTTATGCGCATCACTTTTTGGTTCACTATGAGATTGTGCCGAAAATGTCACCATAATGGGTAAAATTCAAATTTGTTTGGATAAGGTTGAAGATTTTTTGAAGATTTTGTTAGGACTGAATATCAGTGTTAAATTGTATTCGTCTTAAAAGATAAAATTGTCTATAATTGTTTTAGACATCGTGCTTGACTTTTCTGTAAAGTTTGACCTTGACTTTGAGGGTTATTGTTTGACCCTATATAAAACTTAGTCTTTGTGTAAATTTTTTACTTTACACAGATTTTGCATTTTATATGTTATTTTGCCGAAACATTCATAGATATACTTTAATAAGATATCGATGATTGAATCGAAGACCTGGTGAGATGAACCTTATAAAATCTCATATATGAAGTACATCCGTTGTACTGAGTATATTTGTTATACCCACAGGCCAATCTTTTATAAGATTGAAAACAATTTCATAAGTTGAAATTGGTTGTTACCTTCTCATCCTCTTAATCTGAAAAGATTATACAAGTGGATTTGAAAATATCTACTTACAATTTTATGAATTGACGGCTTTCGCTGAATATTTCATTCATTCTAATGTATGATGCTAATGATTCTCATTTCATCATAAGGGGGAGCATGTAATAATGAATAAAATGTTTAATTCCGAACGATATAAGGGGAGTATGTTATAAGATCAAGGGGGAGTAACATCAAAGGTCGGCAAAAGACTCAAAGCAGTGTGACTGGAGATTATTACTGAAGATTATTTCTATGCAACAACGTCTGAGAGTTTTTGAATGTGAATATCATCTTTATAAAAGTTTACTTTAAGATTTCTCATTGAAGAAAATGTTTAATTTTGGAGAAGAATGTTTGTGAGATTTTATCTGAAGAAATTCGTTTTTGGGAAGAATGTTTGTATTTCATTATCTGAAGAGATTTTTTGAAGATTATATCTTGAAGATTGTTTTTGAAAAGTGTTGCTGATATTGTTCTACATTGTTAAAATAGAAGATCGTTGCTGTTCTATATTCGAGGGGGAGAATATTAGAAAATTTTCTCAACAAAAAATTGTCTGAAGATCTCAATGTGAAGATTATTTTTGAAGATTTTGTAGAAGTCATAAAGAGCTTAAAGCGACAAAGTTCAAATGAGATTCAAAGTGTGCAAATTCTTTCAAGCCTGAATACAAATGGGGAGAATGTTGGGTCTGAATTTCAGTGTAAATTGTATTCGTCTTGAAAGTATATAAATGTCTATAATTGAATAGACATCTTGTTTGATTTTTCTTTTATAGTTTGTCTTTGACTAGAAGGGTTGTAGTTTGACCATATATATATATATATATATATATATATTTTGTCTTTAGTGAATTTGTAAGTAAAGGAGCTCAATTGTAATAATACGTACAATATTGAGAGTTTATAAACTTTGACTAGATTGACTTTTTCTCTCATCTCCTTCAAGTTGTTCTTGAGTGCTAAATCTAAATCTGCCATGGATTCATAGAGCTTATATGAAGATTGATCATTTCAAGGACTATCACACACACAGAGACCCACACCCACACACGAACATCAATACACAGCACACACACAAAACCAGTTAAATACACGGACACACACATATAAACACACATCGGAGCAATGGTGAGGCGTACCTGTGTGAGCGAAGATGCGTCTCGAACACAGTTGTGGAGTATCGATCAATGAGTTGAGGATGCGTCTCTATATAGGGTTGTATTCTTCAATTAATGTGATTAGTTGGGGTAGAAGGGTGGTTGGTAGGAGTTTGGTTACATAGCTCTGCGAATCAACCCCTGAATCAGTGATTAAGCCCTTACCGAACGCAAAGATATGGTTGTGCGAATCAGTCATATCTATTACATGGCTCAAACAGTACTTACCGAACAACTCTTTAGATAGTTCAGAAAGCATTTGAAATTATCATATATCTTGTAAGTGCGAATCAATCATATCTATTACATGGCTCAAACAGTACTTACCGAACAGCTCCTTAGATAGTTCTGAAAGCATTTGAAATTATCATATATCTTGTAAGTGTTTTGATACTCTTAAACGAGAAGGGATTTATTTGTTCTTCGTAACTACCATAGAATGGAAAATATCATTAGGTAAAGCCATGATATAGATATTTTTTGGCTTTATCATCAGTAGCCACTTGTCTATTTTATTCATTTCTCTAGTGACGTGGATCCTTTAAAATCGTTGTAACAGGAAAGGAATTGTTGGATTCAGGAGTGGTAATGTTTTCATTGATGAAGCTGGTTGCAATTAGTGGACTATCAACAATGGATTTATAGAGGTTTTTGTCAACGAGGCCCATAAATGTTATCATTCAACGTTTACAAAAATGCTTCATTGGTCTAGTGACGAGAAAATTAGTAACAAGATCTATCATCAATTTCTGAGGTAATATATAGATTACAACTGTTTGCAATGGTATATGTTGATTAATGCGATCAAGTGAAGAATAAAAAAACTATAGCCTACGACAAAGAAAAAATTACAACTCGATGAACAATAGACCTTTCGAAATATGGGGGTGAAGATGATGTTATTCATTCAAATGCACTGTGTATCTCTTTTCTCTCACTGTGTGCAAATCTTGCAGGAATTGAATTATGTGTAAATACGTATGTGATAATTGATATTTGCATGAAATTTGAGGATGAAATCAATCTGTTAGCTCAAGAAATCTTCATCGCTAACATGGCATCAAATATATTAGAAAGATCTCACTTGTGTGTGGTAAAGTTGTGGTAAATTCTATTCAGTCTTCTAACCTTGTTGATGGAATGCACCGATAACTAGGTAATACAAAATCTTCGGAAAGTAGGTCTTCTGAAGATTGCATTTGGATAACCTTTTCAAGAAGCCACCTTGTCATAGACAACTTCGAATGTTGAGGTCCGTCAACTTCACTTTTTCATTTGAGCCTATGCTATCTTCAGTCATATTGAGCTCTTCTGAATGCATGTTCTTGTTCCTCAAAACCTCGATCCTTCTATTGCGCGTATGTTAGAACCTTTGTGTATTGTAGCAAAATTGGTGATGTTTGATGTATCTACTTTGATACGAGGACAATATGATCATTGCTTGCAAAGATAAGATTTAAATTAACAAGTTGAAATCTTAGTTGAAGGCATAATTCAAGAGGAAGGAGCTTGGGCAAGCCTAACAGATTTTAGGCATGAAAATTGTGCGAGACAGAAGGTCTCATTTTTTGAGGCTAACGCAACAAGGGTACATTACATATGGTTTAATCTTGACGGTGCAGAGCTAATTAGCACTTTGCTAGCTTTGTTTCTTCAAACCAAAAAAGTTGATTGCCTCCTAAAATAGACAAGAGATGATAAGATGGACCAAGTTTCATACGTTAGTGTTCTTGGAGTTTGATTTATGTGATGGTATGTGCGTGTGCGTACCAACGTTATGTTGAAAAATGAAAATCCTGATAAATATCTCACAAGACAACGTGAAGATTATTCCGTGGAACATGGTTATGACCGATAGCAGTGATTTAGTAGTTGGATAATGTGATTCTAACTATATTGGGGATCGTGTTAATTAGATGGAAATCAATTTCAGGGTGAGGGTACATGTTTACTTTGGGTGGTACAATTATTAGTTAGAGATGCAAAATTCTATGTCTGTTAACTATATAAATATTATATACTTCCAAAAAAAAAACTATAGAAGCTAGAGTGCGACCGGCCAACAATCTCGTGTTTATTCAATAACCGAATATATTTGGGAAAAGTTAGATTGCACAAAGAGAAATTCATGCACTTGGTAAAAATCGCTTTTGTAAAAACATAAAAAATGTTTACGAATCCTCTACCATCGTCAAACTATCGGCATTGATCGAATCTGATTTAGTTTGTGATCTTGTGGAGGCACTTTTTAAGATAGGAGATAGTTAGAAGCCAACGTGCATGAAGACACTTTTTGGGAGATTGCATTGTAAATAACTATGTTGTTTTTTATTTGCACACTTGGCTTTTGTGTTGTATTCGGCTTTGACAGGTGGTGTCAATGCCCGAGGTCATCGTAGTCGTTGGTTTCAGTCATCAGTTTTCTTCTTTTGCAACAAATTTAATAGAGTTCATATACACATGTTAAAAAAAGATGGAGAACCAAAAAAAAAACCCAGAAGTGAGATCCATGGCAAAAGGCCAACAACGGTGATATATGGGTGGTGATAAAGAACAGACGACGATGATGCGACTTGGTTTTGAATGACGTAAGATTGGGAATGATAAAACCGATTTAAGTTTTTATTTTACTTTTAAACCTTTCTAGTCGATTTCAGATTGCTTTTTTTTTTTTGTTAAAAAAATGTAAGTAACTGCTTCTTAAAAACTTCGATGGTTTATTAACTCAAAAATTAAGTTCAACATTACTAAAATTAGAATACATTATTTTATTCGATGGTTTATTAACTCAAAAAAAATGTAAGTAACTACTTCTTAAAAACTTCGATGGTTTATAAAACTTTAGTTCTTGTTAATATGTAACATTACTAAAATTAGTACACATTATTTTATAAAAATCAATTTATTAAAAGGAACTCATCAATATCTTCAAAATGTTATCAATATTAAATATTATATAGTTTTTAAATTTATTATAAAACAAAATAAAATTTATTAACCAAAAGGAAAAAACAGAAAATATTAAATAGAATTCTGAAAAATTGTAAGAACACCATACTGGAAAGTTGGAATCTTAAGAGTATCACTCTACAATTATATCAACATAAAAAGGTATAAAGAAATTATTAAGGACAAATAGCATGAAAGTTGTGGGTTATATCAAATTTTTAATTTTGATGTAAAATTTCAAATATTTAAATACTTGGTTCATTTAATTATATGAAAAGATTAAATAACCTCAGTTTTTTGCTGTCCATCTTTTTTATTTTCTAATGACAACTAATGAAAGAACAGACGTCATTGAAACAAATTCAATATTTGAATTATTTGTTTGAATGATTATCTGGTTCAAGATTTGTAATACATGTAAATACCTTTTACAAATGGTTGTTAACAATGAAAAAGTTAAAGAAAAAAATGATTCGACACAAAGCATTTGTACTGTAATATTGTAAAACTGTATTATAGTTTCATGTTTCATTTTATTAACTTATTTTTAATTTATATTTTTAAAAAATACAAGATTGTAAATTTGTGATATAGAAAAAGGGTATTATCGGACAACATTTTTGAGAAAAAAGGGGTGTAGTTGAATATATTTATATATATATACTAGAAGGATACTCGTACAATGCAGCGAGATACATCTCGATTTTTAATGTTACATTTTTTTTTGTCTCAGTCGATGTCACAATACAGTTTTATGTGGTTTTGAGAAAACGATAATGTTTTTATTTTTGAACAAAATATAAACATGAAGATATATCATAAAGAAAATGATTTTTTTTATATTAGTATCAAACTAACTATTTAATTTTTTTTTTGTATATTTCTTTAATTCATTTTTCGTTTAATAATATAATTTTTTTGTAAAGATAATAATCAAGTATTTTGATAGAATTCAATGATTATCTCAATTATATTTTAGATTTTCTATATTTAAAATGAATATTTATCGTGTATTTGATTATGTTTATCTGCAGTTAGTTACACGAATTTAAAAATAAAGCTTTAATAAGTTGTATTTATGCAAAAATTACTTGTAATCTTAAATTGTAAGTAATATACATCAATAAACAATATTTCATGTATAAAAAATGGTTTTTAAGAGTTTATATATATATATATATATATATATATATATATTGAAAAATAAGTTTTTTTTTGTTAGTTTTGGGGACAGCCCTATTTTTACAAAACCATATGCACACAATTTATTTATCCAAACTATTTTGAAAACCACCATATTTCTAAAGAAAAAGAATTGGACCGGTATGGTATTAAGTTTTTTTTCCATAATTTCGTGTATCAATTAATTGTAATTGGTATGTAAAATTTTATATTATATAACAATCAACTGTATTTGGTATCAGTTAACTTCTTTCGGATAATACATGTTGGTGTGGTTTTATCCCTAATTTAGGTTATATATATGAAAATTTGTCATTTTGTTTTTGAGTGATATTTTGAATTTACAGGTACTATGTGCCACGCTTAAGGGTATTAATTTCTTGGAAGAAAAACTTTGAAACATTCAAATAGCAAAACAAAAACTCCATAATACAAAACTTATAACTCATTAACTATGCTTTCTAATTAATTAATTAATTTAATTATTAATAATTAATTAAGTCGGTATCATGTGTATCAACCAAGTTTGCATAATTAGTATCGTAGTACCAACCTGTGATAACCAGGTTTAATGGTTATACAAGTTTGAGATTGTTTTGTTAAGTGATGATTAGTTGAAGGGTATTTTGAAACTTCGTTTAAAAATATCACCCTCATCCACCGCCTCTTTTAAATATATATATATATATATATATATATATATATGTATATGGGAGCGTTCAAATAAAAACCACCCAATTTGTATAAACCGTGAAAACCACATTCAACCAATCATAATTTTTAATTTTGTTCATTTTTTTGTAATTATGAGAGGTTGATTAACCATTTTTATTTTGGAGGGTGTTAATCATGGATATTATCGTCTTCATTATTTTAATTTTAAAGAAATACATGAAACATTTTCATTAAAATTTCATTAAATATTATATGAAACAATTTAATAGCCATATATGAAACAAATTCATCAAAAAAAGTATTATATGAAACAATTTCACAAGATGAAAAAATTTCATGAAAAAATTTCATAAGATTAAACGATGAAATGGACGTATGAGGGTGGTTTGTACAGTTTACACAAATGAGGGCAGTTTTTATTTCAGCGCTCCTCTCTCTCTCTCTCTCTATATATATATATATATATATATTTCGTATTTTCTTTTTATCTTTTTGGAAGTTGGTTTTTAAAAGTATTAAGAGAAAAGAAAAGGTTGGTGAAACCATTGTTGGTCTCTGGTTCGAGTAAACAGAAGGAAGGAAGAAGAATAGTTTACGTGATTTAACTGATTTTATTGCTGGTTTAAATCTGCTATCTATTTGTGATCAAGGTGAGCTTTTATATTAAAAAGCTTTATTTGATATATTTTTATAAGGAACCGTACGGTTTGAAGTGGGTGTTTTAGAACACAAGCATTTGCTATTTGTTAGCATAATTGGGTTTTGACTTTGTATTATAATTTGTATGGAATATGGGTGGCATAATCAAGAGAGATATATATTGAGATAAGGGTGACATAATCATGAGATGTGTATATTTTGAAATAAGGGTGACCTAATCAGAAGAGGTGTATATTTTGAAATAAATGTGATATAATCAGGAGAGACATATATTGGGATAAGGGTGACATCTTTTCCCTTGTACAACCTTACCAGGCTATTTTCATTATGTGTTCTTTACGGATGATCGGATGAGAGATCTTCCTTCGACTCTGATTCAACAGTTTGTTAAATGATATTTTGATCATATGCGTTACTGTTATCGTATTTGTATGATGCGATGAGATTGGATTTATCGCATTTGTGTGATGTGACAAAGAAAGTTATCACATCAATGTGATGCGAGGAAATGGGTTTATCGCATCAGTGTGATGCGACAGAAAGGGGTTATCGCATTCCTATGGTACGAGGATTGCGTTATCACATCTGTATGGTGTGAGGAATGTAAGTTATTGCACCAAAGGGATGCGACAAGTTTGGTATATCACTTATGTTTGATGCGACAAAAGGTGTTATTATATTTTTTGATGTGATGAGATGTGGTAGTCTCATTTATATGATGCGACAAAACAAGGTTTGATGTAATAAAATTGCTATTTACATGTTATCTTTTAAAAAATTGGCTTTTCAAGAAATGTTTTGGTGATTTTCACCATGTAATAACTACAAAGGGATTACTCACTAGACCTTATGGTCTAACTCTCATTTTGTTTTAAAAAATGTACATTACAGGTCGGGCACATGTGGAAGGTAAAGGGAAGAGAAAGATGTGAATGAAAATGTTATAGCTTTACATCTGTGAAATTTTTGGAAGTTGTGTTTATACATGAACTTGTGAATGTGTGTTATTCAAGTTATTTATTTGAGAAACAAAAAGTTTGTAGCTAATTTTATATGTAGCAATGTAAATATTTGGGACCAATGTACAATATTTGTGTTTCATGTTATATAAAATATGTTGGGTTTGAGTTTTTGTGCTTAGTGTTGTATTCAAGCTTTAGTTTCTCCATTGTTATTTGCTTTGTAAATGCCTAGTATAAATAGGTTTATCTTTGTAAGAATCTTAGAACGCATATTCATTGTAATTACACTTTAAAGTTCAATACAACAATCCTTTGGAGATTCTCTCTCAACTTTCTACTACTTTCATGTTTATTCTTTGCAATTATTGTTCTTGATCTTGAATTGAAGATTAGTTAATCAATCTGGGAACCATCAATTGGTATCAGAGCAAGTTGCAGCGGCTTAGACTGAATTCAGAAACCAGAATCGGATTAAATTGGACTGTTCTTGAATTGATCGCACACTGTTCTTGACTGTTTCGTTCATTTTTACTCAAATTTCTTCATTTCTGTGTGAATTAATTTGTATAATTGATTGATTTTGATGTGATTTGTGATTGGAAACATAATTGAATCATTCAATTGCATAATTGATTTGGTTTCTTGATTCAATTGTTGAAATTTTGAGTTCTTGAAACTAATCATTTTGATTTTATCAAATTGGTTGAATTTGATTTTTTTGTTCAAAGTTGGCTTTACAATTATGTTTGTGACATATTTTTGAGTCAATGTGTACTTCTTTCATTCAAATTGGTATTGATTTGAGCATTTTGGTTTAAAATCTGATATTTTCTACATATTTGCATCTTCATCACCTGATGAAGAAATTCATCAAACGATAAGAGCATCTCACCGGGTATTGAATTTACAAGGTTTGTTGATTTTACATTGTTGTCCGATTTATAATCCTCATCGCCTGTTACTTTTGCAAGTGTTTTCCTTATTGCAGAGTCTTAACCGATAACCCTTGTTATCCAGAGAAGAGGTGACCAATATTCTTGTTATCCGGAGAAGAAGTGTCTGAAAACCTCTAGTGTTCGATGAAGGTGTTCGATAAGGAAACATCTAGTTGTATCCGATAAAGTGCTATCCGGGTAAGTGTTGAGCAATTTAGGAATTTTTGGGCAATAAGTTTTGTCTGATAACCTTGTGTATTTTTTTTTGTGTTTTGTCCGATAGAGAATTTTGTTGTCCGATAAGATTTCTTTTGGAATTTTTGTCTTAGTCTTCAACTGCAAAAAGATCATTTGTTGGTCCCTTGAGGGTCTAAAAGAATAGTAAAACAGTTTGTAGAAGGGTGGGGGGGATGAATACAAACACAATATTTTCAAATTTAAAATATATATTGATAAAAAAGATCAATACAGATTTTACAA
>NC_037529.1:38222956-38232874 GCF_001531365.2 Cynara cardunculus var. scolymus
GGTATGGGTTTGTCCTTTGTGTGCATAAGGACAAGACAACAACAGTCGTGCTAAGCAAACTTTCTTTGATCGCTGAATGCTGAAATAACCTGAAGGTCTCTTCATCATTCTATGAGGCTTGAGAAGTCTTCACACATTTGTAGTCAGGCTTGTAATCACTGAGTACCGCTTCAGATCATGTACTCGCCAGTCTCTAATCTTCAGTTTCAGTCTTTGACATTTGCTGAAGGTTCTTTGGTGTGAGTGTTGTCTTCTTGAAGTATCGCTGTCTCTGATTGATTTACAATACAAGTTCTTCAGCGATCACTGAACAGACTCAGTGATGATCGTTGGAACTAAAAAGACAGAAACATAAATACAACGTATAAATGAAAATCACTAAGAGAGAGGATCAACAATCTCCCCCTATTTGATGATAACAAGGAAACATAAAGAAAGTTGTCTTATCAATTAATAATAAGGAAAAGTTACATATAAAATACATGTCTCTTTTTACTATTTTGGGATCTTTTTCAGTGAGTCAGTCTCAGCTTGAGAATTTTCCTTAAGTTATATCTAAGAAAATTACAAGTACGGAAACTGAAACTGAAAGCTTATTCACTAACTTAGAGATTGTCAGTGAATGTGAAAAGTAACACTGGAACTCATACACTTGTGTCCCTATTACTTTTTTTGGGGATCTTTTTCAGTGAAGTACATGGAATACTCATTTCATTATCATTGGAAATATTACAAGTATTAAAGTACATGTCTAGTGCTTACAGGTTATAAGTACAATCACTAAAAGTAGACATAGTACAACAAGTTACAAGGAAAAGTGGATTGTTGTTACAAAGAGAAACTATTCTAGAACACTTAGATCTATGTAACTAGGTACATCTTCACCAAGGTTTCTTCGACGTAGGAATTCCCTTCGTATCTTCAGATCTACGACTTTTCCAGGCATCCTATCATCTATCCAGAGCAAGAGGTAAACTAGATGACCCATTGGACATAGATGTAGCTCTGACATTCTCTGAAATCTGACTTCACCTTCATAGTCAAGGAATATAACTCCTAACTCAGGTTTAAAATGCACAGAGTTAGGTATATAGGGACCCTTGTCTGGAACGTCAAGATTCAACATAGAAATGTCTGTACTCTAGTGACCCTTCAGGACTTCATCTAAGGAGAACCTTGTTTCATGTTCGTTCCTTAGGAATGGTCCATCATTTGGATCATAAAGCTTGAGTTTCTTCTTCCCACCTTTCTTCAGAGATGGCCTGTCAGGGACCTTGACATACCTGGACATCCTTTTGATGAACGCGTTGATGGTGTCATCGATAAGTGTCTTGTGACTCGACTTGGATCGCTGAATGGCTTGTCTGATCTCCATCCATTCGCTGTATCCATAACGACATAGGTAGGAAGGATACTCGATAATGACATCAAGATTGTCCCTGGTGATGAGCATAGAGACCAGTGTTCCACCGTCTTTAGAACGTACGCTGATGCTGAAGCTGATAATTGGGCGAGGACTGATTCTCTTTTACAACTTTGCTTTGCTCCATCGCTTGTCCTTTTCCACCAGCTTCAGATTTTTCTCATGCTCAGCTTCTTCAATAGAAAGATGTTTAGCCTGGGCTTGGACAGCGTTCACCATTTTCTTGGACTTTTTCTTGGGGAGGACCTTTGCAGCTAGTGACTTGGCCAACTTCAAGCTATCTTCAGTCTGCTTCTTTTGAAGCTCTAGCTCTTCTTCAGCCCTCAATGCCTTGAGTCTTTCAGCTTCAGAAAGAAAGTTGAACTCACCACCACTAGAGGTACGAAGAGGAATTTTTACTCTAGTCTGGTCGAGTGACTCCTTTAGCTGAGACATGCTAGTCGATAGGAGCACAGGAGACGGGGTGATCAGGTACCCACTTCAGTCGACCGCAGGTTGTTGATGGAATATGAAGTTGATATTTTGAAGTAATCACTACCTGAGAGGTAGARTCTTCAAATAAAGGTTGTTGAGGGATATTGAATAATACCTTCGAGTTTCCTTCTTCAGCGACTGCCTTGCCCTTGGACTTGGTGTCCTGGTTCCCTGATGGAGTAGATTCACCTTGCCTTTGCTCCCCCGGGATGCAAAATCCCTGAGAGCAACTCCCTTGGTGACGGTTGATGGCTTCTGGTACTTAATGGTAAAGTCATCTTCATCATCATCGTCGTTGTCGCCATCTAGATCACTTCTGGGGTCTGGAATGGTAGGTTCATCATCCTCCTCATCATCATCATCTTCATCTTCATCATCATCATCATCACCAGCAGCAATGATGGAAGGGGCATCATTCGTAGGGATGGAATCGACAACCTCAGCTGGAGCAACTTCGGTGGTTGTGATTACAGGAGCAGCAATCGCTTCAACTCTAGGAGCCTCAGCTTCAGTTGCAACTGAAGCTGATACTGGACCAACAGCCTGAGAAGGAGCAGGAGCAGCATCGGATGATTCACCAACGTTGGACCTCATCTCCCCCTCTCTGCTAATATTTGAGAGAATTGGCCAGAGAGTTCGTCCAAGCGCTGACGCTGGAGAACTATTATCTCCTCTATCCTTGACAAAGCACTAGCTAGAGTTGTCGTTGCCTCATGCTTCTCATGGAGCTAGGCACTATCACTGGCAGAGAAAGAAGGTGGGATCACTGGAGCTGGTTGACGGACAACATCCAGGATCTGTTGAAGAAGACCAGTCTGCTCATCAGCGATAGCCTGAGCATCTTCAGCTCTGCTGTGAAGAACAACAATGGCATCGGTATTGTCTTGAACAACTTCTTGGAGAGTCTGAAGATGACTCTGAACTTCTTGAACGTCTGCCTGGATAGCAAGGAAGCTTGCATCAAGATCACCCTGGCGGGGCATCTTCTGGTGGACTTCATTGATCCTGCAGAGGACGGTATCAACAGTTGGAAGGAGAAGGACTTCATGGGAGCGTTGGAGTCCTTCTTCATTGGCCACTGATAGCCAATGGCGTCGAGAAACTCGATGATCTCAGCAGTGGTTGGTTAGTTGTCGTAGGGGCCCTTGGGAATACGGAGAGCCGACCTGAGAGTGGTTACACCAAAGTTCACTTCCATGCGATTAAAAGTGAAGTTGATCTGCTCTGCTTGGCGTCCGGGCCTAACTTCGACTTCAACAACTTCAGCAGTGAACCAGAACTACTAAAGAAGTTCTTTCACCATGATGGGCTCATGGTTGAGTGCGTAACCCAATGACGACTGCTTGAGGAAGTCAGCCGCGTCTTGGTAATACGCCTTTGATGAGGGTATCTCCAACTAGGCAATGTGGTTGTTGGCCTTGATGGAGATTTCATCGATGGAGAAGTTGACGTTCTTGGCTGCCATCTGTTTGTAAAAAATAAGAAGTAGAGCAAACAGGTTGTTAGAATAAACCTAGAGTTTTTGGGATAAGAGTATAGAGAAAGTTTTTGAAACAAGTAAAAACTTCTTTTGAAAAATCCTTAAAGAAGAATTAGGGTTTTTCAAGTGGAATGTGTAAAAAGAAACAAGATTATAATCAAGAAATAGATGATTAAATAATCTTTGTTGTTTAATGTATTAAGAGAACAAGATCCTTAAAATATATTAAACGTTTCTTATAACAGAAATAAGAAGAAGAAGATATAGACCTTAATTGTTTGAGAGAAAAAGGTCGAAAGAATTTTGAAGATTGAGGATTCTTGCTGTGGAGAAATTCTTGCAAAGGTTCGTCTAAGAATTTTGAAAGCGTAAAGAGAAAAGTGGAGAAGAAGTATCATATATATAGGTAAGAGGAAAGAGAAGAAATATGAGAGGGTAAAAAGACGACGGTTTGGGAAAGTGGTCATGATGAAAAAGAAACCACGTTCTCATCCATGATTGGATGACATTAAATGAGGTAGTGTAATGACAGAACCTTTTGCGCGTCTCAAAACGTCGCGCATAGTAAATAGAGGATGTCGTCATAAAGACGGTTCATTTACTATTTTCTTATAAAAACATTTTTTTAAGAAAACAAAGAGTCATACAGTGCTTAACAAAACACTGATAAGACCGTTTAAAACAATTTATCACTGAAGAGAAAAATCCAGTGAGGGTTTTAAGGCATCAGTGTCAGTGATAAGAGAGTCACTGATACTGGCATTTAAAAAAAAACGTTTTAATCACTAAAAGGAAAGGTTCACTTATCGTTTTGATTTTTAAGAGAAATATAAAGATATACTTAGAGATGTGGTCAGTGACAAGAGAATCACTGAGACCACCTTTTAAAACATTTGTCACTGAAGATGAAAAGCTTCAGTGAAGGTTTTAAGTTTAAAAAAAAGAAAGAAGAGTAATCATACTTGTGAGAGATTAGATATTTTTACTCAAAAGTTCAGTGTCAGAGATAGAGCACTTAATCATTTCACTTACTGAGTGATGCTTAGTAGCTGAAGATTAATCTTCAGTGTTCAACATACCCAATTCGCTGATCAAGATGTTAAATCTTGTCTCATCAAGAGGCTTGGTGAAAAGGTCAGCGAGTTGATACTCAGTTGGAACGAAGTGAAGTTCAATATCACCATTCATAACATGATCTTTAATAAAATGATATCGAATCTCTCTATGTTTGGTCTTGGAGTGAAGGAGGAACACAACTAATGGGCACTACATCGATTTCTGAAGAAGATACGTTCGAGTGACTAGCTGTAACTGGAATGAAGAGTGGATCATCTTCAGCTTCGGGAGATTTAGTGTTGAGACGAGCATTGTAGGAAGCTTCAGGTTGTCCATAGTGAGAGAACATTCACTTTTCTAATTCATCCTCATCATTTAAGATGGGTTTTGAATTAGCTGATTGAGATTCATCAAAGGTGACATGAATAGATTCCTCTATTGTCTGTCTTCGTTTGTTAAATACTCTAAAGGCTTTGATACTAAAGAATATCCAAGAAAGATTCCTTCATCAGCTTTGGGATCGAACTTTCCAAGTTGGTCGCGATTGTTGAGAATATAACAAGTACAACCAAATATGTGAAGAAAGCTTATAGAAGGCTTTCGTCCATGGAAAAGTTCATAGGTTGTCTTCTTGAATCTTTTCATGATCAGCGATCGGTTTTGAGTGAAACAAGCGGTGTTGACAGCTTCAGCCTAGAATTAAGTAGGGAGATGGGATTCGCTGAGCATTGATCGAGTAGCCTCAATGATTGTTCGATTTCGTCTTTCAACGACCCCATTCTGTTGAGGTGTTCTCACTGAAGAAAAGTTGTGAGAGATTCCCTTGTCCTCAAAGAAGTTATCTATAGTACTTTTTTGAATTCAGTGCCATGGTCACTTCTGAGAGATCGTACTTTAACATTGTTTAGTACTTCTATTTTTTTGATGAACGAAATAATTTCTTCAGGTGCTTCATCTTTGGATCTGGGAAAGAAGACCCAAGTGTACCTGACATACTCATCAACAATGACGAGTGTAAACTTCTTTCCAGCTAGGGATTGCACGTTGACTGGACCAAAGAGATCCATATGCAATAGCTGAAGAGGCGCAGTCACTAAAGAGATTTGCTTCGACTTGAAGCTAGCTCTGGTATGTTTTCCTTTTTCACATGCTGAGCAAAGAGATTCCTTTGCAAAAGAGTGTTGAGGAAGACCAGTGACAAGATCATTTCTTGATGGCTCACTTAGTGTCTTGAAGTTGAGATGAGATAGCCATTTGTGCCATAGCCAGTTAATATTTGACGAGGCTTTAGAGAAGAAGCAGCTATTCTTGGTGAGAGAAGAATTCATATTGATGATGTATACATTCTCTAGACGAGAACCGGTTAGAACAACCTTATTATCTTTGTCAAGAACGTGACATGAATTCTTTGTGAATTTAACTGTATAATCTTTATCACACAGTTGACTGATGCTAAGAAGATTGTGCTCCAGTCCTTCAACATATGCAACGTGTTTGAAAGTTGTTGCACCATTGGTTAATATACCAAAACCTTTGGTATATCCTTTTCCATTTCCTTCGAAGGTTACGGAAGGTCCTCTTTCTTCCTTGAAATGAGTTAGAAGGGATTTATCTCTAGTCATATGTCTTGAACATCCGCTATCAAGATACCATATACCTTTGACATCCTGTGCAAGGAAACAAAATAAGAATGCTATTGGTACCCAGCTATTGGTGTCTAGCTTTGTTAGAGGCTTCATCCTCTGATGCTGAAGAACTAGCATCAGTAGATGGCATCACCGAACCTGAAGAGGTTTGAATGGAGAAAGGAACAACCTCTGACACTACTAAGGCAGTTTCAGTGGAAGTCTTCACTGAGCCTGACGAAGAGGCTTCAGTGGTAGGAACTACAACGTCTGATGCTGAAGACTTTTCAGCAGGGGTTGTCTTCGCTGAGCCTGAAGAAGAGGCTTCAACGGTTTTCTTCACCTTGGTTGCTTGTGCAGCCTTTGTAGATGATTTCGCTTTGGTTGATTTATCAGCCTTGGCTACTTTCTTTTCCCTTAGCTGGTGAACCAGCTTTGGCGGCAGAAGGACACTTGCTGGCTATATGTGTTCTCTCACCACAGTGTTTACACTTCCTAAAGCTGAGTGTAGCTTTAGGGCCAAGAAGTATCAGACTAGAAGCGGGACTAGCTCCAAGGATTCCCTTCTCATTGGTTCTAGGAGGAACCTTTGAGGAATTGGATTCCTTAGGTGAAAAGTTCACCTTCAGTTGTGACTTGGATTTCTGATGGGATTCAGATTTCCTAGTCCCTGAAGAGGAAGAAGCTTTACAAGCTGAAGGAATAGACCTCGATCTATTAGACTTGTTAGACTTCTTAGGAAGGGATGCCGTGAAAACAGATTTACCTTTGTCTTTGCACCCATAACTCGAGAAGTTCCTTCAAGATGACTCTCAGTAAAAGAAGAAGACTGAGAGAAAGAAGTGTTGGGAATAGAAGAGACGAAGGTGCCAAACTTGAGCATGGACCTGTCTGTAACACATTCTTCCTGATCATAGGAGAATCCTAGACCAGTCGTTATCTTGGCGGGAATTTGAGCGTTAATGATCTCAGAGGCCTTGATGGAAGCTTTGCACCACCTTTCAATGGTAGCTTTCTCGGCCTTGAGTTCAGCGATTGCTCGCTCACACTCAGCGATAGCCTTCTCACGTTCAATAGTGATGGCTTGGTTTACAATAACCTGATCTTTAAGATTTTCCTCAACTGAGGTCAGTTCTTTGATCTTAGAATGGCAAATCTTCAATTGCTCTTGAAGATCAACGTTAAGGATTTCTATTTTCGATTTGCCATTGAGGGCATTATAAAGGTCAACCATCAGCGTATCCAGTGTAGAAAGACTAGAAGAAGAAAAGGGTTCATTCAGGAAACATACCTGAGTAGAAGTAGAAGATGGCTCAGAGGAAGTAGATGCTTCTGAAGATCCTTCATCTGCATTTATGGCCATCAAGCAGATATAGGGTGTATCCTCTTCATCTGAGGATGATTCATCGGATGACTCAGCCTAGTCATGCTCTTCAGCAACAAGACCTTTAGCCTTTCGCTGGTTGTTCTTCATCTTCCTGTACTTCTCCTTCAGTTTTGAATATTTCTCATCTTTGGTCCTGAAGGAGGAAGGAGCTTTGAAGCATGGTGTCATAGTCTTCTTTGATCTGCATTCACCTGCAAAGTGTCTGGGCCAGTGACAATTGTAGCAGACAGCTGAAGCCTTGTCTATTCTTTCAGACTTTGGCTTTTCCCTGAGGGATAGCTGAGGAGAGCTGCGGAAGTTGCTATTACTGGCAAACCTCCTAAATGACTTAGTCAGGAGTGCCAGGGACTCATCAAAATCTGTTAAATCAGATTCTGGAATATCCTCAGAGATAGAAGAGTCTATCTTCGTGATAACAACGGGAGGAAGAGAAGAGATAAAAGGGATAGAAGAAGTTTCAACTGAAGATGCTTCAGAGATCAAAGCCAAAAAAGAGCTTTTCATTTCCCTGGAATCTTTTACAAGATTTCTCTTCAGTTGACGAGATTGCTCATGGTTAAGCAAAATCCCGTATTAAGTAGAAAGAGAAAGAGAAAGAGAAAGAGTGGACATGTCATTGGACATCTTGAGACATATGGAAAAGGTGTCCCAAGACTCAGGAAGACATTCCAGAAACTTAGTTAAAGTTTCAAAATTAGAATATTCCCTGTCGACAGCCCTAAGATCAATAAGAAGGCAGTTAAATCTTTGATGTACTTCAGACAACGTCTCAGACTTTCCATAGAGAAAGCTTTCATACTGTTTTACTAGATTGATCTTTCTGGTCTCTTGAACCTGAGTGGTTCCTTCATACTGGACACAAAGTGTGTCCCACATGGATTTAGAAGTTTTGAGTTTCATCACTCAGTGATAAATCTCATCAGAAAGAGACATAGCTATTATAGATCGAGCACGCGTGTCTATAGCTATTTTCTTCTTGTCTTCATCGCTCCATTGATGTGGGAGCTTTGGAATCTGCCGTTCAGGAATCACGGCAGTTGTAGCTATTGCTGGAATAGCCGGAGCAATAGCAAATGGAATATATGGTCCATTTTCTATGTAATGTGGAATTTCATGATCCACACCTTAAAGAAAGAGGGACATTCGGTTCTTCCAGAGACTAAAATTGTCACGGACAAACTGGGGAGGTTTGGCAAGAGAGCCATTGTCTTGTGTGTGTGTGTTTGTAATTTATAAAGCCGTTTATAAGCGGTAAAGTTATCTAAGAAAATAGATAAACTAATACTGAAAACAACTAAACAGAAAGAGAGTAGAAAACATTGTTCTCTTACCACTTGTTGGTCCCTTCAGGGTCTACAAGAATTGTAAAACAGTTTGTAGAAGGGGGGGATGAATACAAACACAATATTTTTAAATTTAAAATATATATTGATAAAGAAGATCAATACAGATTCTACAAGATTGTTTGCGGAAATATAAGGTAATAAAAACCTATTTAAACAATCTTTGGTTACACACGCGTTCTTTGCAAACAAGAAAAGAAATGTTGTAAAGAGAAGATCATTTACTTAAGCTAGAAAATGCTTGAAGTAAAAATTAGGTTTAGAGAGTGAGTTGCGTGCACTCTACATGGAGAAGAAACACTTCTATTTATAGCCAGTGCATTAAATGTTCATTTAATGCATTATGGTAGGGTTAGAGTGCGTGTCAAGCCTTAAGAGGAAGGCTTGTCCTTTGCTACAATGAGTAGTACAAAAAGCACTATTCATGAGCAGACATCCTTACCTAAAGTTGAGAGAGAAAATAAACATTTGAAAGAAATAATTTCTGAATTGGAAAGGAAATTTTTATTGGAACAAAATAAGTATGCTAAAATGTTTTATGAAAATCATTCCAATCTTTCATGGGCTAAAGATTTAGCTAAAGACAATCAAAAGTTTCTTGAAGAAAAGAAAATTTTTACAAGAACTGTGATAACCGGATTCTGGTCATCACCCAAGGTAATTATTATGTGATTATCTGATTAAATGATTACATGATAGCATGATAAATTGATATATTTGATCATGCTGGTATGTGAAATTTTGTGCATAGGTATTATATGCATAACAAAATATATGTGTATGCATGACATATATATATATATATATATATGGAGGTCAGGGGTATGAGTATATGCATGCATGTATGGTAAGGGCGGTTTAGCCGCCTTACCTTATTTAGAAAGTATAAATATGAGGGTGAGACCCTCATAGCTCTTTTCCTGGCCATTTTTGAAGAGGTGTGTAAAAGTTTAAATTGAGGTTGACCGGATTGCAAGTGCTTGATTTCAAGAAGATTGAATCCATCTGATTTCATAAGGTGAGTAGTTTCTAAAACTCTTTTGCATAAAGATTATTACTGGTTTCATATGAATTTTGTTTGAATTTGGATAGAAATTAGTCTTTTTGCTCTAAGTGTTTATCCGAATATT
>NC_037529.1:38234629-38236603 GCF_001531365.2 Cynara cardunculus var. scolymus
CTGTCTAGTTCATTTGAGTCTTTTGTGCTCAATTATCACATGAACAATATGGAGAAAACCATCATGGAGCTTCATGGCATGCTGAAAATTGCTGAAGCTAACATGCCCAAAGCCAAGACTGCTACCCCGACGCTTACTATAAAGGGAGGAGGAGTCAAGAAGAAGCCTAAGACCCCTAAAAGCAAGGGTAAAGGAAAGGTTGGTTCATCCAACTCCAAACCCAAGCCAAAGGGTAAGGCTAATTTTGTGACTCCTCAAGCAAAAACTCCTGAGGATGCCACATGCTTCCACTGCGGGGAGAAAGGACATTGGAGGTGCAACTGTCCAAAATACCAGAAGGAGCTGAAAGAGCTAAAGGCCAAGGGTGTTGGTCCTTCAGGTATGTTTATGATTGAACTCCACAATAACTGTACTTCAAACTCTTGGGTGTTAGACACCGGATGTGGTACTCATGTTTGTACTAATCTAGAGGGACTAAAACGAAGTAGGCGGCTGAGACGCGGAGAGCTCGACCTAATCATTGGAAACAAGCAGATAGCTACTGTTGAATGGATTGGGAGTTATGAGCTCACTTTTGATTCTGGTCCTATTGTGTTTTTGAAAAATGTATGCTACTCCGCCGAGATGGCGAAAAACATTATTTCTTTTTGGGCTTTATAAAATGATGGTTTCGATTTTAAATTTGATAATGGCTCTATTCTTGTATTGAAGAATGAGGTATTCTATTTCAAGACTAGTCCTTGTAATGGAATATATGAAACCACCATAAGCTTGAGACACAATTATAGTTTAATCTTGAATGTTGATTCGATTTCATCCAAAGAAAATTTGGACAAAACGTATCTATGGCATTGTCGACTTGGCCACATTAACAAGAAACGCATCGCCAAACTCCAAGTGGATGGGATTTTGGAATCATTTGATCACACATCATATGATGAATGCGAATCTTGTTTAATGGGGAAGATGACAAAAGTACCATTCACAGAAAACTGTGAGCGGGGCAAAGATTTGTTGGATCTTGTACACATTGATGTGTGTGGACCATTCAGATTAGCTACTAGACACGGTGAAAAATACTTTGTTACATTTACTGATGATTTCAGTAGATATGGATATGTTTATCTTATTAAACATAAGTCTGAAACCTTGGAGATGTTCAAGACATTCCAGAACGAAGTAGAGAATCAACTAAATAAGAAGATCAAGATTCTCAGATCCGATAGGGGTGGTGAGTATCTTAGTCTTGAATTCAGCGATCATCTTAGAAATTGTGGGATCATTTCATAATTAACTCCTCCAGGAACACCACAGCATAATGGTGTAGTTGAGAGGAGAAACCAAACATTGTTAGATATGGTTCGATGCATGATTAGTCGCACAACGCTTCCAGTAAGTTTCTGGGGATATGCCTTGGAGACTGCTGCTAAAGTCCTCAACCTCTTACCAACCAAGAAGGTTTCCAAGACACCATTTGAAATATGGAGTGGACGTGTTCCCTCACTAGCATATTTAAGAATCTGGGGTTGCAAGGCTTACGTTCGTCGTGAGACTCAAGACAAATTAGAACCCAGATCAGAAAGGTGTTACTTTGTTGGATATCCTACTGGATCTTTTGGATATTTGTTTTACAAACCTTCTGAGAACAAGATCTTTGTTGCTCGTAGGGCAGTCTTCCTAGAAAGGGAGCTAATGTCCAAATAAATCAGTGGGAGCCGAATTGATCTTGAAGAAATTAAAGAATCAACCAACATGGAATCCGAAGTTGGTACCAACTCTAGTCAACAAGTTAAAGAACCTGAAGTTGATAGAGAATCTGACATTCAGCCTCAACCTGTTCGCAGGTCTGATAGAGTACGTCATGCACCAGAAAGATATGGTTTATTCATTTCTGATGGTGATGAATCACTGGCAGATCTTGGAGAACCTACCAGTTATCAGGAAGCCATGGCAAGCCCAGAGTCTGCTAAATGG
>NC_037529.1:38237555-38239705 GCF_001531365.2 Cynara cardunculus var. scolymus
GAAGCCCATTGGACAGTGGTTAAGAACATTCTCAAGTACCTGAGAAGGACAAAAGATATGTTCTTAGTCTATGGTGGCCAAAAGGAGTTRTGTGTAAAGGGCTATTCAGATGCCAGCTTTCAAACAGATAGAGATGATTCATGCTCTCAATCAGGATTCGTGTTTTTGTTAAACAGAGGAGCAGTTACTTGGAGAAGTTCCAAGCAAAGCACCGTAGTCGATTCAACAACGGAGGCTGAGTATATTGTAGTCAATGAGGCTGCAAAGGAGGCCATGTGGATGAAGAAATTCATTACGGATCTCGGTGTGGTTCCCAGCATTGAAGATCCGTTAGAGATCTTTTGTGACAATGAGGGTGCAGTCATCTTGGCTAAAGAACCCAGGTCACATAAGCGCACACGACATATACTCCAGGAAGTTTCATTACGTTCGGAAGGTTGTTGAAGATGGAAATATCATCATTAGTAGAGTCGACTCAAATACGAACTTGGCTGATCCGTTCACCAAGCCCCTGCCTCAGACCAAGCATGATGCTCATACTAGGTCTGTAGGCATTAGAGTCGAAAATGATATTTGATTGTATTTTGTTTAGTTGATTTGAGATATGGAACTGAAGCAATATTACTTTAATATGTGACTTATTGATATTTTATATGCTTAGAGCAGTCACTTCATCACTGTATTACTGTGTTCCAAATTTGCATGTTTTATACTTCCTTGAATACTAGGTTATTCAAAAAAAATCTCCACAGTCGGTTGTTTATCTAATGGAAGGGATGAACGAATTAAGACTGAAGTGAGGTGTAAGTTGATATCCATAAATATGGATATAGCATTAGAATGCAACTACACTCACGTGGACTTGACAGGGATCAAGTCTTGGAGCGATCCGTACTTAGAGATTACTTCATGGTTTCAGTCACGAGTAACTCTAAGATGGTAATATCTATTGTCCTAAAGTAGAGATGCATGAGATTCCTGACATGAAGTCAGTTGTGCTTTGACCATACTCCAACGTTGTCCGTAACAGGATGACCATAAAGGGTATGATCAGGTATGACATGATTAGTGGGGAAATCTATGTAGTCAAAGTTATTTGTTCCTTTCACCTAGTAGAGAAAGCGATATCCCTGGGCCCCTTGATGATTTGGTGCTGACGCTAAATGTATGGCCATACTTGGACTGAATTGATATTGAATCAATTATACAGTCTATTTTAGGTCACCACAAATCTTTATCTAGAAACACAATCTTGAACGAGTTATAGATTGACATTAAACCATGTCTTACGTTCATATGGATATCTAGAACAAAAGGGATATTTGATCACTTACCTAAAGGACTGTTCTCAAAACCATCTGGTATTGATTACAGCGATGTTGTCTTGGATGACACATCCGTGCTCACTTTAACGTGACAACATGACCACTGTCTTGGTCATTGAATTCTGTTGAGAAATGTGCAAGTGGGAGTCTGTTGGAGATATGCCCGTCACAACATAATTCACATTGCATGCTCCTATTGGGTCGAACGCAAAGTCCAAATAAGGTGCAAGAATAAAACGTAAGGGACTAAGTTTGTTAAACATCATGTTTGATGGTTTAAATTAGAAACTTATAAAAGATATAAGTCATCCTTAAAATACTTTGTAAATTGAAGGGTTTAGCTTGCAATTTACCAAAGTTAGAGGGGTTGATTTGAAACTTTGAGAAAGCACTCAAGTATGCATGTCATGGGGACTTGTGCCACTTGAGTGGCTCTCTTTTTCCTCTCCTCTTTATGGTTTGGCCGTACAATACATATACACACAAGAAAAGTTCTTTTTTTCTCTCTACACACATACTAGTGTGTGTTCTTGGTGTTCTTGAGCCAAACTTGAAGAAGATAGGGGACTCTTTTGCACCTATACTTGGAGCTTTGGGTGTGAACACATAAAGGAACTCTCCTTTTCGGTTCTCCTTTCAAGTGAAGGTCGAAATTCTTTCTCTATCTCTTGTTATGTTGCTTAATCTCTTGTACATTGGATCCTTTTCTTGTTGGATGGTTATTATGTTTTTTGCTTCCGTTGCATGTAATTTTTTTTGTTATAACCATCCTCCAACAAAGAGAAAAGAGGAATCGATTCCGATTGTTAGTGAATATCCAGAATT
>NC_037529.1:38240570-38242609 GCF_001531365.2 Cynara cardunculus var. scolymus
TACCTCTGTAGTGCACCGGTATTAACTCTACCAGATGGATCCGAAGACTTTGTGGTATACAGCGATGCTTCAAAGTTAGGATTAGGATGCGTTCTGATGCAAAGAGGAAAAGTGATTTCTTATGCGTCAAGACAATTGAAAGATCATGAGAAGCAGTATCCGACTCATGATATGGAGTTAGCTACGGTAGTATTCGCTCTAAAAATCTGGAGGCATTATCTTTTAGGAACAAAGTGTCAAATTTATACAGATCACAAGAGTCTACAGCATTTGTTTAGCCAGGAAGATTTAAATATGCGACAGTGTCGATGGATTGAACTTGTTAATGATTATGACTGTGAAATCCTTTACCACCCAGGAAAAGCCAATGTAGTAGCTGACGCTTTGAGTAGAAAAGAAAAGAGCGGAACTCTTAAAACGGTGGCAATGAGAATAAGTTTAGTCCCTGACATTCATAAAGAAGTTCTGAGATGTCAGAAGGAAGCTATGAAAGAAGATCTTATTAAATCGGAAAAGTTAGGTAAGATGATCTTAACCTTGGAACCGAATGATGAAGGACTAATGTGCTTTCAAAGACGAATTTGGGTGCCATATTTTGGAAATAACTGAAATATGATATTAAATGAAAGTCATAAATCCCGATACTCTATCCATCCAGGAACCAATAAGATGTATAGAGATTTGAAACCCTTTTATTGGTGGCCAGGATTGAAAAGAGACATAGCTCAGTATGTGGAACAATGTCTGACATGTTTACAGGTTAAGATTGAACATCAGAAACCGTATAGAAGTCTTCAATCATTAGAGATACCTGTATGGAAATGGGATCACATTACCATGGATTTTATTATGAAGTTACCTCGAACTACAAAAGGATATGACGCGATTTGGGTAATTGTTGATCGTTTGTCCAAATCTGCGCATTTTCTACCAATAAGAGAGAAATACTCTTCAGAAAAGTTAGCGCAGATTTACATCAAAGCAATTGTTATAGACACGATGTTCCATTATCCATTATCTCTGATAGAGATAGTCGGTTTACTTCCAAGTTCTGGGAAGGACTACAAAAAGCTTTGGGATCTGAAATCTGATTGAGTACAACTTATCATCCGCAAACTGATGAACAGAGTGAAAGAACTATCCAGACTCTCGAAGATATGTTAAGAAGTTGTATTATTGACTTCGGGGGATCTTGGGAAGATCACTTACCATTGATAGAGTTTGCATATAACAATAGTTACCATTCCAGTATCCAAGCGGCACCGTATGAAGTGTTGTATGGACGTAAATGTCGAACGCCGTTATGTTGGAATGAAGTGGGAGAGAGACAGTTGACGGGTCCTGAAATTGTCCAAGAAACTTCTGAAAAGATCAAACAGATCTGTGAAAGAATAAAAACAACACAAGATCGCCAGAAAAGTTATGCAGATAATCGTCGAAAGCCAATTGAGTTTAGTATAGGTGATTTTGTGATGTTAAAAGTTTCGCCATGGAAGGGTGTCGTCAGATTCGGAAAGAAAGGAAAGTTCAGTCCAAGGTATATGGGGCCGTTCAGAACATGTAAGCGAATTGGGCCAGTAGCATATCAGTTAGAGCTGCCAGAAGAGCTGAGTCTGATTCACAACACTTTTCATGTGTCGAATCTGCGGAAATGTTTGGCTGATCCGAACCTAGCTGCACCGTTACCAGAAATTCAACTAGATAGTAAGTTAAATTTTGTGGAAACACCAGAAGCTGTAATCGACAGAAAGATCAGGGTGTTGAGAAACAAAGAAATAAGTCTAGTAAAAATTCGGTGGAAGTTTCACAAAGGACCAGAAGCAACATGGGAATTGGAATCAAAGATGCGATCAGAATACCCATGGATTTTTGATTAAAGGAATTCCGAGACGGAATTCTTTTGAGGGGTGGATAATGTGATAACCGGATTCTGGTCATCACCCAAGGTAATTATTGTCTGATTATCTGATTAAATGATTACGTGATAGCATGATAAATTGATATATTTGATCATGCTGGTATGTGAAATTTTGTGCATA